>NC_092212.1:10662987-10687043 GCF_043381705.1 Parasteatoda tepidariorum
AATGTCGCCCTGCTTTGCATAGTTCAAAAAATATTTCGAAGGAAATATAACTTAACATTAAACACTCACTTAACATTAAACACTCATTAACTGAAACTGCGCTTTAAGTATTCTCATAATTGAAACTTGAGTAAACCCTTTTGCTCGATTGCTTTTTTCCAATTTATTATAATAAAATTTAATAATTATCTATTTTTCAATTTAGGAGTAAAATTTGATTTTATTACCGAAAGTTCACCACTAACTTTTAAATATAGTTTTTATTAATTTAAAGAAATTCCATTACAAGTCTCAATCAAAAGCATGGTTAATTGAAATAAATCTGAAAATTTCGTTTATTAAAATATACACTTTTGTTTTCAGAGCATTTTGTAGGAACATAGTTTTAGTTATCAAAATTAAAAAAACAGAAGGTAATTAATGTCAGGATATATTTTTACAAAGTTTGTTTTTACAAAAAGAAAGCAACAAGGAATGAAGGATTTTAAGTCGTGCAATCACTCCTGATATAAACGACAAAAATAAGGTTTTACCTTTAACCCTTTCGCGCCGACTGTCACAAATACGTGGCAGCAAAAAACCGCATCAATCAGGGTAAGAAATAAAATTAGAGGAATAACTATGCATTACTAACTTTAAGATACGTATAGTTTTGATCGAGAGTAACTCGCTTTTGGCTTTCATTTCTTACTTCAATCCTACATTTGACAACTTTTCATGAGTGTCGCTTAGAGTATTTCATATTCTTTTTATTTTTTTTTCAATATGTATTCTGTTTAAAAAAAAAAACTGAAAATCACTAAAAACTTCATTTAGTAGCTCAGCTGTTCTATCATATTTTCTTGAATGATATTTTTCGTGAATATTGACTTTTGCAAACTCTTAAAGTTTGTCGCCAAATTTTGGCACGTCAAATTGTAACCATCGAAAATTGAAAAAAAAGGTATACAACCCAAATCTGCGAGTTTTATGTTAGTGATATTCCAAAAGCTTATTTAAAGTAGAACAAACTTGTATCATTATTATAGATAAATATTTTTATTTTTTGTAATTGTGAATTAGTCAAATTTATCACAAACTGTCATTCGGCGTCCCTAGGTTCCTAGTCCCTAGTTTTCTGTCTATTCCCAGATCGTAACCCTGTCAATCCGTAACCTCAGGATTAATTAATTGAATTTAACACATCAGTTATTAGTTTTTTCCCTATGTATTACTAATTGAAGATAGTTTTTGACTAAAAATAATTAAAGTAAGCCTTTTTATGCATTTTATAACAATTTTACTTAATAATAAAATTTGTCAATTTATTTATGATACTAATAATTTTTGATGAAAAATAAAGGATAAATATGGAAAATTCAAAAATTTTAATTTTTTGTTTATACTTATAAGGGCATCAAAATTTTCGAAGTTCACGATTATTTTCTGATGTTTCATACATTTTCGAACAATTCTGGAGGTGTAAAAATAGTGTGCCTATTATTTTTTAATTTTTTTTTATTATCAAAAGTTAATGGTTCTAGAGATTCGCCCATATATATATAAAACTGCAATTATCTTTTTTTGTATACATTAGATTTTACAGCACTTCCAGATTTCTCTGATGTATAACTAATCTACTCTAAAATTAAATTTCATAACTCACAAATATTCCTAATTTCTCAACTTAGACCTCCCGCTATCGATCCTCCCTTTTCCAACACTTAATATTATTATTTCTGAGGAAGAAGCAGATAACCCCTCCCTAGGGTAAGAAAGTCTGATCTCAGTGTTATAGTCTGTCAGTCAATTGTGCTTCAAATTACTGATATACCTCTTACATTGCCACATAGCAAATCGTTTCAATGAATAGGCTGGTACAGAAAGGCATACACAAGCAAAACACCATCCTATTAAAGCATGTAGTTATCGTGGGCTACACCTTTTCATCGATGTTGGTTTGATATAAGATACAGATTCAAATGTAGGGGAATCTGAAAAATAAAAGGAAAAGATCCCTTCCTCATCAAGTACAAATCGTAGAAGCAAAAAAAAAAAAAAGAAATTTGGGGTCCCTGTTGCCTAATATATTGTTGCCTTTGGCTTAGGCTGAGATGTAGTACGAAGTACCTGCCCGCAGAGCGGGCACTCCTCTTCTTCGTCTGTGTTGATGCCCGTAGGCGACTAGAGTACTGTATTTATGGCAATAAAAACAGAAGAAATAGCAGAAGCACTGGTTGACGCAAGTTCATACTTGTTGTCGGGCTTATAAAATATGGGGCAAGTTAGGTATAATGCTAGGGGTGGATATTCCCGTGTCGGCGATCACATGAAGGTCACTTCACCTCTCTGGGAGTATCCATAGTAAGATGAGGGCAGGGGATATATTATTTGTAGCGCCTTGATAGCACACAATCTGATGATAGGAATGACGTTATTGGGTTATAAAGTCTCAAATCTGGTATTAATTCTTTATTCAGTAGTTCATTGAAGCCTCCTGGATCAGGTTTTTTTGCTTTACTAAAGAATGAGATATTTAGCTTACTGACATAATTATATTTCTTTATTTAAATATACTGGGCACCTGGGCTGCGAAGCTGCCCCTATCCCATTCATCATTAAATTACATACAGTAAGGTAAATACATTGATTTGGCGAACATTGTGGTAGCCATAAATAAAATCAAGCCGTTTGCCTGTGAAATAATAAAACAATGAAAAAATTCAATATGACAACTTGACGTTTTTACATAACACTAGAAATATTGATTGCAGACTTAAATTTAAAAATAAAGATAAAACATGATTTGATAAGTACAATAATTGATTTTTGAAAAATGAAAGACATAAAAGATGAATATAGATAAATCATACCTTAATACATGATAAAATAACATATTTGGAGAATATGCAGTAAATATATTGATCAGAGAAATATTGCTCATTAAATACAATACAATTTGCAAAAAAATTTAACGTGCATAAGTTGATAAATATGTATGCATAAATTGGCTATATTATCGGAAAATAAATCTTAATGTAATTTAATGTAACTTAAGTAAAAGTCTGTTGTGAAAAGTTCAGTGAATTTAACTTGAGAGTCTTGAAAATAAAAAAATGCAAAATAAAAAGTTATATTTTTAAAAACCACGTTTTAGTAGTGGAGAATAAGAATTAAGAAAAAAATTGGAAAACGAAAAACGTGGGGCGCATGAAATACATAACAGTAATGCTATATTAGTGTGTGTATGTGTGCTCTTGAGAATATGTGTACGTATATCAGTAATTGTAATTGTATCTGAATGTGGATGTGGAATATGCTTTTGTATATGCATATGTATGTGGATGTATATGTGGCTGTGCATGTGTATGAGTAAGAAAATGTGTATATGTATGTGTATATGTACTGTTATGTATTTCATGCGCCCCACGTTTTTCGTTTTTCAATTTTTTTCTTAATTATTATTCTCCACTACTAAAACGTGGTTTTTAAAAATATTACTTTTTATTTTGAATTTTTTTATTTTAAACTATGATTTTTTTAATTTTTAATTTTTATTTTATATTTTTAAAAAATTATTATTTTTTAATTATTATTCTTCACTACAAAAAACGTGGTTTTTAAAAATATATATTTTTATTTAGATTATTTTTCTTAGTCAAGAGTAGTCAAGACTACTACAAGACCACTACTAAAGTAATAGAACTTTTATTTTAAATTAGGGATACAAAAATCTTTATAGAAAAACAATACCTTTACGACTTTCATTAGTTTTATGCTGATGACAACCAAAACAATCTGGAAATGAATGAGGAAAAACAGGATCCTGCCACGTGATTTTTCAGCCAATAAAAATACTCCGACAACAAAAATCTTTTCACCTGACACGTAATAATTTGAAATAATGGAATCGACAATATAAGACAATCTCGAAAATAATTTTTTTTTAAAATTTTAATTTTATTTTACTTTACATGTCTTTTTTCTCTTCATTTTCATGCATTGTCATCCAATTCTGAACTGTGTGCTAAATTTGAAGTTTGTAGCTAGTCGGGAAGTTAGTTTAAAATCGATTACAAAATTCCACCCGGACAGACATACACGAAGGCAAGTTTATATAAACGTGGTAAAATAGAACTCACTGGGATTAGGATGTTTCTCCGATGATCCCCCGCAGAAGGCGGAGCACTTCTTCATTTTTGAGCAATTCCTGTAATTCTTTGATTAATGACACTAATTCATGAGACCTGTGGTTTTCTGCGCATTTTACACACTTTGCAGGTGCATTGCAGTGGATTTGCGTATGTCCATAATTTTGGTAGTTGTAACATGGTGTAGATCCTCGACCTCCTCGAAATCGTTCGATTTTGATCGGGATCTGCTGTATGTTGTTGACTTCGAATACTCTAAGGTGATTCGCCGTTGATGTTAGGATTATAAGAAAAAGTGGAAGGAGCCGATAGGTCTCTTCCATTCTCTTCTTAAACTGCACTATTTGAAAGGTTTCAATATTGTTTTTCTGTAATTCGGTATTGATGGCATCTGTTTTAAAGTCCACAGGCAGGCCCCGGACCAAAACCTTAGTAAATCTGGCTTGCAGTGTTATTTCAGGTTTGCTGAGCGGATCCCGTACTTTGTCAGTATCCTCCTCAGGTTCTGTTGTCCGCAAGATAGTGACGTCATCTGTGGAGTTATGTTGGTTAGAAGAAGGACAGCTGTTTGTAGACATGAGTGTAGAAACATCTTCAAATGTTTCGACTGCATTTTGCTTTTTCTTCTTCTTTTTTCTTTTCTTTGCTGGTGGTTCCGTATTATTGTTAATATTGATGTCCGCGTCAGTTTCTGTATTCGGTGTTGAATTCAGGTTTTCGTCTTTATTTTCCACGGTCATGTCTTCAGTGCTTGGATTAGTTTCAGTCATTATTGATTCGACTTGAATAGATTTTTTATTCATCTCCTTGTTTTCTTCTGCTTGAAAGTTCTTCCTCTTCCATCTGACATGATAAGCTGCATTTGTCAGTTTTAGGAAGTATGAGTACCCATAGTCTCCAGGGTAACTTGATCTTATTTGAATGAGCAGTTTGCTAAGTAATTTATCTAAGCGAATCAGCTCCTCTGTATCAAACTGATTGCAAAACTCTACAATATCGTCAATATGTTCATATTTAACTGGTGGAATATCATACCTGCCAACTTTTTAATCCTTTCCATTATAATTTTTCCCAGTGGTATTAAAATGGAATTAAAACTTCAATTTTAAGCAAACAAATACGTTGTATTTGAGAAAACTTAAGTTGACAACCATGCTAGTAGCGCATGTTGATTTATGTACTTAATTTTTGTAAGAATAGTGGTGATCAAAATCATTTAAAAATTAAAATTATAAAGAAAAAAAATAGTATATATTTANTCTGCTTGAAAGTTTTTCCTCTTCCATCTGACATGATAAGCTGCATTTGTCAGTTTTAGGAAGTATGAGTATCCATAGTCTCCAGGGTAACTTGATCTTATTTGAATGAGCAGTTTGCTAAGTAATTTATCTAAACGAATCAACTCCTCTGTATCAAACTGATTGCAAAACTCTACAAGATCGTCAATATGTTCATATTTATCTGGTGGAATATCATACCTGCCAACTTTTTAATCCTTTCCATTATAATTTTTCCCAGTGGTATTAAAATGGAATTAAAACTTCAATTTTAAGCAAACAAATACGTTGTATTTGAGAAAACTTAAGTTGACAACCATGATAGTAACGCATGTTGATTTATGTACTTAATTTTTGTAAGAATAGTGGTGATCAAAATCATTTAAAAATTAAAATTATAAAGAAAAAAAATAGTATATATTTACTACCACTTTAAATATGAAAATAAAATCTTCCGAAAAATCCGGAAGAATTGGCAGGTATGGAATATATCATTTTGAAAACCCACAGGCAGCAATTTCTTCTAATGAGGTGGATTACAATCAGATAGTGAGACCTTTCCACCACGAGCTATTTTATGATACGGCATGACTTGAAAAAACAAAATGGCTGGCTCAAAATCCAGACATGAAAATGGTCAGTTGTCAGAATTGTCTCTCTCGACTCAGGAACCTGACGAGATCAAAATCTGTATCACTCACCTTGTAACGTTCAGGATAATCAGCATCGCAAGGGAGAAGAGGATATCAGTAGAGCATGACCAGCATCAGTTATCGGAGTCGAAGACCCAGATAGTCAGCGACTGACATAACTATAATAAAACGATGAATCGTATAAACCTACGAACTATTTAAAAATAGCGGTAGATAAAAATCTTCTAAATTAAATCTATTAAACTAAAAATCACAATTCCTAAACTACCGCTGGAAAATGCTCATTCGCTGTTCGGAGCAAGTTGGCATTTCTGATATTACCTAAAAATAATTTAATACTTTTTAAGCAGAATGTTTATTACCAGTTAATATATTGCAGCGATTTCATTAAATAAATTAGTTTAATTTTTTTAGAGTATAAGCATGCATCTGTCCGTTATCTAGAATGATCCCATGGATCTTGCAATCTAATAAAAGTGGTATCCCGCTCATTTTTATCATTGTCAGCGATTAAGATTATGATACTGATTCATGCATTTTCATTCAAAAAAAGAATAGTTGGTAGTGGACACGAAATTATTGAAATATCAATTTTTGTCTCATTTTTATCTCCAATTCTTTCAATTTTTATAACACAAGAGAACCTTGTTGATGCTATTATTAACGACACTGTTCCTTGACGTAGAAATATTTAACCCTTTCGCACCGGACGGGACATGTGCTGTCCCAGTCTGCTAAATTTTTGATATTACGGTTGGGACAACATATGTACCAGTTACTGAAAAATATCTAGGACAGAAAATAACGCCCACTTTGGTCTCCAAACCGATTTCCAACCGACTTGCTCCGGACAGCGAATAAATATTTTCGAGTGGTAGATTATTAATTGGGATTTTTGTTTTAATAAATTCAATTTATTAGGCCACCACTATTTCTAAATAATTCGAAGGCTTCTTCCTCTTGTGAAGGGTCGAAATGAGTCGAAAAAGAGTTTACCCTGATAACAAGTTGTGACAGCTCGCTTATATTAGTGAGTTTTCTGAAACTGAAAACACTGAAGAGGAGACCGACAATGAAGTCGTTTCACTCAATCACAATGATTTGTTTGATGATGAAGTTGAACTCCAGAACCAGAATCCACCGTCATTTTCATGGTCCCATCCAACTAACTTTGCACCACGAATGCCACTAGTTACTTACATCAAGGGTCAAACAAATTTATTGGCATCAAAGCCACCGAAGTGTATTCTTTCTTCACGATCTTTCCCAATTTACATTCATTTACATTTACATTGCATTACATTACATTAATTCATTTACATTGCCCAGTGTTCGAACGAAAGTATAGAAATGGAAAGAAAGAACATTTGGAAATGCGAGCAAGCAAGTCAATTAGCAAAGGCCATCTTCCTCCAAAACTATATCACCATCAACAACAACGAGACTTTTCAATGTTGGAAACCACTTCCCAAGTGAGGGAAAAACGTGCAGAAGAGGAAGATGTGCATGGTGCACAAAAATGAAGAAACAGGCATGCTCGAAAATTGTGTGCACCTTTTGCAACGTAGCACTGTGCAAGAACTGTTTCCAGCCCTACCACACCCTCAAGAAACCAAGACTTTAAATACTGTTGTTCCTCCTCTACTTTCAATTTTTTACCTTTCGTATTTTATAACAATTAATTTCGAAAAGTGTTTATAAATAAACATGTTAATAAAAATTCTAAAGCAAATGTACATGAAAATGTTAATAAAAAAAAGCGTTGCCTAGAATAATCATCAAAAGGTTAAGTAAAATGTCAATAAATATGAGTTATTGACTCTAGAATTCCGGCCGGGATATATCCTGTCCCGGGGTTTAAATGCTTTGGGCTTACGGCGGGACATATGTTGTCCCATCAATGAAACTTGTGAAATAATTGTTATTGATTTTGCGCTGTTATGAGGACGTTTAAGCGTCTCCAATATCTTCAACCTTTTAGGCATAAAAGTTATGTTATCTAATAATCGCTTGAAGGAGAAATAACTGATCCCGACAATGGAGCGCACTTGGGCTGATTTTTCGCGGTATTGAAAGGGTTAAAAGGAATGTATAAATCTGCGTCAGGCGTTCTTTATTCAAATAACTTTTCTTTTCCTCTTGTTTGTATTATAGGTTATAAAGTAAACTGGCATCGGAAATTTTTATCACTGAGCTCCTCTGCATTTAAACTTTTAAGAAAATGTCTACAGAAAAAAAATATCTTCTGTAGATTTTAGACGTAGCTTATGAAACTATTTCTAAGTACTGATTGCTCATTTTATTTCGTCATTTTTTTTTAATCGGAGAAACAGTTACGTTTTTTGTTCTACTGATAACATCTGCCTTAAATCCAATAAGTAACATAGCTACCAATATTTTTATGGCAGTATAGCATCAACCATTATCATAGGTCTTTAATTCGTGAAAATCCATGCAAACGAAAACAGTGTGAAACGAAAAATACAAAAAAATTCGTAAAATGCTCTCTAGCTTCATAAACTATTCGTCACAGTCTTTAGGAAAGAATTTTAAGCTGTTAAGGCAAGCAAGCCCTTTATTTACAGAAGCGGCTGGCCAACACCTCCTATAACTGAAAGCCTCCACACGGATTTTTATAGGTAGTCCGATCAGACCATTGTGAAGGATATCCACTTTCCTCTCTCTATGAGGAAAAGTGGTCTATTATAAGAGGGCAAAACAATTTTCGTTTCTAACTTCAAAGCTAATTTAATCAATGAAACATATTTCAACTTTTGCAACATTATATTTGAAATGAATGAAATACAATATGAAAAATTTTACGTTGCATACTCTATAGATTTTAAAAGTTATAGTAAAATGAAAGCATATTCATTCTGGAAATTATGTTATCTCGTAATGAAGTAGGCGTTACTTTTCCTTATGCTCCTATTACAGTCGAAATTTGATAATTCGAAGGGCAAGGGGCCTCTGCAAAACTTCGAATTATCCGCAAAAATGTTATTTTTATGTCTTAAAATAATCACTCGTAACAGAAATTGCGAAACAAAGACTGTTTATTAATTTTAAATTAAAACGCTACAATTTTTTAAAATATTTAGCTATATCAGATTGCTTTAAAGAGCTAACTTGATATTTTCTAACAAAATCTTCAAGAGTATTTACAGCTCTAAACACAGCTTCACTTACGTCAGATTGTCCTTCTGCATAGCGTCTATATTCTGATAAATGAACGACTGCCTCACTTGAAGTTGGAATTGGCCTCTGTTCTTCTATCTCATCTTCAATATCTTCTTCGTCTTCTGTTGTAATATTCTTATTATTTAGAACTTCAGATAGAATATCTGTATCCGATAACTCTCCACAAATGTCTAGGTTTTCATCCTCTCTGACGTAATCATCGAACGGAATGTTGTCTTCCCATGCAACTGGGGGAGGTAAATTTTCTTCATCGAAAAGATCGCTAGGGACAGTGTTCCTGATGAATCCTACCTTCCGAAAGCAATTTGCTATTGCTCAAGTAATGTCGACTACAGTCCTGGTTTTTAATGGCGTGATTATGCACCAGTTTCCCGGAGTCGGATGCAAGGTGATCTCATGAAAAAAATAAACGCACCACTATTAGAGGAACACCTGTCAATCAACTGCCCGATGACCTTTGCAGGATGAATCACGTAGACATAACTTTTTTCAAGATCATGAAGACTCGCCTAGCCGGTGGCAATTTTTTCCTCCTCCGCTCCGACCAATGACATGTATGCATCCTATCACGTGATTCGAAATACCCTTCCCGTCGTTAACAGATTTCATTTCAATTGGGATTGGATCACTTACAGGGAAAGGGTAGGGGACTACCTGTAGCCAAGAACAGGTGCGGGTGGTCTAGGTCCATTTCCTCTTTATTCCTGTTCTGTTTGAGCAGATAAGACTATTCTCCCTCCCCCTTGTCATCCCTAAAAAATTTCCGTTATAGCTGAAAATAACCAGAATACTTTTCAAAAATAACTGCCATTAAACTAGATTTTTTCATTTTTGAAAAGGTAAAAACTTCGAATTAAGGAAGTTGAATTTCGAAATAACCAAGATTTTTTAGCATTAACTGAATATACATGTGTCTAGGGAAGGAAAAAAAAATTTCGAATTAAAGACGTTCGAATTATCCAAGTTTCACTACCAGTAAAACGACTGTCTTGTCGTGATAACCATAAAAAATTTATGGCGTTATACCATTAATAAAAAGTGAGGTTAGAATTACCCCTTCTCTCTCTTATCTACTGCCCTTCCGAGAAAACGCATTTTCTCTAGGGTTTTTTAAGAACGCCAAGGTTGCCGGAAGAAGAGCACAACTTTTGCGAATTAAAAATCTATATATACTTTTTCTAAAAAGAGAACTGGTAAAATTTAACATTTCTTTGTAATTTCTTTATATTTTAATGTCTAACACAGGTTTGGCCCAGATAATCTCTAGCAGATGTTTTTTCTGCCCTCCTAATATAGTAGGCACTTAATGTGGCCATTGGTGAGAAGTGAGAGGCTGGCCTTAGACCTCCAGTCGCAAGGCTGTCAGCCATTTCATTCCTATAAATTTTAATATGTAAAGGGACTATGTTAACATGCAATGGAAATGATGTCATGTTGATTGGAGATGAGCTATAATTTGTTCCCTAATAGAAATACTTGTTGCGTCTCTTATGACGTCTCTTAAGATATTTCAGCGTCGTCTCTAATGACGTCTCTTATGATATTCAAAGTACTCTAGGCGCACTGTTTCGATAGATAAATTTCTTGATCTCTGGGCCAATTCCTCAGTTTGCTCCAGAAATTCTATTTAATTAGACTTGGAACTTGATAATTTTAGTATAGACATTGTCGAGATGAGGTAGACAAGACAGCTGAAATGTTAAGCTTGAATCCCAAGTAGTCAAGCATGTGTTGAATCCCTAAATTTTGGCCGACCACTTTAATTTTCTATTTCATTTTATAACCGTCGCTGAACAGCTTACACAATTGTTTGGATTTACGACTACTAATGTAACCTTGTAGTTTTAACCCCCACTCAGAGGACAAGGGAACTCCTGGATTAAGTATTGGGAGAAATTTGAATTCGTGGAGGACTTTTCGATGCAACTAACCCGCATTTGTGTTACACAGAGAGGAAAGCTATTAAAACCATCCAAGTCTGACGGAAAGGTGACTCTGATGATCTGTTTGCCGCTGAAGTTATTTTACGTCAGCACTGTAGTCGGTGTAAGCCGGATGCTGAATTCGTATGCACCAGACAATGCTGGGATTTGAACACGTTTCGCCTCATTGGAAGGCGAATGCTCCATCCACTGAACCATCACGGCTGCGTCCACTTTAATTGATGGTTTTCTTGAGTATTTGTTTTTCTTGGGAAATATAATTGATGCTGTTTTTTGTATAGTGAATGTGAGATTTTGTTTTCTTGCCCAAACGACATATTTTATAAGTGTGGAAGAAGCCAATGGTGAAAGAGGGTTTTATATTGTACCACTGATCAAATTAAAAATGCCGTTTACAAATGCTATTATTAATTCTTACGGATTGTCTTTGGTAAAACTGTACTTGCAATTAGTAACCAAAGGTTTGGGCCTAGGCTCGAAGCGTGTGGTACCCAAAGCTTTTGTCTGATGGTTTCATCTTGGATATCATAAGTAATAAATCTGTCCGTAAGAAAACTATTAATTAGGAGAATAAGGGTTCTTGAGTGTTCGGTATCTATTAATACTTTTGCGATACTTGAAAGCAGGAAAGTGTCAAATGCTGACTTTATGATGAGTGAGATTCAAAGAGAATGTTTTTTTCCTTCCTGTTTTGTACATTTAATTCCTTTTGTTAGTTATTTAATAGCATTTGTAGTAGATAAGTATTTTCTATACATTACATTCATGTGTATTTTCTGCACTGTTTCTGTGGAAGTTTATAAAGAAAATATAGCTTTATTCACATACATTGTTTGTTCTTTTTTTAAAATAAGACTTAAGACAAAACGTATGACCTTAACATATCGCATCATAAACTGAAATAGATTAACATATCTTTATCTAAACCCCCTACTTACTAGGGAAGTGGGGAGACTTATTAGTCCCCCGAGTGGATTTTTAGGAATCATCAAAGTACAGATTTTATTTCATCATTTTTTTTCATCATAAAAACATTTTTATTTTTTGCCCTACCAATAATATTTGCCTTAAATCAAATAAGTAACATAGCTACCAACATTTTTATAGCAGTATAGCAACAACCATTATCATAGGTCATTAATTCGTGAGGGAATCATAGATGTGACTGCATAATTAAATTGCATAAAAACAGTAATCAGTATAAAGAAGCTGATTGTATATTTAGAATCAGGGCGGAGAAGGTATCTAAGATCCGTGAAAAAAATCACCTACGACGGAAAAAAAATCGTTCCCTAGTGTTATTTTGTATCAGACGGTGCGCAAACAGAAATAATTTCATTTTTTCTAATAATGACAAAGTATAAATATTTAAGCTTCAAAATTTTTTAAACTAGGACATATGAAGAGCTTGAACCAAGGAAAAGTAAAGGTGCAAATTCACAGATTGCTAATTCGGGCCAAATCGATTTAAAAATAAGAATAGGTTTATGCAGTTTTCTCCATACTATTCATAGTATGGCGAAGAACTACTCAATTGACTGATGAAAAAAGACTGATGTTTTGATGAGGTTAATAAGCAAAGAAGTTAAAAATGAATATTTTTTGTTGTGAAATTACTTTATGTAATTTTATAAAATCCTAGACATTCAAATATTCAAAATATAATAAAAAAAAGTAGAGCAACAAAGTACTTCCAAATAATGTAAATGCGTAGTTTCAGCTTTGTGGTACTTGACTCATTATCTAAATGCCGTTGGCAACATCACATATGATATCGAACATTTTTACATTTTTACGGAAAAAAAAGTCATATAACTTGACTGGAAATCTGATGCCACCAATGAATCCGTTTCGCATTTATCAGGTCGTATGGGTCCTGTGATGGTAGTAGTCTGATGACTGGAACACTAATGAATGCTTGGGTGAGCACATTATTAGGAAAGATGAGATGAAGCACAGATGCTTAAAAATTGATGAAGAGTACTCACAGATGAAATGCATATACAAGTGAGGGATGGAATAGAATTGATGTACAGAAAGAAAACAATAAAATAATTTGACATTTCAACGCCTCTTTGAGTACACGAATGAATAATAATTGTATAAACTTGCTATTGCCTTTTAATACTTCCTTTGGAGAAAAGCTAGGAAAGGATTTAAATGTTCTATTTTATTATTTATCCTTTTATTTCAAAAATATTCTCTGACTGGCCTAATCTTAAGATATTTCTTAGATATATTCTGAAAGTGATTACAGAAACTTGAATTTTTTTTTTTTTAATTTTTTTTTTTTGTCTTCGAATTCACCTACTTTAGAAAAACGCTTCCCAAATGGTGTTTCGCGTAACCCTATGGTTCCATGGGAGAGTTAAAGGGGTTCCAAGTGTTAGAACATTTTTTAATAGTTTCTTTTAACACTTTTAAACCTATAATGGTTAGATCTAATAAATAAATCATTGTTTACTTAACATTTTGAATGTCTTTAAGAAATTTTTTAAACCAAATTGCCAATAGAAAAGAAATGGCAGATATTTTTGAAAAAAAAAATATAATTTATCTTGTGACATATTGAATAAATTACTGAAAGGAAGTGCATTAATAAAAAATTGCTTTAGTATCTCCCGTCACGATCTTCAAATCAGAATGAAGTAATTAAATTCATCAGTAAACAAATATGTTTCCCTAATATCAATTTTCAACGTTTATGTAAGTCCTATTTAGTTTTCATTTCAACGAAAACCATAATTCGACATATTTCAGTCATTTTCAGCTTATATTTATAGACTCATATCTATACTAGATTCAGCACCAGAAGTGCGAAATCGATTGTCAGATATAAAGCCTAATATTAGATTTTTTTATAATGAAACGATGAAAAAATTTCAAACAATGAAAATGTTTTATTCCTCTTCCTATATGCCAGGAAAATAAAATAGTTTTTGTTGGTTAAAAAATTTACAATTGACTTTTTGTAGTTTTTGGTTTTTAATAGTTTAGTTTACATTTGGTATGTACAATCTAATGAGCTTAATTCATAAAGTCGGGGTTCAGCCGAAAGATGGTTGATCACTTGGGTTTTTTCAGGCAACGAAAATGGGAACCTCTGATTTATAAGCTCAAGAGTCTTTTGCAAGTTAGATATCTTATGCAAGTTAAACAAAACATTAGGTCTCGAAAACGGTAAAAAAGTGAGTTAAGACATAACACATGAGTTAGTGACTAAAATCTTAAAAACAACAGTGCCCCCATGGAAACGAGTACATGCTCATAACTAGGCAGCGATATACTAATTATACACTGGTGTTAGAAATGAAGAGAATTTGCAGACTTGGTAGATTATTTCTAGAAGTAATGGACCGAATATAATTAAATTTAGAATGTACGTACAGTTATACAATACGAAATAAATAACCATTCAACAATTGTAATACACACGCATGATCATGCGTAACAGTCGTTGGAGTCGGAGGGTTTGAAACAGCGATTGCANAAAAAAAAAAAAAAAAAAAAAAAAAAAAAAAAATGGGTAAATATGACGTATGGTCCCCTTTTACAGATATAAAAACCTTGCAGCGTGATTTCATACTTGAAATAAGGCAGTTCATCATTTCCAGCGGCAATTGGTCCCACTCGTTCAACAACGCTGTTTTCTCGTCCTAGATGGCGTAGAAGGGGGGGGTCGAGAGTTGCAGTTGCCCAACCCAGAGCATCCCAGATATGTTCTATAGGGTTGAGGTGTGGAGATCTGGCTGGCCAATCCATTCGGCTAATATCCTGATTCTCCAGAAATTCGTCGACCAGAAAAGCTCAAGTTTAACCTATCGTTAGCCAGCACCCCATGCTATCTCTGAAAACGGCGCGAAATGTCAATAAGGTGAAAAACCACAGTTTTGAAAAAAATAAAAATAAAAAGCTTTCATTCTCCATTTCTTTTTTTAATATTTAAAATCTTACTCCGATACTGCGCTAACTAGTCTTAAAAAATATTAATAATTCATTGATTTTGATATTTTTTAGCTCGGTCGAAGAATGCCGCCAAATTTGGCGACTTTCAAATAAGTTTAATAACTTTTAAAATACTTAAGTTGTTATTTGCTCGTTCTAAGGCCCATATAATTCTTCACGGCAAGATGACGTGCGTCGTTTGAAATTATTGTTTTGCTTAAAGTATAAGGCATTCAAACTGTACTGAAAGAAAACACAAATAATTAAGATCAAAAGGAAAAAACTTCTTTGAAAAAATCGCGCTAAGAAGCAGCAGAAATTTCAGAAAAAAGTATCAATACAAAACAAATGAAATAAAATAAAAATATTCTCGTTCAAACTGTGACTTTTTATTTTCCTTGGCAAAAGTGCTTCGAAAAACCATGTTAAATGGAAATAATGAAATCAGTATCGCCAGTTCTCATGGTTATCTGGCTCACGTGGAAAAAAGATTTACTGATTTCACTGAAGATAATGGCTTTATTTAAAGTTTTATAAACCGTTGTTTAGAAAATGCATCTCAAAATGCTGAGAAAGTCACAGCATTACTTGAACAATGTACACGTCATTGTCGAATTATATTGTTGTAGAACTTTTTATTAAGGACGTAGCTTTAAAGTCACGTTTCAAAAACGAGATTAGCTTGCAATGAGCATATAAAAGAAAATCAATAAAGATAAAAAACACTCGTTTGAAGAAATGTTTAAGATTAACATATTAAAAGAAAATGAATTACTGATACTTTCAAAAAAAAAAAATTTTTCAGTATATATAAATTTAATGTCATCAATATATACTCATCATAATCTGCAATTACTGTCATATTCCAGTTGCCCAAAGGCATCACCACATAAGAAAGTGTCAATTGTCCGCCTCGCTGACAGCCACTCTGAATGTTAGTCTAGTCCAAGTCCAATATTTTACTATGTACTACTTTTGATCACTTTTCATATTCTAGTCGCTCAAGGGCAGGGCATTACTATAGAATTTGGTTGTCCACTGCAGGGACAGGCGCTACGTTATATCACTCAGGTCAGCGATTCTCAACCTGTGGGGCGGAAAATATTATTTCAAAAAATTTGTTAAGTGGATNCTTCAAATCCCCATAATAATTCAGCAAGCTCATCTTGCAGGTTGATGTCCACGTTTTCAATTTGAGCAGAAAATGGCACAATAATCCAATCAGGGATGTCAATGTTTTCCAAATCGACAAAACGCAGTTTAAAATCGTCGCTCAATTTTTGAAGATTACCTGTATATATTTCCTCTTCTTCTTTTATTTCTAATTGTCACATATCTGAAAAATACTGATAATCCTTCGACCAATCGACCCTTCCGGTTCGGATCGACCCCCTGGCTCAGATCGACCCCCGCTTATGTTAAATAG
Source organism: Parasteatoda tepidariorum (assembly GCF_043381705.1). Taxonomy (NCBI): domain Eukaryota; kingdom Metazoa; phylum Arthropoda; class Arachnida; order Araneae; family Theridiidae; genus Parasteatoda; species Parasteatoda tepidariorum. The sequence continues at coordinate 10,679,563 of NC_092212.1, forward strand.
AACCCTTTGGATCTATATAGACCACTTTGGTGACCTATGTTCGAGTTGTTCACGTGCAGGGCATTACTATAGATCAGTGTTTCTTAACCTTTTTGATACAATGGACCCCTTTCAAATTTTTTTTAGAAGTCACGGACCACCCATCTGAGAAAAAAAATTGCAAAAAACAACAATTTTTAGTATTTAATTTATTTTAGCATTTACTTTTATTATTTCAATAGTATACAAAATATTTAAAACTAAAATTTTCAGTCTGAAGGCTGTTGCTGCTTTTCCTTAAATAATAAATTGAATAGAGGGATGGTTTTCGACAAACAACACGCATAGCATGTTTAACATTCAATCGATAACGATGTTTTGTTTTTATTGTAACAACTCTGGAAAGTCCAGCTTTGTTAAGATACACTGTGGCTAACGTAATTATAACTGAAATAACTCGTTTTACATGCAATGGGTAGGCTACTTTCACAGAAGACCAGAACTATCCGAGTGTTTTTGAATCCAAATCCATTTTCAGCAAGAACTTTGTTCTAAGATCAATAAGCTCATCTCTGGTAAGGTTCATAATCATCGATACAGTCAATATCACAAAGAAAAGGATGACGAATCCACAACTCATCTTTTATCTTTATCTCATCTAAATTAAAATATTTTTTCAATGAAACTTGAAGTACTTCCAGGTGTACACAGATTTCATTTTTCAAGTTATTCAGTAACAAGTTATCTTGCCAAAATCCATTTTCAGAAAGTACTTCGTCCAACATTTAAAAGTTTGCATCTATCTCATTTTGAATTCTATTTTTTTCAAAGTGGCATCTTCAATTAGAATGCTTGTAGTTTCTCAGCTGCATCCATAATGGTGATATCGGGTCCTTGAATTAAAAGACTTATATTGTTCATGTGGTTAAAATTATCTGCCAGGTAAGCCAATTTATAGGTAAAATCTTTTTTGTTTAAATATTCGAAGAATGAGTTATCTTTTTCTTCTAGAACAAGTGATAATTCGATCTTCAACAAGAAAAATTGCTGCAAAACCTGCCCTCGTGACAGACAGCGCAATTCCGTGTGGTACAGAAGTACCTCATGTTCTGCGTTCATTTCTTGACACAGCGCTTTAAAGAGACGATGATTAAGAGCTCTACGTCTAATAAAATTTACAGTTTTGGTGACTTTTGATAATGCTTCTTTTAAGCTGGTTGGAAGAGTTTTGTAGCCAGTGCATGCTTATGTAAAAAACAATGAGTAACAAGAACATTAGGAGACTTTTTTTTCACCAACTGGGCAAAACCAGATTTATTGCCAAGCATCACAGTTGCTCCATCTGTACGAAGTGAATGAAGTTTTTCTTCCCAGCCGAAGTCTTGCTTGGTAAAGAAAACATTTAACATTGCTAAAACATCAACTGCCTTTGTAGTTTGCAAAAGAGATTCACAAAATAAAAATTCTTCTTTGATAGTATCAAGAGACACGTAATGAACAAAAACAAGAAGTTGACTATAATTCGAGATATCTGTAGTTTCATCCAGTTGCATACTAAAGGGAAATGGCGATACTTTCAATTCATCGATGATCTTTTTCAAGATATTGCAAGAAATTTCAACTATTCTTGAATGTGTCACATCATTTGAAAATGGAATTGCCTCAAGTTTTTTTTTTCTGTTCCAATCTACAAACTAATTCAACCATCTCCAGCGCACATGGCTTAATTAACGTCTCTCCAATAGTATGCGGTTTCTTGCTTTTAGCAATATGATATGCAACTTTGAGAGATGCCTCAACCAGAGGTTTTTGTGGAATACCAAATCCAAGTTTGTCTAATGTTCCAGATTTCAAAAACTGGGCTTTCTTCTTAGTAAAAAATTCTAGATCTAGTAACCTGAACAAGGTGTCAAATGTACGTAGCTTGATAGGGGATAATAAAAATAGTACAGCGGACGTCATCAGGGGGTTGCCCCTGATGGTGCAAACTGAAAGCCGGTTAGTGGAGGATGTTAAAAATATGACAGGGATATTAGAGGGCTGTGTGCAGTCCGTACTGAATTTGGGGTATCTCGATCACCTAGTTTCAAATATGTATGTATTTTCACCTTTTAGAAAGAAAAAAAGATCAATGTTATTTAAATATTATTGATCCAAACGTTTTGAAAATAAAGAGCAGTCGGTGGACCCCCAAAATATGACCCATGGACCCCTAAGGGGTCCATGAACCACAGGTTAAGAAACCATGCTATAGATGAAGAATTTGGTTGTCCAATTCAGGGAGGTTCGTTATATCACTCAGACCAAGTCTAATAATTTATCTTGCAAAGAGACGCTGTCAAAAATAATCATAGACAACGACCGGTTTGTCCTTGTAATTAATTACAGGTTGACAAGGGCGCCGGCAGAATAATATAAAAGGGGGCGCAACCCTCTAACAAACTACTCTCCCCCCTAAAAAAAGTATTCTGTTACATTTTGCTTTGTTATTACACATACTTCCATCTGTTAATTTTTTTCATCTATTTTAATAGAGAAAATTCTTATGAATCCCTCGAATACATCGATTTAGTTATTTAGGCCACACCGTTTCATCCAGCTGTAGCGGGAGGCAGTCAAAATTGGCCTAACTCTTCCAGCTACTACGTGCACTATTGAACGCTAGTACAATGCGAAGCATCAAAACATGGAATCCGCCTACAATGTTTCACGAGAGATAAAGTAGTTTGTGCATGCTCAGTGTGCGTAAGAAAAGATGACTCAGAATTCACTGAAAAAGTTATTAACAGATTTGACAGCTAACAAGACGATTACAATTCTTGTTTGATTATACAATTTTTTAATTGTTATGTATCAATAATTACTTACTTATTTGTTCTTGAATAAAAATATTTTTAATAAAAAAATTTTATAATCAAATTTTTTTCTGTATCTCTGTAATTGTTTAAAAAGAAGCCAGGGGGGGGGTGCAAGTGCACCCCCTTTCAACCCGCTGCCGGCGCCCTTGCAGGTTGATAGTCGAGCATTTTAGACACTATGAGCTATTTGTAGAAAATGAGAAGCCAGTGTAAACCGATTTTAGTGTTTATAACAGGAACGCCTATCATGCATACCTCTATTTTCAACATATAGTAATCTTAGAATCGGTGTATTAACATGTGTAGAATATAGGCGTTTCTATCTCAGCATTGCTAGAAGCTTGAAAAAAAAAATGGAATGGATGAAAATTTTATTCCAAGTAAAATACACTATTAGCCGCCATAGCAGTGACCTTTTATTAAACGTTTTTGGGAGGAAGTACAAAAATAATAATTTTTAGATCTTTCTGTAGCAATATTAAATTGAAGCATATTCCTCTCAGTATCTCCAGTTCCAACGGCTATCTGGCGTACGTGAAAAAGCATTTGCAGATTTCACTGAAGATAATGGTTTTATTTAACGTTTTAACAACGTTGTTTGGAAAAATGTATCACAAAGTGCAATAAAAACTGTAGTATCCTTTGAACTAAGGCTCCTATACTATCAGAGCTGACCTATCAAGCTAATATTGGAGCAAACAAGTTCGCAAGTTAACGTTATTCTAATATTCGTTATTTTATTACAGAGATGCCAACTGTAGCGGACGCGCTGAAATAATTTAAAAAGCGGTAAATAACTACAAAGTAAATTTTGCAAATAGTTGACAATATTTGGTTGCTTTTAAAAATGTAAAGCATATTATAAGTACTACCGATGTACCGATGTAAAATAAGTTTTACGAAGCCTCTAGCCGACCGGGCTATCTACTTCTTCATCGAAGATGATGTGGCAATAAGGGAAGATTGGGGTAAGGGTGTCTGGAGAAGCGACAATACTTCTTCGTCTTTAAGCAATTCTTGTAGTTCTTTAATTAAGGAGACCAATCTATGTGCAGATGATGCTGGGGTGGTCTTCTTCTGTCTTTGATTTTTTCTACAGGGGCGGGCCTCGCACCCTGAGAAATTGGAGGTGTGATTTTGTTGCAATTGCAACAAGTTGCAGGAGTGTCCCTTGGTTTCTTGCATTGAAAAGAGTGGTGCCCTTCGGCACACTTCATGCACTTTGGAGGGCTTGAGCAAGAGATCTGGGTGTGTCCAAAGGCCTGACAGCGGAAACACTGTATCGGCCGACGGCCGCCGTGGAACCGCTCAACGCTGACCGGGATGTCTCTGATTTTGTCGGTGAAATACACTTTCGTGTGGTTGGTCAGCATGGGTAGGATCACTAGGAAAAGTGGGAGGGGCCGACAGGCTCCGTCCACCCTCCTCTTGAACTGGATGATCTTGTGCGTTTAGATATTTAATTTCCCTAATTCAAGGGAAATTAGGTCTGGGTCGAAGTCCCTTGGGAGGCCACGAAGGAGCACTTTCAGGAATTTAGCTGATTTCACATCATTATTTGCTGGCCCTAAAAAGAGCCTGGAAGGTGCGGCGTCGGTGGGAGCTTCCTCGGTGGTCTCCATCGGGGCTGGTGGGGGTGACTCCGGCGGTGGAAGAGCAGTGGAAGGTGGTTGGCAGGCAGTAGGCTTAGTTGGGGGAGAGGCTGCTTTCGTCTTCTTTTTCTTCCTTCTCTTCTTGGCTGGAGGCTTAGTGGAGGGAATATCTGGGAACGCTGTTTCGGATGCCGAGGCCTCCTCATCTGGTTCTGTTGTCTCTGTTGTTTCAGGAACGCTGGGCTCGGGAGCGGGCACAGGCTCTTCAGTCTCAGATGTTTCGAGGGCGCTGGGCTCGGGAACGGGCACAGGCGCTGTCAAAGTTGCTACGTCCTTCTCGGGAGTCGGGGTGGGATCATTCTTGGCCATTAATTCCAGGAAATAATTCGCATCGTAGCGTCGAAGTTTCGCTCTGGTCAGAGATCTTCGCACATCTTAGTGGCGTCGTCCATTGCAGCATCTAAGGAAGCTGAGATATTAGGTGAGGAGTCTTGACTACGGCCGGGAGGTGAAACCTTCCCGCCGCGGGCAGTTCGATGATAAGGCATGATTCTGAATCGTCGGAGCTTGATTGAGCACAACCTACTCTCAGTTGAGTTGGCTATCGAATCCAAAATCGAAAATCAATCGGAGAATAGAAATTATCTATAATATAATGTTTGGTTTAAATACTGATATACATTTGTTTTCCTTTAAATGTTATTCTTATATAAGTAATTATGATGTCTATATAAAAACTTGATCTTACCTAATTTGGATGTGGATATTTTAAATTAAACACTAATTTTGTTCAAAAAATACATATGTTTTTTATAATGCTTTTCAGTTTATTTAAAAAAAAAATTCTAAATGTACAAATTTATAACGTGCATAAACAATTACAACGTACATAAACAATTGACTGCTTTGAAAATAAAACTTGAGACAAAAGATACAGGATATATTATAGCCTTCTTCCCACAACACCCTACGAATAAGAAAGGTGAGGGCACTTTCATTTTAACTTGAAAGAATTTGAAGAAAATTACTGTTCAGAATTTATGTATATAAGGATGCCAACTGTTCCGCTTTCTGCTAAAGTTTTCATAAATTTGCAGTGGACAAAATTGTAAAACTTGTAAATAAGAATAATTACGTTTGCGTTTTTAAGTATCACCATCAGGGCCATTTTTACGTCAGGGCAGTCGGGGTGTTACCCCTAGGTCTATTCTTTCGTATCTTTTTTTTAATTAAAAAGAAAGTGCAAGGAAAGAACTGCTGAAAAGAATTTTTTAAATTTGTAATCATACATTTAGATCCCTTGAAATAGAAAGAAAAGAGAGGATTCTTTCTGGGAATTATTTCTTCCCTCTGAAGAACAATAACGCTGAGAAAAGAGGGATCAAAAGCATTCAGTTCATTGTATATATCACTCCTGTTGTATTTGACAATTGTTTCATCAATGATTTATGAGTCTGACCACTAAAAAAAGAATACTATGTATTATTTACATTTGAGAATCTTTTTTTTTAATTATTTATCTATTTATTTATTTTCATAATGGCAGGCACTTTTTTTTTTTTTGAGGCAGTGCTCAAATAAACTTTTTCTTTGAAAATTATTTGATTCAAAAATACACTCTCTGATCAATGTATTCGGATCAATCGGAACTAAATGCAGACGTGGATTATAAATAAAATCCTTTACCACAATGGTCTTTTTCAAGGCTGCTTATCGAAGCTCCTAGGGGAAAAAAAGGCATAGTTTGAGTGCCTTATACTTGAAGCAATGCGATGATTTTAGGCTATACATATAATCTTGCCGTAAAGAATTATCTGTGCTTTATAATGGACAAATAATTTAATATAAATTTAATTAATAATTTAAATAATTTAATTATATATTACTCCTGTTGTAGTTGACAGTTGTTTCAACTGTCTTATAGTAACTGTTTAACTTATAAGTCTAACTGTTTAACTTATGAGTCTGACCACTAAGAAAGAATACTACGCGTTATTTTACATTTGCAAATGTTTTTTATTATTATTTATTTATTTTTAAAAGGCTGGCATTTTTTTATGGTAGTATCTTTCATTCCTTACCACGGGAGATGTCTCGAGTTTTGTTCATTTAACGTTAACCAGTGAGCACCTGTGACCCTAAGTCACGGAGGCGAGCAATACTACCTATGCCACGCTGCCTCATATACCCATTCATAGGGTGAGCCACATTCACACAAAGAACAACAGAGAGAGAGAGAGAGAAACATCCATGCCCTGAGCGGGTTTTGAACCCGCAACAATTGACTTCCCAGTTAGGAGCACTGACCACTCGGCCACCTGACTGGCACATTTACAAATGTTGTGAACAAGATTTCTTGAACAAGATACCTTCCTGAAATCTTTCCCGGAAATCCATTCGTAGACCCAAAGATCATTATCTATGCAATCTCTGGTTTTAAAAAGAAAAAAATATTGCAATTTCTGAAAAAATAAATTTTTATGGAAGGAAAACATGGAGGCCCCTTGTCATTCAGTCCCTATCCTTGCAAAAAATTCTATCTTTCAAAAAATCCTATCCTTGGAGCACCTGAAATCATCTTGCGTTCAAACTCAGTTAACATAGGCCATTGTGACTAGAGCTTTAAGAATTTCAGTAATCATGTCAATATTCTAAAGGCCACTTCAACAGACAGCTGGAAAACCAGAGTGGATGAAGTTGGCATCTCTGAGAATATCCAGTTACAAATGATAGAGCTGAAACAAATGTCTAAACACTATGTATTTGAAAATAGGAGCTGTCCTATAAATATGACGCTGGGTGATACAAGGTTAACGCATTAATAACATGTGTCTATACAAAATTGTAATCATTACTATATATTTTATTACGAAATTATCTTTTATTATCGATTTAGAAAGAGAAAAAAAATGAAGATGAATGATCTTTGGGATTGGTAAGCAGAACATACAGGGGGCTGAACCTGTGAGTTAATAAGAAAGGTATAAAATAACTTCTCGATCGTATTATATCTACCGGTCATATTGAAGTGTTGTTTCATCGCTTTTATACA
>NC_092212.1:10687543-10736153 GCF_043381705.1 Parasteatoda tepidariorum
ATTAATTGAATGTTATGCATATGAAATTTGAGAGTGCTTTTTATCGAAAAGTTTTATCTTGAGTATAACAATTTGGAAATTTAAAAGTGTATAAATTGGAAATTTTTGTGTACATGAAGGCATCTGGAGATGATTGAAGTTGTCTTTGGGGAAAATTTATAGTTATAATAAAATTTAATTTTAATTGTTAAATGTTTCATGTAATTCATTAAGTATTTGTCTGTTTTTGGAACCTAGGTAACTGCTACCAAAATTCAATTAAGAGATCACAGCCTTGCCAAAGTTTGAAGGGTAACGGTACAAGATAAAGAATGTAGTGATATAACATTTTTCTTATAAATTTATTTCTTTTATGTAAAATATCTTTTTAAATAACAATGAAAAAATTAATTTGGATTTGAGTTAAGTTAAATAAAATTTCAGCTATATATTTTCAATTGATTGACAACGAAAAAATATTAAGTGATAAAATAGACTTTTATTTTTGCACTAAAAGTTTTGCAGTTAAAATTTCTTATAGAAAATCATAAATTGTTTCAAATTCTCAAGAAAGGGTGAAGTAAATCATTATTAAAAATAGTAAATCGCAGTCTAATTTGAGCACCAACCAATGTCTGCAATAAATACATGGATCCGAGAGGACATGACTTTAAAATAAAAAGTTAATTAGAGCACTGTTTCAGAAAAAATCAAATATTTCTGACCAAAATTAGTTTTTAATAAATGTCAGAAACACGTTTTCAAATATTTTCCATTTTCTTTTCTTTTTGCGTTTACTCTATAAGAGAACAATTCCGAAGGAGAAAAATATTAATAATGCCTCCATTAAATGAAATATTTTTTTTGTTACTATCACACAATTTTTAAAACAATAAATAAAAAAGATTGGATTACCGAAAAGATCAATTTAATTATACAAGAAGCAGGTGCGGTTAATTTAAAGGAAATATAAAAATACATGTTCATGACCAAAACGCATAATAAAAGCAAAATTATTTTTAAATTAAAGTTTAATTACGCATTCACGATAAGAACAATTCAGTAAAACTGTAAAACAATTGTTCCTTTATTCAACGTAAACAATTTTTGTACAAGGTTACAGCTTCGGAAATATTGTAATAAGCCCAGTTTCCACCAAAGTGACGTAATTGCGCCAAGTCGCCAAGGGGAACTGAGTGCAAGACGATATCATATTACGCATCCGGGCGACTTTAACGCTGCGCGCATGCCAGTTTGGTGCATTACTTTTAAATTTCCTTCAACTCAGTCAAACTAAATGAAAAAGAATTTTTTTTCCCTTCTTAATCGAATAAAGAAGGCTGAATTTTCAAAATTTATGGACATTGTTACATGTTATATGACCGGTAGATATAATGCGATCGAGAAGTTATTTAAAACCTTTCTTATTAACTCGCAGGCTCAGCCCCCTTTATGTTCTGCTCACCAATCCCCAATGGCTCATTCATATTCGTTTTTTTTTTTCTCCTTCTAAGCCAATAAAAAAAGATAATTTCGTAATAAAATATATAGTAATCATTACAATTATGTGTAGACACATGTTATTAATGCGTCAACCTTGTATCACCCAACATCATATTTATAGGACAGCTCCTATTTTCAAATACATATATTGTATTTAGGCATTTGTTTCAGTTTTGTCATTTGTAGCTGGATATTCTCAGAGATGCCAAATTCATCCACTGTGGTTTTCCAGCTCTGTCTTGAAGTGGCCTTTAGAATATTGACATAATTACCGAAAATTTTAAAGCTCTAGTCATAATGGTCTACGTTAACTGAGTTTAAAAGCGAGATTATTTCAGGTGCTCCAAAGATAGGAGTTTTTGCAAGGTAGGATTTTTTGCAAGGATAGAGACTAAGTGACAAGAGGCCTCCATGTTTTCCTTCCATAAAAATTTATTTTTTCAGAAATTGCAACATTTATTTTCTTTTTCTTTTTAAAACCATAGATTGCATAGATAATGATTATTGGGTCTTCGAATGGATTTCCTGGAAAGATTTGAAAAAGGAATCGTGTTTAAGGAATCTTGTTCACAACATTTGTAAATGTGCCAGTCAGGTGGCCGAGCGTTCAGTGCGACTAACTGTGAAGTCAATTGTTGCGGGCTCAAATCCCGCTCAGGGCATGGATGTTTCTCTCTCTGTGTTGGTCTTTGTGTGAATGTGACTCACCTTATGAATGGGTATCTGAGGCAGCGTGGCATAGGTAGTATTACTCGCCTCCGTGACTTAGGGTCACAGGTGCTCACAGGTTAACGTTAAATGAACAAAACTCGAGGCATCTCCCGTGGTAAAGAATGAAAGATACTACCATAAAAAAATGCCTGCCTTTTAAAAATAAATAAATAATAATAAAAAACATTTGCAAATGTAAAATAATGCATAGTATTCTGTTTTAGTGGTCAGACTCATAAATCATTGATGAAACAACTGTCAACTGCAACAGGATAAATATATTATTAAATTATTTAAATTATTAATTAAATTTATACTAAATTATTTGTCCATTATATAGCACAGATAGTTCTTTACGGCAAGATTATATATATAGCCTAAAATCATCGCATTGCTTCAAGTATAAGGCACTCAAACTATGCCTTTTTTTCCCTTGGAGCTTCGATAAACAGCCTTAAAAAAAATACCATTGTGGTATAGGATTTAATTTATCATCCACGTCTGCATTTAGTTCCGATTGATCCGAATACATTGATCCGAGAGTGTATTTTTGAATCAAATAACTTTCAAGGAAAAAGTTTATTTGAGCACTGCCTCAAAAAAAAAAAAAGTGTCTGACATTACGAAAATAAATAAATAGATAAATAATTAAAAAGTAAATCTCAAATGTAAATAATACATAATATTCTTTAGAGGTCAGACTAATAAATCACTGATTAAACAATTGTCAACTTCAACAGGAGTGATATATACAATCAACTGAATGCCTTTGATCCCCTCTATGCTCAGCGTTATTGTTCTTCAAAGGGAAGAAATAATTCTCAGAAAGAATATTTCTTTTTTTTTTTTTCAAGGGATCTAAACTTATGATTACAAATTAAAAAAATTCTTTTTAACAGTTCTTTCCTGGCACTTTCTTTTTAATTAAAAAAAAGGATAAAAAAGAATAGACATAGGGGCAACACTACGACGTAGCAACGGCCCTGATGGTGATACTTAAAAACGCAAGCACAATTATTCTTATTCACAAGTTTTACAATTTTGTCCACTACAAATTTATGAAAACTTTAGCAGAAAGCGGAACAGTAGGCATCCTTATATACATAAATTCTAAACTATAATTTTCTTTAAATTCTTTCAAGTGAATACGAAAGTTTCCCCACCTTTCTTATTCGTAGGGTGTGGTGGGAAAAAGGCTATAATATATCATGTATCTTTTGTCTCAAGTGTTACTTTCAAAGTATCCAATTGTTTATGTACGTTATAAATTTGTACATTTAGAATTTTTTTTTAAATAAACTGAAAATCATTATAAAAAACATCTGTATTTTTCGAACAAAATTAGTGTTTAATTTAAAATATCCACATCCGAATTAGGTAAGAATAAGTTTTTATATAGATATCATGATTATTTATATAAGAATAACATTTAAAAGAAAACAAATGTACCAGTATTTAAACCAAACATTATATTATACATAATTTCTATTCTATTTATCATTACCAGAGATGCCAACTTGCTCCGCTTTGTAAAATGGTATTTTCTAGTGGTAGCGCAATTTAAGTTACTTTTAGTTTAGTATTTTTCCCACCAAGTAATTTTTTCACCACTAAATATCATAAATTATAAGTATCATATAAAATGCAACGTTAAAGCTGAAATTTATTGGTTGCTCTACTAAAAAGTAGGCGTACTTCTCCTTCTCTAGAGAATTTTACCAAATAATTTACTACCACTTTACTAAACCTGTTTTAGAAAGCTGAGCAGTTGGCATCCCTGCATTACAATATCTCTTTGTTAATGTAATAAGCACTCAGCCATCCTGCATTTTAATTGTAGTTAAGATGGTTGAGTTTGAGTGTGAAGGGTAATTTTTATAGTTATAATTTCTTCCTGGCGGGTAGCGGATAATATATGTTTCTGTTCAAAAATTAAATATCCGCCCACTATATATCTTGGCAGACCAGAAAATTTATTATGTCGCAACAGCTCTTTTCCAACACTCTACTTCGTCAACTATATTACGACGGGATATATAAAGCTTGTATGGTTTTTTGTCTAAAGTTACATTTTCACACGTCCATATTAGGTAAGATACAATCCTTGTATTAATTAATGCGGCGAAGAAATTGTTCCATTGTGTTACTATTTAGTGACATTCTAGAAAAGTAGGCGTTACGTTTCGTACTATATGTTAAATCCAATTTGAAAACGATCCAAAATAAAATAAAAACTCGTTGATATCTTATAGATTTTCATGAAAATCCTCTGTAGAAAAATTCACGATTAGAAATTGCTACATTTTTTTGGATTACATTTTGAAATTTGACTCGAACTAAAGAAACGGTGTTTGGTGGCTTGTATTTTAAAAATAAGTCAATCCTTTTTTTTATAATCCAATATTCTTTATTTGGAAACACTGGAGAGAAAAAAAAACAGAGAGCTAAGTATTTAAGCAATTTAATTGCTGAAAATATTTGTATGCGTTTTAAAAAAGTTTTATTCAAAGAATGTTTTGGGGAATTTTTTTGGCAAATTTCAAGACTGTTTTAATGGAAAGTAACAACGTTTAATGCTTCAGATTCCCCTCATAATGTTAAATGCAATACTTTTTAACATTAAAAACATCAGGAGGGTGTTTCTAGTTATTAAAAAATTAGAAAGTGGTATTTTCACAAATAATTCAAACTTTTTAAAGGAGCAAAAAAAAAAAATTCCTGACGCCAATTTTTTTTTCTCATAATATTATTGTTATTATTGGTCACATAAAAAATAAAAATTGGTTTTCAGACAAAATATTTTTCTAAAAAAATGTGTAAATAGAGTGAAATAAGAAAGCTTCCCAAGCTCAGTCAAAAAAAAAAAAAACATTTTACTCAATTTTTACATTTAAAAATGTAACTTAAACTTAACAAGAAAAAAAAAAGACGACAAAAAACTTTGTTTTTGTTTCTCTGTGATAAAAAACATTATAACTTGTTTGTCATTATACAAAAAATTACCATCTGAACCTACTCTCTCATCAACATTGTTTTCAGAATCCTATGAAACAGACGCAGAAAAATCACCGCAAATGTTGTTGTCATTTTTTTAAAAAAAAGCTGTGTCCAAGTCAGATGCCAAACTATATCACTTGACTGATATATTTCAGTCAATTGCAACAATTTTGTGCAATCATAGCCTAATTATTGCCTAAGTTTGAATCACTTTGAGAAGAAATCTGTTTATTTTCCTTTATTAACATTTTGACGGTTATGAACGAGTTCAGCTCGCAATCGAATCGTGCATCATAATGTGCGCAAACAAGTTCCGCTCGGGAGCAAGATTTTGACCGTAATGGTTAGTAACGAGCACTACTCGCATAGTGAAATTTTCTCCAATGCGCGCTGACGAATAGAGCTCGCTCGCCATTATCATTCTGCATTGACTATGTTAAAAACGATAAGTACGTAAAAACTGTTATTTATGTACTATGAATACTTTAAGAAATTTTTAAAACGTGTGAGGCGAGCTATCTACCGCATCCAGAGAAGCCAACTTGCTCCGCTTTGTAAAATAGTATTTCCTAGTGATAGCGAAAGTCAAGTTACTTTCAGTTTAGTATTTTTTCTTTTAAGTAATTTTTTCACCACTAAATATCAAAAACTATAAGTAACATATGAAATGCAACGTTAAAACAACAATCTGCTGGTTACTCAATTAAAAAGTAAGCGTAACTGTCCTTCTCCAACGAAATTTACTACGTAATTTGCTACCACTTTATTATAACAATTCCAAAAGACGGAGCAGTTGGCATCGCCAAAGTAGGGTGACATTTTCGGAAGAACGGAGGTGGAAAACAGATGCCACTTTCGACTACTGTTTGCACGTAATACTGCTCGAATTAATGAAACGAAAACTGCTCATTTCCCTGACCGTCAAAGGGTTAACTAAAAAAAAATATTTAAATAATTGAAGCGAACAAGAAAAAAATAAGCATTATTAACGAGGCAGCTTCTTTAATTGGATAAAGTGCAATAGAAAAACAGACCATTCATTACTTTAAAACATTGATCTCCAACGTAATAGCGAGATGTTTTCCTGTATATGCCGATATAGGAACAACAGCTATGACGGATACGATTCCGAAAGACTTACAACATTGTTAAAGAAATTCACTACCAATGAAAAAAAAATTTTGATTCATATTACGTTAGAATGTTTAAAAACTATGTTATTATACCCAGAGCCCCTGAATTAGAAATGAAAAAAATTAAGGAAATATAATAACTACTATAATACATATTCATATGCGTGTCTTTAATTTTTTAGAATTATTAGCAAAAAACAGCAGATAAACCGATAATGAAATTATTAATCAATATAGGGATTTCTTAAAAGGGAAAAATATTAGTGATTATTCCTAAGCTTGTGATATAACTTGCTTTCAAAGTCTTAACATTAGAATTCGTCCTGTCTCTTACTGCTTGTATACAACGAATCTATGACTCGTAATACCAACATTGGAAATTGCATACCTGCCGTGAATCGGCATGAACTGATCAGTCGTTAGAACAAAATCGATAAAGGGATAGTAAGTGAGGAGGAAATATATTTGAAAGGGAGAGGGGCTCCCTGGCACCAAGTACGAAAGGGGGGTAATGTCACATGAACAGTCATATTATATGATAAGAAATGCGATATACCTGAAACAAAAATATAAACCAACAAAATATAAACATAAACGAGATAAGGCTACCATAATACAGTGAGATGACGGATAAAGGATAAAAAGAAAGTCTGAGTTATAATAAATTAAATACATATTTGCAACGAAAAATGAACTGAAAATAAAATTAAAATAGAATGGATATCTACAATAAGGGATAAGTGCTGTTAGTGTAGTGAATTTAAAATTGTTGGGCTAGCACTGAGTGTATTTTGTGTGTTAGGGTAACGCCACATCCCTGAGGAAAATTCAGTGATAGGGCTAAATCTAGTATTATCTTCAATTAAGTCAATGTTTAGGAGTGAGTTAAAGTTACTTGTAATGCAATTTTGTGCATCTTCGTAGAAATTATTGTTTAACACTAGGCTGCCAAAAGGAAATTATTTTGACTGCTTTTTCATTTGCGAAAAATGTACAAATAATAATGCATAAATTAATATTTTCTTTCCAAGTGAAGTAATTTTTTTATAGTTAATATTTTCTAATAACGTGTAACTGTAAATAATATAAACTGTAAATAATATAAAAATTGTAAATAATATAAAAAATATATTTTCACTGAATTGAACGAAATTTATCACACATAATTCATTCTTTCACATTGCTGTCACCTTGCTTGAAAGTTTATATATATTAAAATGAAAGAAAAGAGTAAAATCTGGTAGAAAATAAATTTCATTTTTGGCTTTATTTTCGGGATTAGTAAATTATCAATAGCAACCAAATTTTTTTAAAGGATACATTTTAAATACTAATTTGCTTCTTCTCCGTGAAAGAGTTAATAGCAATGAACTGTTTACTGGAAAAGAATAGATTTACTCATCTTTAAAATTATCTATTACTACTAATATTGTTAAACAACAAGTTATATTCTTCTCTCTGTCTTGCTTTCTAGGCCTGCTCGTAATAATGTCCACCTGCAAACAATTACAAGGACGAAACAAGCGTTGTTATCTATATATATATTTGTCTTACACGGCACCAAAAAATTGCAACTCCCGAATTGCAACTCCTCATTACAACTCCCCGAAGGGCAACGTTAGAAAATCGACCTATGATTGCTGCTAAAAATGTCACATGCCAAATCTAGCTCAAGTGGCTCAACATATAGCGTTTTTAAAAACGGAAACAATAACCAGAGTGAGCATTGTCAGGTTGTTCAATTCAGATTCATGCCCTAAAAACATGATAATAAAATTTAATGCCTTCTAAAGGACACTGTAATGGCACTAGATTAATTGTTACAAACTTGCAGCGTAATTTAATTGAAGCTAAACTGATTGATGATGATGAAGCAGGTACATTTTTCATTCCGAGAATACCGCTTTCAAAGAAATTCTAAATGCTTAGTGTTAATTTTTTAGAGAGTTGCAGAAAAAAAATTTTTTTTGGAAAAAATTTAATTGAAACTTCTATTGGCAGTAGGCAAGGGGAACTGCCAAAATCAAAACTCCCCTATTAGAAATGCAGCATGGCGACCTCCACGTGGTATTTCTCGGGTAATGCTAACAGCCATGCATTTTAATTTATTGTATGTAAAACATCCTTATTTTGTTCTAAAATATTATGTACTTTATCACAAATGTTAATTAATATAGAAATTGATTTCAATAATGCTGATCACCAAAAAATATTTCATTTGGCGATAAAACAAATTTTTGTGTTCTTGAAAATGAAAGACTTTTTGAGGGTTATTATCTCACAAGGAAAAGTTAGGGTTTAAAGTTTATATTTTTAAATAATAAAATTTTTTTCTAAAACTATCAAAATTTCTAGCAATAGCTAATTTATTATACACATTTAGTTGTATTTAGGTGAGTAACTGCAATATTTGATAATTTATTTTGCTAATATGTTTTTTATTTACCTAATGTTTTGATTTTTTCACCATGTACAATCTAAATAGCTAATAAACTTTTTTAAAAGCCAATAAGAACATTGATCGAATTCTTCTACATAAGTACAATACTATGTCTTTGATGATAATATACTATGTCTTAGTGCTAGAACATTGTGTTCATTGGCAAGCGAGAGCAGCGAGCCATGATTCTCGGTGGTTGACGAGCGTTAGCGAACAGGGGGCAGAGCCTTCTAGTTTTTTTGATTTCATTAGAGTATTTCTCAATTAAGTTGACATTTTTATAAACAGTAATAAAGGAAGTTTTATACGAAATATTGGTAGTTTTGTTTTCCTTTTTCTATATTAATACTATACATCTATTCATTTTTCAAATGCGTCTTCATTTTAAAATCATTCTTGCTTTATCGATTTTTTCCATACGTGTATTTCAAACTAAGCCCGTTTTTGTAAAGTGCGTTTAGAGCTATGTCTTAAGTTCAACAATATTGTAGTTTGACAATGACGTCAACTCTGTTCAAAGGATACTGCGGTTTTTACTTCACTTTGTGATATATTATTCCAAACACCGTTGTTAAAACGTTAAATAAAACCATTATCTTCAGTGAAATCTGCAAATCCTTTTTCGCGTACGCCAGATAGCCCGTAGGAAGTGGAGATACTGAGAGGAATATGCTTCAATTTAATATTGCTTTCAAAAACGTAGTATTTTTACAGAAAGGTCTACATATTATTATTTTCGCTCTTCCTCCCAAAAACTTTTAATAAAAGGTCACTGCTATGACTGCTGCTAATAGTGTATTTTACTCGGAATAAAATTTTCATCCATTCCATTTTTTTTTCAAGCCTCTAGCAATACTGAGATAGAAACGCCTATATTCTACGCATGTTAAAAGACCGATTCTAAGCTATGTTGAAAATAAGGATATGCAAGATAGGCATTCCTGTTATAAACACTGAAATAAAAGCACCGGCTTCTCATCTTTCACAAATAGCTCATAGTGTCTAAAATGTTCGACTATCAACCTGTAATTAATTACAAGAACAAACCGAGCGTTGTCTATGACTATATTTGTCGGCGTCTCTTTGCAAGGTAAATTGTTAGACTTGGTCTGAGTGATATAACGTAGCATCTGTCCACGAAGCGGACAACCAAATTCTATAGTAATGCTCTGCCCTTGGACGACTAGAATATGACAAGTGAGCAAAGGAGGGCATAGTAAAATATTGAACTTGGACTAGACTAGCATTCAGAATGCCTGTCCGCGAGGCGGACAATTGACTCTTTCACATGTGGTGATGCCTTTAGTAATTTATAGTAAATATTAGTAATTTATTTTCTTTTAATATGTTAATCTTAAACATTTCTCCAAACTAGTCTTTTTTATCTTTATCGATTTTATTTTAAAATGCTCATTCCAATTTAAGTTCGTTTTTGAAACGTGGCTTTAAAGCTACGTCCTTAATAAAAAGTTCAACAACATTATAATTCGACAATGACGTGTTCATTGTTCAAGTAATGATGCGCCTTTTTTAACACTTTGTGATGCATTTTCCGAACACCGTTTTATAAAACTTTAAATACAGCCATTATCTTCAGTGAAATCAGTAAATCTTATTTTTCACGTGAGCCAGGTATCCAAAAGAACTGGCGATACCGACGCACGTTTATTTCCATTTAACATGGTTTTTCGAAGCACTTTTGCCAAGGAAAATAAAAAGCCACGGTTTGAATGCCTTACACTTTAAGCAAAACAATAATTTCAAACTGCGCACGTCATCTTGCCGTGAAGAATTATATGGGCTTTAGAACGAGCAAATAAAAACTTAAATATTTTAAAAGTTTTTAAACTTATATGAAAATCGCCAATTTGGCGACATTTTTCAACCGAGCTGAAAAATATCGAAATCAATGAATTATTAATATTTTTTAACACTAGTTAACACAGTATTGGAGTAAGATTTTAAATATTAAAAAAAATGGAGAGTAAAAGCTTTTTATTTTTATTTTTTTCAAAACTGTGGTTTTTCACTTTATTGACATTTCCCGCCATTTTCAGAAATAGCATGAGGTTGCTGGCTGACGATAGGTTAAACTTGAGCTCTTCTGGTCCACGAATTTCTGGAGAATCAGGATATTCGACGGAGGGATTGGCCACCCAGATCTGCACACCTCAATCCTATAGAGCAGGGGTGGCGAACCTTTATACACCAACGTGTTAATTTTCCTAAAAAATTCTTTAATGAGGTCGTAGACGTGCCGTCAAATAATTTTGACTTCGTGATTATTGAGAAAATAGTAATCTTAAATACTATCAACTCAATACTCTTTATTCTTCTTCTTCTTCAGGAGCGCAACAGCCCTTTGCAGGCCTTGGCTGCCTCAACAGCACGCCTTCTCCAGCTCCCTCTGTCCATGGCAACTCCCCTCCAGTTCTTAAGTTTCAGGACTTTGAGGTCGTTTTCAGTGTCTTTGAGCCATCGAGTAGGTGGTCTACCTCTAGAGCGGGACCCCTGAGGGTTCTTGAAGGTGGCAATTTTTACAGGGCTATCTTCAGAGCCTCTCCATATATGTCCGAGCCATCTTAGTCGGTTGCTTCGGATTATCTGTATAATTTGAGGATGTTTATGGAGCCCATAAAGTTCAAAGTTGTACCGTGTTCGCCAACATCCCCCCTCTGGTATGGCACCAAAGATAGCTCTAAGTATCTTTATTTCAAACGTTTCTATCGGGCGTTGTACGTCAAGGTTTAAAGTCCAGGTTTCGTTTCCGTATAGCAAGACAGGCAGAATGAGTGTCTTATATAATTTTAGTTTTGTCTTTTGGCTAATAAAATTCGATCTTAGTTGACTTTTTAGTCCAAAAAAACATGTGTTGGCCATATTGATTCTATTGTCAATTTAGGGTTTCAGTTTGTTTTGGTCATTGATAATTATACCAAGATACTTAAATTCTTTAACCTTACTCTTTATTAACATTGAAAAAAAATACATTTTGATATGTCTTAAAATAACTTAAAGTACCATCAGTGTGACTTTTGTTGTTGCAGATTAGATGACAAATAATTCATATTAAGTTTTTGAGATATTAGTTTAAGCAGGACTGTTATTTTTTTTCTAATTATTCATTGTTTGCTTGTTTTTTATGATTATTAATTGCTTTTTAGCATTAATTGTTAATTCTTTCATAAATAATTGTTTATTATTTTGTTTGCTTTTGAGAATTTTAATTTAATTGTTACATATGCTTCATAGTGTAATAACAATTGTGATCGGTGGCGTGCCCAAAATAATGTGCCTCGAGCCGTTGGTTCGCCCTCCCTGCTATAGAGCATGTCTGGGACGCTCTGGGTTGGGCAATTGCAACTCACCACTGAACGCCATCTAGGAAATGAAAACAGCGTTGCTGAACGAGTGGGACCAATTGCCGCTAGAAAAGATGAACTGCCTTATTTCAAGTATGAAATCACGCTGTACGGCTTATATATCTTTAAGAGGGGACCATACCATCACCTCCAACATCAAGAAGCCTCCACACGGTCTTTTATAAGTAGTTCGTGCAGACTGTTTAAAAAGTGAACCAGTTGTGCGCATCAACCCAAAACCTTTTATAAAAGTAATTGAAAGAAATTTAACTTATATATTTGAGAATTGAATCTGTAGTGATTGACAAGTTAATAAGTCAAACTAATAATATTCATAAATAAAATAAATGTTTAGTCATATATTTGCTACCACTTTCTTTTTTTAACTATATTCTGTATTATATGACTCGTTCTGTAAGTGGATATCAAATCGCAAAACCCAAATTTAGCACTCTTAAAACTACAGGATCAATTAATAGAAATAGAAAACTGGCGCATGAAATGGAGGACAGCAGTAAACGCTGAAAAATCACAAATCCTAATCATACAAAAAAGAAGGAAAAGAATCCAGCAAAACTGTCAACCGAAATTATTCAACACCCCCATTCCAATAGTAACAAAAGCTACATATCTTGGACTAATTATAAATAATAAATTCTCCTGGGCAGACCACATTAAACACATCACTGATAAAGCAATAGCAGCAACAAATATTATTCAACCACTGATTTATAATCCAAATATTTCTTTGCAAAACCGAAAACTCCTCTATACCAGTATGATCAGACCAATTTTAACATAAGCCTCTCCTGCCTGGGCCACAATACCTGATCACCTAATGAAATAACTAAATCAATGTCAAAATAAAATCCTCAGAAAAATCACCCGCACCCGTTGGTTCATTAGAAACAAAAATATTCATATTGATCTCAAAATTCCTCTCCTATCCGAATGCATCAATAAATTAAATGCAGATTTCTACAAAAAAGCCGAAGAATGTAAAGCAGTCAACTGCAATCAGATCCTCTCCTATGAAAATTATAATAAAGATTCCCATCTCAGACCTATTGCAGCCTTCTACACATCAGATGCCTCTTTTCATCACTATCAACAAAAACAGAAACAAACAATCATAGCCGAATAGATAGAGCACCCGCCTACAACTTCAAAGATCCCAGGTTCTACCCCAGCAGACAACACTTTTTGAAAATAGCTTCTAAATCATCCATCCTTTCAAAATAAAATCAGATCATCATAGTGCACAACTCATCAATCACTGTAAAAATCATCAATCTTCTCAATTCATCCTGCACTTCATCAATTGTGAGTCATCCTGATCAACCGAAAAATAAAAATCAAAAATACAAACTCTGAACTCAATAGAACTTTAAAAACCTAAAATAATAATCTTGAAATGCCCTGTATATATAGAAATATTTTCCAATAGAATTAATCACTATGTAAAAGAAAAACACAACCATAATTTCAAACAATGCATGCAATTTCTTTTTTAATTTAATTTTATGTTATTTTTCTTTTTATTTTCTTGCTACCATAATGTTGCAAATTTCAATATTTTTTCAGACAATGTTCTACTTCATGATGTATGAGTAAGGGCACCTGGGAGGGTCGGAAAGCCTTCCCTCCACGGCCGAATCTGTGCGTTGACATGATAGCAGGAGCTCGGTTTTAAAACAACCTTACTCAACGGAATCCAATGATCGAATGATCGACATACTGAACGAGTCATTTAATACAGAATATAGTTTTAAAAAAAAGAAAGTGGTAGTAAATATATGACTAAAAATTTATTTTATTTATGAATATTACTGGTTTGCCTTATTCACTTGTCAACCACTACAGATTCAATTCTCAAATATATAAGATAAATTTCTCTCAATTACTTTTATAAAATATTATTCAAGCAAAGAGCTTGAAACATTCATAAAAGCAACTCCATTGCCTGCTTACCTCATTGCTCAACCAAAACTGTTCTAAAATTCCAGATGAATGGGATAGGGGCCGCTTCGCGGCCCAGGTGCCCAATAAGATCAAAACACTAGGACTAGGACTTTTATAAAATTTAAAAAATAAACTCCCTATGGCAGAAGGGAAGATTATTAGAAGACTCGTCGGTGCACCTAAATGCATTAGCAATAATTGTATAAAAAGGATCTTAAAATTGATCTCATCAACGTCCTCAATTTAAATAAAAATTTCTACTTTTTTACATTTGAAAAAAAAAGAATAGATTTTAAAATACCCAAATTTTGAAAAAATGTATTTCCTATATTTGAAGGCCCCCTTGAACGTCAGGGCCTAGGGGCAACGACTCGACGTAGTGATACTGAAAAAAAGTAAGCGTAATTATTCATATTTGCAAGTTTTACACTTTTATCCACCGCAAATTTATGAAAACTTCAGCAGAAAGGGGAACAGTTGACATCCCTCTCTCTGTAAATGCTAGTTTTATCCAATTCTCTATACATAAAATCCAAACCAGAATTCCTTTAAAATTCTTTCCAGTGAATACCAGGTCTCTACTCCTTTCTAATTCGTAGGGTGTGGTGGGAAGCAATTAATTATACTTCAGATTGTGAAATGATATGTTGTGGTCATGTATCTTCTGTCTCAAGTGTTTTTTATTTTTTTCAAAGCAGACAATTGTTAATGTACATTATAACCCTCTACCTTTATAAATTCGTACTAAATTCGTTTAAAAAAAACTAAAAAAAAAATTTTTTTTAATTTTTTAATAAGCATCTCTGTTTTTCTGAACAAAATTAGTGTTAAATTTCAAATCTCCACACCCGAATTAGGAAGGATCAAGTATTTGTATAGACGCTGCAAAAAAAATTTTCTCCGGTACAATTACCTATGTCAGAATTACATTTAATAGAAAACAAATCTACCAGTATTTTAAACAAAGAATATATTATTAGAAATTCCATTCCTCAGAATTAATTCAAGGATTGTATGAGTGTAAAGTTAAAAAACTCGCGAAAGTCGTAACAAAATCTGGCACAATGCCAGCGCTTCGTGTACGGCGGAGAAGTTTTTCTCCAGGGGCACAGTGCAGCGCATACGCAATATCATCCTTAGTTTTGGAAGGAGAGTTTGGAGAGAGAAGCACATGAGAAATCAATCAAGGGCGGACGTCAATTTGACAATTATCCCTCACAAGTAAGTGTGCTTTGTATAACCTATCTTCTGTTGATTTTTTTCTCCTTGTTTTCAGTTTTGATACAGATTCTAATCCTCTTTTTTTCTTTCAATATTTTTCAGTGATTCTTCTGTGCGCAAGGCAAAGAATTATGATAGATGTGCTTACTGCAATGCAAATAGAGCGGGTTATCCAAATTTGAAATTGTTTCGCTTTCCTCAAAATATCGAAATGTAAGTAAATAGTTAAGAATTTTCGAAGATTTCGGTAAATTATTTTTCAATGATTGATTATATGAACCTATTACCAGTTGTTTTCCTCATTAGTCATGTTTCCTCATTAGTTTAAACTATGCATAGTTTAAAAGTACTTTATTTGAGTTTTTGTGGTAATCAAAATTAGTTAAAATTATTGCAATATGCAGTCCCTGGCCAAATTATTAGATCCACTATAAGATTCTATGTAAAATCTTAATTACTCAGGTGATACCACACAGCTTTATTGTATTTACGCTACTGAAACCGGTTTGTACT
This sequence comes from Parasteatoda tepidariorum, assembly GCF_043381705.1. Taxonomy (NCBI): domain Eukaryota; kingdom Metazoa; phylum Arthropoda; class Arachnida; order Araneae; family Theridiidae; genus Parasteatoda; species Parasteatoda tepidariorum. The sequence continues at coordinate 10,703,365 of NC_092212.1, forward strand.
TGCTTACGTTTGTGTATCAATTGGTTAAATTAGGCGATATATAATATAAATTCGACAAAATGTAATAAAAATACAGATTATTTATTGTATCAGGTATTATTATATTATAATAATTAGGTCAAATTAATAGACGCACTGTAGTTTTTTAATAATGATATGATTAGCACGAGTTTACATTACTTTTATAATTAAACATACGCGTTAATTTATTAATATAATGTATATAATTTTAAAAGTATTAATATACATGTTAATATTTTTATAATTAAACATACAAATGGATTTTTATTCAGGAGATTTTTCATTCACCTCCTATTTGTATTTATTTTTAACGTATTTCATTTCAATGTTAACCAACTGATACACTAACGTAAAGAAGTGGAAACCGGTTTCAGCTACGTAAAAACAATAAAGCTGTATAGTATTACCTGATAATTATAATTTTACATAGAATCTTAAAGTGCGTCTAATAAATTAGCCAGGGACGTTATCTTAAAAATGATTTATATTTTGTATGTGAAGTTTTTTAGTTTGTTTTTAAACATTACGACACATTATAGGTCTAAAATATTTTTGTGCCCGGGACCCCTGCATGCTATGAAGATGATACTGCCAGTAGAACATAAATTTAATTGATTTTGTTACTTAATCACACAATGAATTGTTTTGTTATTAAATTTCCTTTCTAAATATTTTCCTTAAACACTGCCTACTTTTTTAAAACTATTTAATAAAATATTAATACTTAAGAAAAATAATACATATAATTTATTAATGCCATACATTTTAAGTTCCGTTGTCGAATTAGACAGCATTCTTATGTCATATTAGCACTTTAATCTTACTGTGTGATTTTTTTTTAATAATATTAGGTGTAAGAAATGATTAGAGGCCAGCAAAGTTGTATCGTTACGGAATGTTGATACTGACAGACTGACTACACAACAGATGTAGATTGTGTTCAAGACATTTTAAAATTAAAGATTATGTATCAGAAATAATGCAGACTTGTTCCTAGTGCAGTTCCAATGAACCAATATTGCATCTTTTTAATTTTATGTTTTTTTATTTCATAAACTTGCTCAAATATTTATTTATTGAGTAAAATGTATGCAATTTTTATTTTATTGAAAAGTATATTCTTAAAATATATAACCAAAAAGAATTTTTTTAGATAAGTTTAATAAAGATAAAACAAATTCTGCAAAAAGTGCCTCGTTTATTTTTTTAAAACTCTAAGTATATATAATTAAAAAAATTTATATAGCGCATTTCTTATATACATACACACATGGAAAAATTAACAAGTCGAAAAAGTTTTTTTTCAAAGGGAAATGAATTCTACTCGATTTTTTAAAGTTTTAATGAATTTTTATTTTTTAATAAAAATTACTTTTGTTAAATAAATATTTACCACTATAAAATAAATTATAATCCTGGTAAATTTGTGAACTGAAAAAAAGTTTAAAAGCAAAATTGAATCCGATTATAATTAACGGAGAAAATATGAGTGCATTGGGAGAAAGTCAAATGATCTGCACCCAATCTTCAATCGCTCTTGACGGTAGCTTTCCTGCATTACACCTTTAGCGCCCTAAGTTGGGGGAAAGATCGTTACGACTTAGCATTGATAGTATTGAAAGTTTCCCTTCTTTACGCGAAGCGTATAAGTTCTTTGCTACAACTAACGCCTTTTCCCTTTTTCAAATAAGGTAGGAAAGGCATGTTTTGCAAAATAGATTTTCTCATTTAAAAAATTCATATATATATTAAAAAGAAAGAAAAGACTAAAAACTGGTAGCAAATAAATTTTACTTTTAGTTTTATTTTAGGGATTAGTAAATTGTCAATAACAATCAAATTTTTTTAAAAGGTATAATTTATTATAAATTTGCTTCTTCTCCGTGAAAGAGTTAATAGCAATAAACTGTTTATTGGTAAAGAATATAATTACTCCTCTTTAAAATTATCTATTACTAATATTTTAAAACAACCAATTATATTCTTCTATCAAGGCCTGCTCGTAATATACACCTGCAAACAATTACAAGGATAAAACGAGCGTTTTATATGTGTTCCGTGATGTACTACCCGTTGTTTATAATATTTTTATAAATACTAATAAAAGAAGTTTTATACAAAATATTGGTAGTTTTGGTTTCCTTTTTTTATATTAATTCTATACATCTATTTATTTTTCAAATGCGTCTTAATTTTAGAATCACTCATTTTTCTTGCTTTATCGATTTTTTTCAAACGTGTATTTCAAGCTAAACCCGTTTTTGTAAAGTGCGTTTAGAGCTATGTCCTAAGTTCAACAATATTGTCGTTTGACAATGACGTCAACACTGTTCAAAGGATACTGCGTTTTTTACTGCACTTTGTGATATACTATTCCAAACACCGTTGATAAAAGGTTAAATAAAACCATTATATTCAGTGAAATCTGCAAATCCTTTTTCACGTACGCCAGATAGCCATAGGAACTGGAGATACTGAGAGGAATATGCTTCAATTTAATATTGCTTTTAAAAATGTAGTATTTTTACAGAAAGATCTAAAAATTATTATTTTCGTTCTTCCTCCCAAAAACTTTTAATGAAAGGTCACTGCTATGACTGCGGCTAATAGTGTATTTTACTTGGAATAAATTTTTCTTCCATTCCATATTTTTCCCAAGCTTCTAGCAATGCTGAGATAGAAACGCCTATATTCTACACATGTTAATAGACCGATTCCAAGATTACTATATCTTGAAAATAGGGGTATGCACGATAGGCGTTCCTATTATAAACACTAAAATAAAAAACACCGGCTTCTCATTTTCTACAAATAGCTCATAGTGTCTAAAGTGTTCGACTATCAACCTGTAATTAATCACATGGACAAACTGAGTCTTGTCTATGACTATATTTGACGGCGTCTCTATGCAAGGTAATTTGTTAGACTTGGTCTGAGTGGCACCTGTCCCTGCAGTGGACAACCAAATTCTATAATAATACCCGGCCCTTCAGCGACTAGAATATGACGAGTGAGGAAAAGTAGTACATAGTAAAATATTGGACTTGGACTAGACTAGCATTTAGAGAGGCGGACAATTGATAATTTCATATGTGGTGATGTCTTTGGGCAACTGGAATATGACAGTAATTGCAGATTATGGTGAGTATATATTGATGAGATTAAATAGATATATACTGAAAACTTTTTTTTGTTGAAAGTATTAGAAATTTATTTTCTTTTAATATGTTAATCTTAAACATTTCTTCAAACGAGTTTTTTTTATATTCATTGATTTTTTTTTAAATGCTCATTTCAAGCTAATCTCGTTTTTGAAACGTGGCTTTAAAGCTACGTCCTTAATAAAAAGTTCAACAACAATATAATTCGACAATGACGTGTACATTGTTCAAGTAATGCTGTGACTTTCTCAGCACTTTGTGATGCATTTTCTAAACAACGGTTTATAAAACTTTAAATGAAGCCATTATCTTCAGTGAAATCGAAAAAATCTTCTTTTTCACGTGAGCCAGATAACCATAAGAACTGGCGATACTGATTTTATTATTTCCATTTAACATGGTTTTCCGAACCACTTTTGCCAAGGAAAATAAAAAGCCACAGTTTAAATGCCTTGCACTTTAACCCTTTCGGGCCGACTGTCACAAATACGTGCCAGCATAAAACTGTATCAGTCAGGGTAAAAAGATAAAACTGGTAAACAAAGTTATTCTTTAGCAGTTTATTTGTGGGCGGAGTTATAATTATTTGATTTATTTAATTCACCATTACTTTGTTCAAAATAAAACTATTTAGTTATACTTTGAATTAACATTGATTATATTATATGATTAAACTAACAATAATTAAAGTAAAAGCAAAGTAAGTCTGTCAAATTAGCAACGACAGCATTTAAGTTACCGTTTTTTATTTAATTACAACTTGATTCTGATTTTGTACGAATGCTTTTCTGAATCAACCGTCCCCAAGGGGTTAAGCAAAACAATGATTTCAAACTAAGCATGTCATCTTGCCGTTAAGAATTATATAGGCTTTAGAACGAGCAAATTACAACTTAAATATTTTAAAAATTATTAAATTGTTTGAAAGTCTCCACATTGGCGACATTTTTTGACCCAGCTAAAAAATATCGAATTCAATGAATTATTAATATTTTTTAACATATTAATATTAAAAAAATTGAAGAATAAAAGCGTTTTTTTTTTTCTTCAAAACTGTGGTTTTTCTCCTTATTGACATTTTGCGCCATTTTCAGAGATAGCATAGGGGTGCTAGCTAACGATAAGTTAAACTTGAGCTCTTCTGGTCGACAAATTTCTGGAGAATCAGGATATTCGCCGGATGGATTGGCCAGCCAGATCTGCGCACCTCAATCCTATAGGGCATGTCTTGGACGCTCTGGGATGGGAAATTGCAACTCGCCACCCGCCTTCGAACACCATCTAGGAAATGAAATAGCGTTGCTGAACGAGTGGGACCAATTGCAGGTAGAAATAATGAACTGCCTTATATCAAGTATGAAATCACGCTGCAAGGCTTGTATATCTGTAAGAGGGGGCCATACGCCCAATTAACCCTTTTTTTTGTTGTTTTTTCACTTAGCAACCGCTGTTTCAAACCTTCCGACTCCAAAGAGTGTTATGCTCGATCATGCGTGTGTATTCCAATTGTTGAATGGTCATTTGTTTAACATTGTATCAATGTACGTACATACAAAATTTCATTAAATTCAGTTCATTAGTTCTAGAGATAATCCACCAAGTCTACAAATTCTCTTCATTTTTTACACCAGTGTATAATTAGTACATCACTGACTAGCTATGGACATGCACTCGTTTCCATGGAGCACTGTTGTTTTTAAGATTTACGTCACTAACTCATGCGTTATGTCTTAACTCATTTTTTTACCGTTTTCAAGACCTAAATATTTTTGTTAAGCAGTATCTCTCCAAAAATTTCTTAAATGAATTCAGTATTCTTTTATTTAGTTTTTTCTTAAAACAGCATCGTCGCTCAAAAACACTAGTCATTTCATCTTGTAGGAAACTGAATCTACTTAACAAGTGGAAAAGAAAAATCAATGGAACCACGTCCCAATTTCAAGAAAAAAAATTACCAAACTTGCATATAAATTTCGTATGTTAGAAATCACATCTCTCCTCCTTTGGGAGACAGTAACAAAGGATCCTTGCCTTTAAAATGAGCTAAAATGAAGAGATTTTTTAAAAACTCAATCTGTTGGATGTAATTATGAAAGTAAAAATATTGAGACGTTTTTTCTTAAAAAAAATCATAAGTAAAAAACTTGCTTTCCTTAGTATTATATTTCTGAAAAGTGCTATATGAACCACAAAGCATAAATTGTGATCTATTGCTTGTTATAAACTCAATTCTTCGCTTAACTTAGTCACAATTTTGAATAAAATTTGGGGAACCCAAAAACCGTTTGGCAAAAAATTATATGATCCCTGATTGATATTAAATTGAGAAAAATTTAAAATCTAATTTATTATGTAAAATGTGAGTAATGATTTCCTATACCTTAATACTGAAAAAAAAAAAAACAGTATTTAAGAGCATGTGATATTGTCTTTATTCCGAAAAAGAAAAGTCTGATGAAAGTGGGCGTTCCTAATGATCTGGAAAAAAATATCACTTCTATAAACTACTCCTTCACCGATTTAGGTAGTACAACCCTTAATTCGGTGATCCAACTCGTCCCAGAGGTTCTCGATAGGGTTCGGGTCTGGGCAGGTCAGCCACCATACCAAGCCTTGGTGACCCTCACAACATAACAGCTGACATTATCTTCCTGGAAGTAACTGGGGTCCACCCCATAAAACTGCCACAACGTAGGAAGCACATTGTCTTCCAAAATAGTGCCGTAGACACCATGCATGGCCGATGTTGTTCCCTACACGATATATACCGGCAGAGGGCGTGACGCATCTCAGGACAGCAGATATAGGTCATTTGCATAGGTGTTCAAATACTTATTGGTAGATAGTGTACATGCATGATGTGATTTTTAAAAACAGGAGAATATTATCGGTAGTATAACCAACACATTATCTCATTAACCCTTTCGCGCCGACTGTCACAAATACGTGACAGCATAAAGCCGAATCAATCAGGGTAAAAGGATAAAACTGGTAATCAAAGTAATTCTTTAGCAGTTTATTTGTGGGAGGAGTTATAATTGTTTGATTTATTTCATTCACCATTACTTTGTTCAGAATAAAACTATTTAGTTATACTTTGAATAAACATTGATTATATATATGATTAAACTAACAATAGTTAAAGTAAAAGCAAAGTAAGTCTGTCAAACTAGCAACAACTACATTTAAGTTACCGTTTTTTATTTATTTACAACTTGATTCTGATTTTGTACGAATGCTTTTCTGAATCATCCGTCCCCAAAGGGTTAAAGAGTTCGCGTGTAACCCTAAGTAAGTCTAATTTACTCAAGAGTAAATGTTATAATTTTTTCATGCAAATCAAATTTTAACTGTTCACTTTTTTCCTTTAAAAACCAAAACCCAGCAGTTTGTATTGCTGTGAAACATGTTATTTTCTTTGTGTTGACATTCAGCATGAAAATAGATAGTTGATATGGAAGCTGGATTTCTTTTTAACATAATTAAGACATATTTTTGTCAAAGTTATAATTCATAATACAAACATCATATATATTATATTTCATTTCATATATATTATATTCTATTTCATATTTTAATATTTCATATCATATTACATATATTATATTTATGTATTATATTACATATATTATATTACATATATTATATTACATATATTTTAATACATATATGATATTTAACATATTTATTATATTTCATCATCTGTACCCAACACATTATCTCGATAAAAAAAATTTAACTTTAATGCGTGTTAAAATATGCTTCCATGAATTATTATGTGTTTTTTTTTTATCAAATTAGGCTAATTTAAAAAAAAATAACGAGAGTGTCATAAATTAAATCTTACGATTTTAGCGGGTTTTTTTTATTCTGTTAATAATTTAAATAATTTCAGATATTTATTAAAGATTTTAAACAAATTAAACAAAAAAAAATACATTTATATTTTACACCGAGATTAAAGTTTGTAGTTAAACAGAACCTCAATAGGGACCTAACATATAACACCTTAACATGTAAGCATCTTAGTTTTAAAAAATATTTTATTTTCACAATGTATTAAATTTAATAATTTTAGATCATGAGGAGAAGAGAAGCTCACAAAGAAGATCTTCAATGCTTTTCCCAGAGTAATAAAGATAAGATCGAGTAACATTTGAATTTAAAGTATTTTTCAATCTCAATCGGTGAGAAATGATACATTTATCACCTCGGCGGGCGTTCATTTTGTTTGTTGTTTTTGCTAAAGTTATCTTAAAAACAGCCTTTTTTAATACCAAGAGCAGAAGATTATACCAGAACATTCTCTTTCCGATCAAGCAGGTGGGATGGTTGCAAAATTCAGGGAACTTGCATGTGGGTTTACTGGGACCTTCGACCTCTTGGCACGACCCCTATGGTAAAAAAAGAGTTATTTCCTGAGAGAAGGGTAAACGATGTTAAAAAGGCGAAAATAGAAAAAAAATAATATTTATTAATATTAATATTCAGAAAAAGTAACGATTTCCTTTGACATTTTTGTTACAAATACATATACTTTTTTCTAAAAGAAAGTAACGAAAAGACAAGTTAAAATAATAAATTTAAAAAGCAACGAAGTAAGCAATTTTTACTTTTATTTGCCCTTCAAGTATCGAAAGAGAAAGTATTGCCGTGTATGATGTCGAGTTGAATTTGGGAGACTCTTATTCTGTACTTGAAACATGCACGATGAATGTGTGCTCGAAAGTTTATTCTTTAAATATGGCACACTAATGCAATCATAATCAGACGTCATCCCTCCACTGATTCCAAACAAATTACTCCCATGAGCAATGAAAAAACTTATTTTTAACCTTAGTTCCATAACGTTTTTCTAAAAAATTTTCACATTCAACCTCTTCTGTTTCTACTACAAGCGAAGAAGTTAAAAAAAACAGTGAACGATTCATTTTTTGATACGATTCTGGCTTAAAATTATCAGCAATTGGAGACCTAATACAATCTCAATTTTCCCTACCGATTCGATAAAGCTATAACTAAAACAAATTCAGGCAATGAATATATCTTTAAATATATCAATAAAAATATGATTATTTTACGAGTTTTTGTTTCAAAAAATTACTGCGAAAAATGCATACCGATAAACGTATTTCCATTAAGCTGGGAAAAACAGTGAGAATGTATATTATTTATTTACTTTTTTTGTGAAACGTGAACAAACTTATTGATACATCAACAAAAGTTGTTACAGTTTAAAATGTAATGAAATATATGTTATTATGAACAAATAAAGGAATAAAAGCAACATGAAATTCTGTTTCGAGCTGTGCCGTTTAATGGTGTTTTAAGTGGGGGTTTCATTATAGTAGAGTCTTATGGGGATTAGAGTTAAGTATGCATAACAGTTGCAATGAAAGTATCAATTCCTTAGTGCAAATTTTACATTTGATTCATTCAATACAGTCACATATTAATCATGAGTAAGCTATAAGTAAAAAGTGTGCCAAGAATGCCAAGTATGAAACTTCTTCTGAAGTGAATAATTCCTAAACCAGACAACACGACACTGGCCTTATCATACAAAAAACGATGGATTTCTATTTCTGACTTGAACCCCCACAAATATCTTGCATCCATCTTTTGACAAATAACACTCTTTAAAGTATCCAACTCGATGGATATCTGAGCGGCCTGCCACGTAATCAAAACCAAAGGAACAAAATTGCTAACAACAGTGTGCACATATTCGAATTTCTCATATGCATCCATAAGAGACGTATCAGCAATAGTAAACATTCCTATGTAGCAGAAACACATCCAGAAATATGAAACGTACACTAAAAAGATTGAAACCGAAAATATCTCTTGCATTTGCTTCAGAAACATGAAAATGCCATTTTGTTGTTCAATAACATCAATTTGAAGCGGTCTCTTGAAGTTCTCTGCTGAAACATTTAATAAGACTTTTTGTAAGTTTTTATACGGCAACAGATGGCACCACAAAGCGTATAATAAAGGAAAGCCATTAAATGGCACACGGAATACGTTAGTGCTTGAAAAGTAAATCTAACAGCTTTAATGGTTACTATAAGATGATAGTTAGTAACAGTATAGCCGTAAAGAGCATATTCATTAATTGATTTGGTATCTTCAAACATTAGTCCAGTTATCGACACAATCATTGGTGTTAAAAATATTAGATTTGTTAGAAAAACAAGTTTTATATTTTTCGAGGGTATCTTTCTGTTTTGTGAAAGAAGCAATTTTGTCAATTTTTTCCGTTTTAAGTTCATTATTACTGCAGCCAGTAGATTTGTTGACGAATAAAATATAAAACAAATCCCAATCTTCCAATAATATTCAACCATGAAATTTTTCCAATCTGAAATAATCGTATCAATGTAACAAATTGCAAGGAAAGTTCGAACAATGTAAAACTTATACCACATCCAAGGTTTTTCCGGATATTTTTCAATAAATCCCAGGTATCGACAAAGAAACTGTTCGGCTAAAATCGTAGGATTCATTCTCCATATTGATGCGCTCGTTTTCCTGAATAATCGAGTTTCTTTTCATCTCGTTCAAGAGCCAGGCATGTCTTCTAAGAACCAATTTTTTAGTTACACTTTCCTAGGTATAAATAGAGATTGCGATAGTCAGTGATTTTGTGTTAAGCAAGCAGAAAATGTAGATTTATGTAACAGTAGTGTCTTACTGCAAATGAAATCGTTTTAAATAATTAAAATCCTATCAGTTTAGATTATTTAATGTCAACGGAGTTAATTAAAAAGAATTTCGGTATTTTGCTTTAATCATGATCCAACATCATTGCATTAATATCTTGTTACTTTTAAACAATTCTTACCATGATTTCACTGTTCGCATTATTTTTCTTCGTTCAAGTCTATAAATGGATAAAGACTTTTTTAAATCGATGTCTTAATGTATTTGAACTAGTATCGTACAAAAGACGTCACATTTAAATCATTAGTATAATGTAACTTTTTTCTACAAAATAAGTTTAAAAAATGATTTATCACTCTCAATATTTTCATATTTAAATCATTTCTGAGATATTTTCAAAATTTATTTTTTTTAATAGCCATAAAAGATTATTTTTCACAATATCTTTAGTTGCTCAATACATTCACAGTGATTGTTGCCATTAATACAAGCAAACAAGTAATATAATTTAATAGTAAAACTATAGAATCTTTTAATATCTGATGAACACATTTAAAACATAAGCGATACAACCATAACATGAAATCATATTTCAAATAGAACTTATTATCTTCTTGTATTGATTATGTCTTTTAAATTATGTCTCCCACAAAAGCTTTAAACTGAGATGTAATTAATCATTACCATTGTTCCTTGGCTTACTTGTTCTTAGCTATTATGTTTTTGATTACTCTTTTCCCCAGTTCGCTGGGACTGAATGAGCTTAAAATAAATTGCTCTTCAAAACCAATTATAATATTGATTTGTATAAGTGCGACTGGCATTTTCTATTTGCACATTTAGGGAAGACGATAAAATGTTAAAGTGGATATTTTTATAGTTTAAGTTTTTTAAAGGCTTTGCAGCAATAAACCCTCCTACTAAATAATTCAAATTGAATCCTTTCAAAATGCATTTAACTAGTAGTATTTGACATTTCGTGCTTTTATTAAACTATTGGTAATGTTATAAAAACGAAATCGCATGATTGGTTTCAAAAATATCAACTTTTCACTTAAATTTCATGATTAAAATTACTTTACTGATTAAGAATTAATTGCGATAGGGAATTAAAATACATTATATACAGAATGCAAAATAAGACATTATATACAGAATAAGACATTATATACAGAATGCAAAATAAGACATTGTATACAGAATGCAAAATAAGACATTGTATACAGAATGCAAAATAACTTTTGATCTACTGAACGGAATATCACGTACGAAGGCTCAATCTTATTGCTTGGAGAGCTTGACCACAAATATGCTGATTAATTAGAGCATGCGATATTTTAGTGGTCAAATGAAATGGTTTTACTCCCAGTTTTTCCTCTTCTGTTTTCCTTCTTTTTTTTATACTTTCAGGTCCGGAGCAAGAATTAAAAAAATTAGAAATATTATTGGAAAGAAGAAAAAAATGCTAAATGTTTTTGAAATTATTGTTACTTTTTCACCCCCTACGAAGAATGGGTATTCATTTATTCATAAATATTCGCATTCGAAATGTTATTGTTCTTCATTATAATGCAGTTTAGCGAAAACTATTAGCAGTAAAATCAATCATTCAAATAAAAAACTAGGAACGAAAAACAAGCCAAAACGAAATTCTAAAGATACGTATGGTAGCAATACCAACTCTTAATCCAGGGGACACACTGTCTGCTAACGCAAGAGAACACAGTAGAACCAATACTTTTTAAAGCCACATACTTTTATGTCGTAAATTAGACATCTTCTTAATTTTCAAAATTCAAATTAGGCTTAGAATTATTAAGTTTCAATTTATCGTTTCCAGTTTTATTCGATGAATTTTTTTTATTCCTGAAATAAGGTCTACAAAAATTAACGAAAAAAAAAAAAACAATGGTATATTTTCCGCCGTTTTTTGATATTAAAATAGCAATATAATATTAGCCTATATAATATGTAACCTATGTACCATATAATAATGATATTATAAATCTTAATTATGGAACCACCAATTCTTTGTACAGCATGAAGAGAAGTAGATTATTCATCAACACTACAAAATAATATACAGAGAACTGAGAGACATATACCGACACAATTAATAAGCTTTAAATAATTCCTTTTCTATAAAAAAGGTAGTATCATTTTTAGTTGCCCTTCCCAGTGCCTTTACGTTATTAGATAAAACAAGACAGGCTTTTAATAGTTCATTCCTGAAAATAAAGTTTAATTGTAATCAGTATTATTTGGCATGATGCTTGTTGCTTGCCGAGTAAATTTTTCACCGGTATGTGTACCACTTTAATTGTCTAGAATTCGGTAATTTTTGATTTTAAAAAATTATTCTTTTAAGTAGCACTGATTGTGGTCAAAATGTTATGTTCTTTCATTACATCTAAAGGTATTTCTGAAATTAAAAATAAGTATTTTTATCAGTTTTAATGGTACTTTGGGATTATCCCGTCGACCTGCCAATGCTCGCCAAATCCTTTGGCTCTAGTTTTTAGGTTTGGCGATAGTATCAGGTTTGGTGAAAATGGTCCACGGGATAATCCGAAAGTACCGTTTTAATACAAAAATTATCTAGGTATAGTTGTTAAAATATAAATTATTTTCAAATTTTTCATTAAAAATGATGCAGTTTCACGCAAAATTGACACATTTTGATTTATATAAATATTTACAAAACAGTTTTCTTATTTTTCAATCCTGGTAAACTATGCGTTTATGATTAGTTGCGTGATTCTCATTTTTCATAATTTAAGTTACCACTTCGCATATTTCCGCCATGGAACATCAATCCACTCAGTGAAGATGCAGCTTTTTTTTCGAAGGTCTTAACCTTGAATCTAGAAGACAAGAAAACGTCAGTTTAAAGAACAAAGTCGCATTCATCTTCAAGAATTCTTTTAAGCGAAAATAATCACTAAAATGCGCAGCGCACTGCTGCATACCTTATTAAGTTGTTAGCACAGACAATGAGCATGTTAATCAAATGAACATCTAATTTTTTATGAAACTCCGCTCAGTCATCTAGTTTCTAAGACGACGAGCGATTAAACAATTGGGTTATATTGGGTCCAAAAGTTCAGTTTGATCGAGATTTCCGGTAAGGATTTGAGGGCCCCGGGGCACTGCCCCGCCTAGCCCCTAGGTAGCTACGCCACTGATTATTCCAAACACCGTTGTTAAAAGGTTAAATAAAACCATTATATTCAGTGAAATCTGCAAATCCTTTTTCACGTACGCCATAGGAACTGGAGATACTGAGAGGAATATGCTTCAATTTAATATTGCTTTCCAAAATGTAGTATTTTTACAGAAAGATCTAAAAATTATTATTTTTGTACTTCCTCCCAAAAACGTTTAATAAAAGGTCACTGCTATGACGGCTAATAGTGTATTTTACTTGGAATAAAATTTTCATCCATTCCATTTTTTTTCCAAAGCTTCTAGCAATGCTGAGATAGAAACGCCTATATTCTACACATGTTATTCTACACATGTTATTCTACACATGTAATATATTGAAAATGGGGGTATGCATGATAGGCGTTCCTATTATGAACACCAAAACAAAAACGACCTGCTTCTCATTTTCTACAAATAGCTCATAGTGTCTAAAATGCTCGACTATCAACCTGTAATTAATTGCATGGACAAACTATCATATACAAGAATCAAGGTAAATCATATTTTATTAGGGAGAAGGTGAGGTTTACATCTTGTTACGTTTAAGGCTGAACAACAACTAACTAGCGCGGGATAACAAATGGTTGAGTTGAGTTGATTGTTGCAAGGCGCATTTGCACTGAAGATAAAATACATGACAATTCTCTGGCACTTAAATAAAAAGTTAATTATGAATTATTAAAATTTAAGAGTCAATAACGAATAATTAGAGATTTAATCTGATGACTGGTCTTTTTTCCCGAGTTGATCTCCTTAACTGCATTGGATTTCTCTGGGTTACAGGACTAGATACTGGAAGAGAGGAGGGTATGGTGGATGTAGAGCTGGATACTGGAAGAGAAAAGCGTCTTGTCCTGGGCCTAGAAAATTTTAAAGAAGGAGTTATTGATTTTTCAACTTGACAAGCTCTTAATTGGTTAAAGTGACGCTTGATCACATAACCGTCGTCTAATTCAATGAGATAGTGAAGTCGTCCAAGTTTTTCAAAAACAGTTCCATACTTCCATTCAGCAGATGATGTATAGTTGCGAGACTGTACTCTTTCTCCTAACTTGAAATTTTTGTTAAATTCTGGCTGCAAGGCATTATTTTTTTGTCCTTTAGTTGGTTTGATTAAGTCGAATTCACATCTTAAGTTTCTACCAAATAACATTTCTGACGGAGTTTTTCCATTGTTAAGTGGTGTTATTCTGTATCGGAAAAGTAGTTTGCATAATTTACTATGGAGGGAACCTGGATGATACTTCATTCATTTTAATTTCGTTTTTAATATCTGGACTTAGCGCTCTGCTTGACCATTTGTAGCTGGATAGCCTGGAGCAATAAGACGCTGTTTAATACCATTTGACTTACGAAAATGTTGGAATTCTGCTGACTTAAAAATTGCGGCATTATCAGAAACTAAAATTTTAGGCAATCCATGACGACTAAAATTTCTTCTAAATAATAAATTGTGTTTGATGATGTCGGAGATGTCTTCATAGCAAAAATTTCAGGTCATTTTGAAAGTGAATCCACAACAATTAAAAATTGATGCTCCATGAAGGGTCCGGCATAGTCGGTGTGCACGCGTTGCCAATTTTTCTCCGGTGTTTCCCATCTGTGAAGAGGTGCTTTTGCTGGATTTTTTCTTACATCATAGCATTCACGGCAATTTTTAACCATGTTTTCAATATCGGTTGCAATGTTTTTCCAGTAGCAGTAGTTTCGAGATAGAGCATTCATTTTCACAATTCCTATGTGTGTAGAATGTAGTTGCTTGAGTTGCTTTTATTTTTCTAAGATCAGGATCAAGCTCTGCTTCTGTTTGAATTTGTTTTGCTGTAATTGTTTCAGTTGAAATGTAATTTATGATAAATTGCTGGAGTGCTTGTGATTCATCAATACAGTTGACGTAATTAACTGGTAGTGGAAGAGGATTTCTTGAAAGGTAATCAGCATTTGTATGCTTTTCAGATTTTCTTTGTATAATTGTGTAATCGAAACTCGAAAGAAATTGAGCATATCGAAGAATTCTTGAAGCAGTCATAACTGGGAGGCTTTTCTCTGGATGGAAGATAGCGCAAATGGCTCTGTTATCGAGAATCAAGGTAAATTTTCTGCCAAAAATATAATCGTAAAATTTTAAGCAAGCCCAAGCCACAGCTGTAGCTTCACGATCCAATTGACTGTAATTTTTCTCGTCAACTGTGAGACTTCTGGAAGCAAAAGCGATAGGACGCTCTGTACCGTTTGGCATAGTGTGTGAAAGAACTCCTGAAAGTCCAAAAGGGCTGGCATCAGTAGCTAATGTTACTGGAAGAACTGGATTGAAAGGCACTGGCTATAATTGATTTTGCTTTTATGAACGCAGATTCACATTCTGCAGTCCATCGGAAACGTGCGTTTTTGCATAAGAGTTTGTTTAGTGGATGAAGTAAGCTGGAAGCATCTGGAATGAACTTAGAATAATACATGACAAGTCCAATGAATTTACGATCATCATCAACGGAGTTTGGTCGAGGTGCTTCGGATATAGCTTGAATTTTATCAGGTGATTTGTGTAGTCCAGCAGAACTAATAACATGTCCCAAATACTGAACTTTTTCCTCGAAAAATCTACATTTGTTAAGGTTAAGATACAAATTATGTTCCCGTAACTTTTCTAATACTTTAATTAAACGTTGCTGGCAATCTTGTTTATCTTTTCCTTGGATGATAATATCATCAAAGTAGGCAATAGTTCCATCCAATACTTGGACAAACTGATCAATAAATTTATGGAATTCATTTGGTGCAGTTTTTATTCCGAAAAATAATCTTTTTGCTAAGTATGTACCTCTATGAGTAGAAAGAGTCTGATATTTGGCACTTTCTTCATCGACTTTCAAATGTAAATAAGCTTTGTGGATATCGAGCGTACAGAAATATTTCCCATCACGTAATTTATTGAAAATGTCCTCAATTCTAGGAATTGGGTGTCTGACATTTGAAGCTGATTGTTGATTGTAACTTTAAAATCTGCGCAATTACGAACTGTACCATCACGCTTTGGGACAACTACTAGGGGTGTACCCCATTCTGATACGTCTATTTTCTCTATTACACCTTCAGCTTCTAATTTATCTAATTCTTGTTATACTTTTGATTTTAAAGCATACGGTACAGTACGTGGTTTAATAAAAATGGGTTTTGCATCTGGAATTAGCTTTAGTGCACAAGTATAATCAGGAATGCAACCAATTTTAGGTTCAAGCACATCAGAAAAAGAATCAATAATTTTCTGTATAGAAAAATCAGTACAAGAAATGCAAATCAGTACAAGAAATGCTGGGTTTAATACTTGTATTTTGTGCAGAAATAATGTGGAGATCATTTAAATTAATATTCAAGTTTCTAATCCAATCACGCCCTAATATAGAATTTTTCTTTATCGAAGCAACATATAAATCTTCAAAGCTAGATTTATTTTGATATGATACTTTAATCTGAGCAACACCAAGGGGCTTAAAAATTTGTCCCGTATAACTTCTAAAAGATACATTCGTTTTTTTTATCGGAGCATTCAGACATAATGTTTTGAGTTCGTCATTATTTATTATGCTAACCTTACTTCCGGAATTGCATTCGAAGCGATGTTCAATGCTATTCAATTTAACTGGAACATACATTTTGTCATCATGATTGAAATTGTTCAAAAATACATCATAAATTTGATTTACGTTAGCACTCAGTTCATTAGAATCATCTGTTATTTGATTTATATTTCGATTTCTAGATCTATTTCTGAACTGTTTTGATATACACACGTTAGCTAAATGACCTCGTTTCATGCAAGATTTACATCTTAATTTATTTTTAAGAAAACAATCTTGAGTCTTATGATTTGCTTTTCCACAATGTAAACATAATCCCTCTAATCCAAGTTCTCTTAAGTTAATACTGCCTTTATTTTTCATAGGCGATTTTGATCTACTTCTGTTATGAGGTTTACTTTGATTTTCAGAATTTCGAAAATTACTGTTGAATTTTTTCTTTATATAGCCACTTGCTATTTTATTAATGAAATTAGGATAATTGCTCTTATAAACTTCTTTATTTTCGATTTTAGCAGCTTCAATTGCTAAGGCAATTTCAATAGTTTTATCAAATGTAGCATCACCTTGTTGCAATAATTTTCGACGAATATCGGCATCAGCTAAACCTCTGATAAATTGTGATCGTAATAATAAGTTTAACATAGATTTAGAACAGCTATTAGAATTACATTCAGATTTGAATTCAGCATTTTTTGTTAAATCTTTCAATGAAGAAACGAAAGTAGAAATCGACTCACCTTGATGTTGATGTGTAGAAAAAAATTTCTGTTGTGCGGTAAGAACATTCGGTTTCGGTGATAGATGCTTCTTTAAAAGCAGTTCTTGAAATGTTTTTGTTGATGGAATATCCGGTGCAGTAAGACTCGAAAGCAGCTGATATTGTCGTGAGCAAAAGACAGTTAATTAATACGAGTACCTTTTATTCTTCTGTTTCTGGATCATCTGCTGACAGTCCTTTTAATTTGAAATAATTTTCAAGTCTTTGAAAATAACAATCGAAGGATTCGACAGTGGCATCAAAAGGATCGAATGATAAGTTTTGAGTAGCAATGACATCTTTTGGGCTTCGTTTCGATTCTGGTGCTGATTTTACTTATTGAACAAATTCTTGAAGAGTTGTAATTAATTGATTAAGTTCCGTCATTTTTATTCTTTTATCCTCGTCGCCAAATTATTACATACAAGAATCAAGGTAAATCATATTTTATTAGGGAGAAGGTGAGGTTTACATCTTGTTACGTTTAAGGCTGAACAACAACTAACTAGCGTGGGATAACACATGGTTGAGTTGAGTTGATTGTTGCAAGGCGCATTTACACTGAAGATAAAATACATGACACAAACTGAGTGTTGTCTATGACTATCTTTGACGGCGTCTCATTGCAAATTAAATTGTTAGACATGGTCTGAGTGTATATAACGTGGAGCCTGTCCCTGAAGTGGACAACCAAATTCTTCATCTATAGTAATGCCCTGCCCTTGAGCGACGGCAATATGACAAGTGAGCAAAAGTAGTACATTATAAAATATTGGACTTTGACTAGAGTAGCATTCAGAGTGCCTGTCCGCGAGGCGGACAATTGACTCTTTCACATGTGGTGATGCCTTTGGGCAACTGGAATATGACAGTAATTGCAGATTATGATGAGTATATATTGATGAGATTAAATTGATATATACTGAAAACTTTTATTGAAAATATTAGTAATTTATTTTCATTTAATATGCTAATTTTAAATATTTCTTCAAACGAGTCTTTTTAGCTATATCGATTTTTTTTTAAACTGCTCATTTTAAGTTAAGCCTTAAAGCTACGTCCTGAATAAAAAGTTCAACAACATCATAATTCGACAATGACGTGTAGTACATTGTTCAAGTAATGCTGTGACTTTTCCAACACTTTGTGATGCGTTTTCTAAACACTGGAGTTTAAAACTTTAAATAAAGCCATTATCTTCAGTAAAATTGGTAAATCTTCTTTTTCACGTGAGTCAGATAACCATACGAACTGGCGATACTGATTTCATTATTTCCATTTAACATGGTTTTTCGAAGCACTTTTGCCAAGGAAAATAAAAAGCCACAGTTTGAATGCCTTATACTTTAAGCAAAACAATAATTTCAAACTGCGCACGTCATCTTGCCGTGAAGAATTATATGGGCTTTAGAACAAGCAAATAACAACTTAAGTATTTTAAAAGTTATTAAACTTCGTTCAAAGTCTCCAAATTTGGCGTCATTTTTCGACCGAGCTAAAAAATATCAAAATCAATGAATTATTAATATTTTTTAAGACTAGTTAGCGCAGTATTGGAGTAAGATTTTAAATATTAAAAAAAGAAATGGAGAATGAAAGCTTTTTATTTTTATTTTTTTCAAAACTGTGTTTTTCTCCGTGTTGACATTTCGCGCCATTTTCAGAGATAACATGGGGGTGCTGGCTAACGATGGGTTAAACTTGAGCTATTCTGGCCGACGAATTTCTGGAGAATGAGGATGAATTGGCCAGTCAGATCTCCACACCTCAATCTGGGACGCTCTTGGTTGGGCACCCGCCTTCAAACATCATCTAGGAAATGAAAAAAGCGTTGCTGAACGAGTGGGACCAATTGCCGCTAGAAATGATGAACTGCCTTATTTCATGAATGAAATCACTCTGCAAGGTTTACATATCTGTAAGAGGGGACCATGCACCCTATTAACCCATTTTTGTTGCTGTTGTAGTTTATTTTGCAATCGCTGTTTCAAACCTTCCGACTCCAACGAGTGTTACGCACGATCATGCGTGTGTATTACAATTGTTGAATGGTTATTTGTTTTGGATTGTATCAATGTACGTACATACTAAATTTCATGAAATTCAGTCCATTAGTTCTAGAGATAATCCACCAAGTCTGTAAATTCTCTTCATTTTTTACACCAGTGTATAATTAGTACATCACTGACTAGCTATGGACTTGCACTCGTTTCCATGGAGCACTGTTGTTTTTAAGATTTACGTCACTAACTCATGCGTTATGTCTTAACTCATTTTTTTACCGTTTTCAAGACCTAAATATTTTGGTTAAGCAGTATCTCTCCAAAAATTTCTTAAATGAATTCAGTATTCTTTTATTTAGTTTTTTCTTAAAACAGCATCGTCGCTCAAAAACACTAGTCATTTCATCTTGTAGGAAACTGAATCTACTTAACAAGTGGAAAAGAAAAATCAATGGAACCACGTCCCAATTTCAAGAAAAAAAATTACCAAACTTGCATATAAATTTCGTATGTTAGAAATCACATCTCTCCTCCTTAGGGAGACAGTAACAAAGGATCTTTGCCTTTAAAATGAGCTAAAATGAAGAGATTTTTTAAAAACTCAATCTGTAAGATGTAATTATGAAAATAAAATATCGAGACGTTTTTCCTTAAAAAATCTTAAGTAAAAAACTTGGTTTTCTTAGTAATATATTTCTAAAAAGTGCTATATGAACCACAAGACATAAATTGTGATCTATTGCTTGTTATAATCTCAATTCTTTGCATAACTTAAATAAAATTTTGAAATAAAATTTAGGGAACCTAAAAATCGTTTGGCAAAACTTTGATCCTGATTGGTATTAAATTGAGAAAAATTTCAAATCTAATTTATTTTGTAAAATGTGAGTAATGATTTCCTATACTTCAATGATGATCTGGCAAAAAAAATATTACTTCCAAAACAGTGGTTTCTAACTGGCCGCCCGGGGGCCGCATCCGGCCCGCGAAATCTTTTTTTGTGGCCCGCGAACTAAAATATATTAGTTGTCATTTTTTTGCGGACAATTTTCGTAAAAAATCCATATGAGTTTAAAATACTTTTCTCGTTAATAAAGAACTAATTTCTTCGTTTCTGTGAAATTTATCATACCAACGGTACAAAAAAAAATTTATTCTCTGGTTGTTGCAGCAGACAAACCTCAATTTTGTCATTGAACATTTTGTGTGCTACTATGTAAGTTTTAATACCAACCTTTTTAAAGTTTTATTTCTTAACAATTAGATATCTGTTGCACATTAATTGTTTAATACATGGGTGCACATTAAAGTTATTATAGCCCAAATTATTTAATATGCAATTAAATATTTTTTTAAAATCTACTTCTTATTTTAATTTGTAATTCAATACTTTTGTTTTGTACAACTTGGTAAAAATCTGACAGTAATATTTAATGTTCCTTCAAACATAAAAGAGTCCTATATAAAATTTTGATAAGGTTGCGGCCCGCCATTTGATTTGTGTTTTTAATTGTGGCCCCGGCCTCATGTAAGTTGGAAACCCCTGTTCTATAAACTACTAAAATGCTTATTGTTGAAAAAGACAAAATTGGAATGGAGAGCATCTACAGCTATGCATGCTATAATAATATAGATTGATGTGAATCGATTGCTAAGCTGATCAGCTAAACTATTGGTTAAGTTTCTAAAAGAGCAGTCTATTTACCAAATACCGATATACCTTTTGAATTATAAGAAAAAAAATTCAAATAAGAAAATATCTTACCAAAACCAAATTAAATATTTGTACCCTCTAATGTGGTTAATAATATTAAACGCTTTTATTTATATGCAAAACTTTATACTAGTATTTATTTTTTTAAATTTAAATAATCAGAGAAATAAATAGAGATTTGCTTCATTATCGTCAGGGGGCTCTGAGTTATGAAAGATAATGGGTTAACTCTATTAACCTTTCCTATTACATTATAATAATAGATAGCTATTACAACTGAATAATTTAACGAGAAAGGAAATATCAGGCATATTACAAGTGATCAGATTCTTTTTTTTTTTCTTTTCTTTTTTTTTTTTTGCTTCTTGTGATACAAGGTAACAAAAGGAATGTTTTGTTATTCGATTCTCGGTTTCTTTCACTTATTTAAATTTTTTAAATTATTCTACTCACTATTTTAGTTATTATAACCACTGTGACAGATAAGTAATTCAGGCGTATTCTGCAGAAAACCCAACAAAACTACTTTTAGTTAATAACGAGTTTTATATTCTTCAAAAAAAAAACTTTTTTATGCAGAATTCTTATTAAACATTTTTTTATACTTTTGTTTCAATATTTAATTTCAATTTAGATCAAAATAGGAAAAAAATATTATATTTAGCATTTTGTAATATATAGTTATGAAATACAGCATGAGAAACCGGTGTCTTTTTCAGCGTTAAAGGTAAAAGCTTCTAAACAAGGTTCACTTTTATATAATAATTTGTATATATTTTTATATAATTATATAATAATTTTCAGTAATTTAGATCAAGAGAAGCAGTTATTCCTCACTGAAACTTTTTCTTAATTTACAAAATTAATTACTGATAAATTTCTGAATATGAATAAAAGGAAATTTATACTTACTTTTTTTTAAATTTTATATTTCAATGCAAATATAATTCCGATAATTGAACAGATTTCGTTCAGTTATCGGAATTGAACAAAATCAATCAATTTTGTTCAATTGTTTGTCAAATTCGGATTCCAGTTGTTCATTTTAATGGTGTTTTGAATTAGGATTTAATTATAGTACAGTTAGTCTTTTGCCGATTGTAGCCAAGTATGCATAACAGTTGTAATGAAAGTATCAATTCCTTAGTGAAAATTTTACATTTGATTCATTCAATGCAGTCAGACATTAATCATGAGTATGCTGTAAGTAAAAAGTGCGCCAAGAATGCCAAGTATGAAACTTCTTCTGAAGTGAATAATTCCTAAGCCAGACAGCACGACACTGGGCTTATCATACAAAAATCGATTGACTTCTACATCTGATTTGAACCCCCACAAATATCTTTCATCCATCTTTTGACAAATAACACTCTTTAAAGTATCCAACTCGATGGATACCTGAGCGCCCTGCCACGTAATCAAAACCAAAGGAACAAAATTGCTAACAACAGTGTACACATATTCGAATTTCTCATATTTATCCATAAGAGAGTTATGAGCAATAGTAAAAATTCCTTTGTAACAGAAACACATTCAAAAATATGAAACGTATACTAAAAAGATTGAAACCGAAAATATCTCTTGCATTTGCTTCAGAAACATGAAAATGCCATTTTGTTGTTCAATAACATCAATTTGAAGCGGTCTCTTGAAGTTCTCTGCTGAAACATTTAATATGACATTTTGTAAGTTTTTTATACGGCAACAGATGGCACCACAAAGCGTATAATAAAGGAAAGCCATGAAATGGCACACGGAATACGTTAGTACTTGAAAAGTAAATCTAACAGCTTTTATGGTTACTATAAGATGATAGTTAGTAACAGTATAGCCGTAAAGAGCATATTCATTAATTGATTTGGTATCTTCAAACGTAAGTCCAGTTATCGACACAATCATTGGTGTTAAAAATATTAGATTTGTTAGAAAAAAAAGTTTTAAATTTTTCGAGGGTATCTTTTTGTTTTGTGAAAGAAGCAATTTTGTAAGCTTTTTCCGTTTTAAGTTCATCATTACTGCAGCCAGTAGATTTGTGGATGAGTAAAATATAAAACAAATCCCAATCTTCCAATAATATTCAACCATGAATTTTTTCCAATCTGAAATAATCGTATCAATATAGCAAATTACAAGGAAAGTGCGAACAATGTAAAACTTATACCACATCCAAGGTTTTTCTGGATGTTTCTCAATAAATCCTAGGTATCTATATATCGACAAAGAAACTGTTTGGCTAAAATCATAGGATTTATTCTCCATACTCATACGCGAGTTTTCCAGAATAATCGAGTTTCTTTTCATCTCGTCCTAGAGACAGGCACGTTTTCTAAGAACCAAATATTTAGATATACTTTCTTAGACATAAACAGAGATTGCTATATTCAATTATTTTTTATTAGCAGGCAGAAATTGTAGATTAATGGTACAGTAGTGATTTAATTTCAAATGAAATATCTTTAAATAATCAAAATCCTATCAGTTTAGATTATTTCATGTCAACGGAGTTAATTAAAAAGAATTTCGGTATTTTGCTTAAATCATGATCCAACATCATTGCATTAATATCTTGTTACTTTTAAACAATTCTTGCCATGATTTCACTGTTCACTATATTTTTCTTCGTTCAAGTCTAGAAATGGATAAAGACTTTTTTAAAACGATGTCTTAATGTATTTAAACTATTATCATACAAAAGACTTAACACAGACACTTAAATCATCAGTATAATGTAACACTTTTTCTACAAAATAAGTTTAAAAAATGATTTATCTCTCTCAATATTTTCATATTTAAATCATTTCTGAGATATTTTCAAAAATAATAATTTTTTTAATCGCCATAAAAGATTATTTTTTACAATATCTTTAGTTGCTCAATACATTCTCAGTGATTGTTACCAAGCAAACAAGTAATATAATTTAATAGTAAAATTTAATAGAATCTTTTAATATCTGATGGATACATTTAAAACATAAGCGACGCGACCGTAACATGTAATCATATTTCAAATAGAACTTATTGTCATCTTGTATTGATTATGTCTTTTAAATTATGTCTCCCACAAAAGCTTTAAACTGAGATGTAATTAATCATCAGCATTGTTCCTTCGCTTACTTGTTCTCAGCTATTATGTTTTTGATTACTCTTTTTCCCAGTTCGCTGGGACTAAGTGAGCTTAAATTAAATTGCTTTTCAAAACCAATTATAAGATTGATTTGCATGCGTGCGACTGGCATTTTCTATTTGCACATTTGGGGAAAACGATAAAATGTTAAAGTGGATATTTGTATCGTTTTCATTTTTTAAAAACTCAGCACCATTAATCCCTTCTACTAAATAATCCAAATTGGATGTTTTCAAAATGCATTTAACTAGTATTATTTGACATTTCGTATTTTTATTAAACTATTGCTAATATTGTAAAAACGACATCGTATGATTATTTTCAAAAAGAGCAATTTTTCACTTAAATTTCATGACTAAAATTACTTTACCGATTAAGAATTAAACATGTAAAATATATTACTATATAGAAAGCTAAATCAAAAGAAGTTTAACCAGAATAACTTTTGATCTAATGAACGGAATATCACGTACAAAGACTCAATCTTACTGCTTGAAGAGCCTGACCACAAATATGCTAATTAATTAGTGCATACGATATTTAAGAGTTCAAAAGAAATGGTTTTACTCCTAGTTTTTTTCTCTTTTATTTGTTGCCCAAGCCCGAACTATGAAAAAAAAAACACTATTGAAAAGATGTTATTCTAAGAAGAAGAAAAAAATGCTAAAAGTTTTTGAAAAAATGGAAAATGTATTTGTGAAAAGAAATAAGGACGAAAGAAAGTATTATCATATAAACTTGCTCAATAGGCTGATAAATGAAAAGGGAAAATTCTTATTTACACGTAGGATTTGGAGTATCAGTCTATCATCATTTATAGTTTCAGTTATTATTATTTTTATTCCTTTTTAGAGTCAATAATTTGTAAAAGTAGATTTTTGCTTACTTTCCTTCGGAAAAACAGAAATTTATCATTTTTTTTTATCATAAATATCTTTCTTACAGTCACCACAGTACCCTATTTTTCTTTTGAAAAATAAAGGATTGGAGAAAAAAGTACTTGGAAACAATGGTACTTGGTAAGGAAGTTGGTACTTGGAAAAGGAAACTAATTAGGGTTAAACAATTTATTGATTATATTTTCCTTTAAAGCTGATTTTCATGTTGTTTTCAAAAATATTGAAGACTGAAACTTAAATGTTTAGCTTCCAAACGTTATTTAAATGTTTAAAATATATAATATGACAACTACTTACTAATGTTTGATAGATTACAAAATTAGATTAGCATTTATCCAACAATACGTAAAATTTGCTTTCAGTTTAGCTTAAAAATAATCCTTTTTAAGTAAATAAGTCTTAATTAAAATATATTTCAAAAAATTCTATTTTTCATAAACGGTATTGTAAATTAAGTTTAAGCTTCGATCGTAAGCTTTTATTGTAAGTTAGTGCTTGTGCAGGAAGTTAAACTTCGATAAGCGTACCTTTATACCCTTTATGACGGTTTTTCAAAATATACTAGGTAAATTTAAAACACAAAGATTTCGGTTGAAATTTTAAAAAAAGTTGAAAATATTTTACAGTTCTCTAATAAAATTATAAAAGAAAGGATTTGAAATACCTTTTTTTCTGCTTCAATGGTACAACGTAATAACCACCCTCATAATATGTATTAGAATCTTTATCAAAAAGGACACCAAAAAAGTGTATACTTTAACGTTTGAGGTAGAAAAAGACAAAGCAAAAACGGCGTTAAAATCAAACGAATTACTAAAGACAAAGGCTCAAATGGCAGTTTGATAACAAGGAAGAGTTGAAATGAATGAAAATGATTTTGAGAGAAACCTTCATGTTCAACCAGATATAAAATTTTAATTTTATTTACATATTTTATATCACAATTGTTTACTAGCAAATCGTTAAATTTCGATATCATCTTTTTCTAGATTAAATATGGCATGGTAAACTGTAATAACTATAATTCTTCAATTTTAATTTTCACAAAAGCCCTGAAAATAATGCTTAAAATTAGTCAATACAGAACACAATTTTGAGAAAAAGTTAAAATTTCCTTTTCCATAGAATAATTTCATAATATAAATATTTTATTGAAAAATGTAACTATAAGAAAAATCAAAAAGAAACAAAAAAACAGCATTTTTTTCCCTTTTAGTTTGATCTGTTTGATCAAGGATGATTTAATAAGCATTCATTTGTAGTAGAGTTATGATGATTTAGTTGCGTATGCACAATGTTTGCAACTAAAATGTCAATTTCTGCAAAATTTAGATTTGCTTTATTATTTTCTAAATGCATTTAGACATTGATTACGATTAAGCTATAAGTGAAAAGTGTTCCACGAATTCTGAAAATGAAGCCCTTTCTGTAGTAAATAATCCCTAAACTAGACAAAACGAAACTGGGCTTGTCAAACAAAAGTGGATCTACTTCTTTCTCTAATTTGAGTCCCTGCAAAGATCGTGATTCGATCTTTTGGCATATAATATCTTTTAAAGTGTCCATTTCTATGGACACCTGTGCTGCCTTCAACGTAATCAAAATCAAAGGTAAGAAATTACTGAGAAAATATATGCACGTATTCAAATTTGTCGAATGCTTCCAAGAGTGGTATAGCAGCAGCACTGAAAAAGCCTATGTAACAAAAACACATCCAGAAATATGAACTGAATACGAAAAAGATTGAAACCGAAAATATATCTTCCATTTGCATCAGATAACTTAAAATGTAATTTTGTTCCTCTACAGCAACGATTTGCAACTGTCTTCTGAAGTTGTCGGCAGAAACATTCAACATGGTTTTTTTGAAAGATTTTTATGCGGCAAAAGATGGCGCCACAAAGTGTATAATAAAAAAAATGCCATTAAATGGCAAACGGAAAATGTAAGTGTTTCAAACATGCATCTGACAACTTTAATAGTTACTACAAAATAATAACTTGTTACAGTATAACAGTAAATGCCACACTCAATAAATGATTCAGTATCTTCAAAGAAAATTCCAGTGATGGACAAAAATAATGGCGTNTCTGATTATCAAGCAGAAATTGTAGATTTATGATACGTAGTGTTTTAATTTCAAATGAAATAGTTTTAAATAATCAAAATGCTATCAGTTTAGATAATTTAATGTCAAAGGAGCAAATTAAAAAGAATTTCGGTATCTTGCTTTAATCATGATCCAACATCATCGCATTAATATCTTGTTACT
The DNA here is from genome assembly GCF_043381705.1 of Parasteatoda tepidariorum. Taxonomy (NCBI): domain Eukaryota; kingdom Metazoa; phylum Arthropoda; class Arachnida; order Araneae; family Theridiidae; genus Parasteatoda; species Parasteatoda tepidariorum. The sequence continues at coordinate 10,730,767 of NC_092212.1, forward strand.
TTTAAGTAATTCTTACAATGATTTCACTGATCACAATATTTTACTTCGTCCTAGTCTAAAAATGGATAAAGACTTTTTAAATTAATGCATTAATGTATTTCAACTATTATCGTAGAAAAAATGTCACAACAAAATCATAAATACAATGTAGAACTTTTCCTACAAAACAAGAAAAGAATTATTTATCTCTTTCAGTATTTTCATATTTAAATCATTTCTGTGATAGTTTCAAAAGTAATTGCTTTTAATAGCCATAAATGATGATTTCTCACGATATCTTTATTTATTCAACACTTTCTCAGTAATTATTAATCATTAATAGAAGCAAACATATAATTTAATTTAATAAAGTTATAGAATCTTTTAATATCTGTTGAACATATTTAAAACATAAGCGACACGACCGTAGCATGTAATCATATTTCAAGTAGAACTTATTATCTTTTTGTATTGTTTATGTTTTTTAAATTATGTCTATCACAAATGTGTAATTAATCATCATTGTACCTTTGATTACTTGCTCTTAGCAATTTTGTTTTTGATTGCTCTTTTCCCCAGTTCACTGAGATTGAATGAGTTAAAATAAATTGCTTTTCCAAAACAATTATAAGATTGATTTGTATGCGTGCGACTGACATTATCTATTTGCACATTTCGGGGAAACTATAAAATGCAAAAATGGATATTTTTATAGTTGAAGTTTCTTTAAAAGATAAGTAACATTAAACCCTTCTACTAAATTATTCAAATTGGATCGTTTCAAAAATGCATTTAACTAGCAATAGTTTACATTTCGTGCTTTTATTAAACTATTCCTAATGTTGTAAAAACGACATCTTATGATTAGTTTCAAAAAGAGCAATTTTTCACTTAAATTTCATGATTAAAATTACTTTACCAATTAGGAATTAAACATGTAAAATACATTATATACAGAAATCAAAATAAAAAGAGGGAAAACAATCATTTAAATAAAAAGTTAGAAACTAAAAACGAACAAAGGCGAAATTCTAACGAAATGTATGTTAGCAAATACAGCACCTCTTCAGGGGAAACACTGTCTGCTAACACACGAGAACACAGTAGAATCAATATATTTCCCGGCAGCATACTTTTATGTTGTAAATAAGATATTTTAATTTCGAATTAGTTTTAGAATAATTAAGTTTTAACGTCTCCTTTCCAGTTTTATTAGATGAAATTCTTATATTCCTGAAAAGTCTAAAGAAATTAACGAAAAAAAGGTATATTTTCATCCGTTTTTTTAATATTAAAATAGCCATGTAATATTAGCCTATATAATATGTAGCGTATGCACCACATATTGTTCATAATATGAATCAATAATGTCTAGCTGAACACTAATTCTTCGAACAGGATAAAGAAAAGTTATAATTTATCGTTACTTATCAACACTAAAAAATAATATACAGATCTAATAGACATTAACCGAAACAATTAGTAAACTGAGTAAAAATAATAAGTAGCTTTTTTTTAAAAAAAATAGTATTGTTATTAGATGAGCTTTTCAGTGCCTTTCCGTTATTAGATTAACCAAATCCAGTTTTTAATAGTTCATTCTTAAAAATAAAGCTTAATTCTGATCAGTATTATTTGGCATGATGCTTGTTGCTCGAAGCTGTCTCCTCATGGCCAAAATTTACCACAATCAAGAATTTTTTCCTCTTTTTATCACTCTCTCGAAAGACTAAAAAAACATTTCTCTGTCAAAAGTGTACAGTAGTGGTGCAGTTTTAATCAGACCAAATGGAAAATAATACTTCGAATCGATATTAGTATATTTGGTACTGCACCAATGAGCTTAATACTAGTAGTGACAATTGCCAGAATTATCTGAGCAATATATTTAAAAAAAATTCCATTCTCCAAAACTGAAATTGTAAATTAAGTAAAAGCTTCGATTGTAAACTTTTATTGTAAGTTAATGCTTGTGAAGAAAGTTAAACCTCGATGAGCGTACCTTTAAATTTACCCTTTTTGACGATTTTTTAAAATAACTTATTAAATTTTAAAAACACAAAGATTTCGTGTGAAATTTAAAAAAAATATATAAACAGTTATCTTACAAAAGCAGTGAGATTCAAAGTACCTTTTTTCTGCGCACATGGTACAACGTAATAACCACCCTCGTTATGTGTATTAGAATCTTTATCAATAAGGACGTAAAAAAAGTGTATACATTAACATTTCGGGCAGAAAAAGACAAAGCGAAAACGCCATAAAATTATTAAAGACGAAAGCTCAAATGGCAGTTTGATTACAAGGAAGATTTGAAATGAGTTAAAATGATTTTGCGAAAAACCTTCATGTTCAATCAGATAAAAAATTCATTTTTATTTACATATTTTATTTCACATTTGTTTACTAGGAGATTTTAATATCGATATTGTCTTTTGGTAGATTAAATACGGCATGGTAAACTGTAATAAGTATACTTTTTCAATTTTAATTTTCACAAAAGCTTTGAAAAGAGTGCTTAAAATCAGTTAATACAGAACACAATTTTAAAAAAAAATTCCTTATCTATAGAACAATCTCATAATATGAATATTTTATTGAACAAACGAAGCTATAAGAAAAATAAAAAGGAAAGAGAAAAGCAAGGAAAAATAAATTTTTCTTTCAGTTTGTCTTTTCAATGGTGTTTTAGTAAGCACTTAATTGCAATAGAATTATGGGGCTTTCAGTTACGAATACACAATATTTGCAACAAATGTGTCCATTTCAACAAAATTTAGATATGATTTATTATTTTCTAAATACACTTCAGACATTGATTACGAGTAAGCTGTAAGTGAAAAGTGCTCCAAGAATTCCGAGAATGAAGACCCTTCTGAAGTAAATAATTCCTATATCAGACAAAACGAAGCTGGGCTGGTCAAACAAAAGTGGATCTACTTCTGTGTCTAATTTGAGCCCGCGCAAAGATCGTGATTCGATCTTTTGGCATATAACATCTATTAAAGTGTCCATTTCGATGGACACCTGTGGTAACTGCAACGTAATCAAAATCAAAGGTGAGAAATTACTGAAAAAAATATACACATATACAAATTTGTCGAATGCTTCCAAGAGTGACATATCAGCAACACTGAAAAAGCATATTTAACAAAAACGCATCCAGAAATAAAAAATGAATACGATAAAAATTGAAACCGAAAATAGATCTTCCATTTGCACCAGAAACCTTAAAATCTCATTTTGTTGTTCTATAACAGTGATTTGCAACTGTCTTCTGAAGTTGTCGGCAGAAACATTCTATACGCTTTTTTGAACGTTTTTTATGCGGCAGCAGATTTCGCCACAAAGTGTATAATAAAGAAATGCCTTAGTGGCAAAACGGAAAATGTAAGTGCTTCAAAAACGCATCTTACAACTTTAATACTTACTATAAAATGATAACTTGTTACTGTATAACCGTAAATACTGTACTCAATGAACGATTCAGTATCTTCAAAGAAAATTCCAGTAATGGACAAAAATAGTGGCATCAAAAATATTAAATATGCTTTGTCAGTCTTTTTCGTTTCAAGTTCATCATTACTGCAGGACAAGAGGTTTGTGGAAGAGACAAAACAAATTCCCATCTTCCAAAAATGCTCAGTCATGAAATTTTCCCAATCGTAAATAATAGTATCAATATAAACAATTACAAGGAAAGCAAGAACAATGTTGAAAATGCACCGTTTCCAAGTTTATTCTGGATATTTCGCAATAAATCCTAGGTATCGATATATTCCCAAGAAATGGATCGATTAAAATTATTGGATTGATGCAAGTAGATATGTAATTTTTCCTGAAGATCCGGATTCCTTTTCATCTCGGTCAAAAGCTGGGAACTTTTTCTTAGATTCAAATTTCTTGACTTAATTTCCTAGAAATAATTAGGGATTACAACTTTTGAGATTCAATTAGTGATTATTATGATTACGGGAACTGTTAGGTCTGTATTTAGAAGGAAAGACCTCCTAGAGATTCGAATATTTACACATATGAAGATTAATTCTATTGCAACGTTATTGAGATGTGATAAAAAGAGCTCAATCACACTACGTTCTTTTATAAATGCTTAGACGTGATAACAGAAAGAAAATGTCGTAAGCATTCATAAAATACTGAATATCTACTTAATAGAAAAGCAGAAAATATAAATTGTGGTAACATATAGCGTTCTAATGCAAATGTAAAGAAATCCAAATTTCATTACTTTAAAAACAACTTATTTATATCTAAGAAAAACAACTTATTTATGTCTTCCTTAAAGTATAATTCATTGTGGTCAAGATAGTTTATGGAAAACAATTTTGATATTTTTCTTTAATCATGATCCAAACATTGCATCAATATCTTGCTATATTTAATCAATATTGCTTTCACAGATCACAATATTTTTCAAACCGCTGCTTGGAATATGGAGAGAGACTTTCTTATGCAATATTTTAATATATTTAAACTCATTTCCGTATAAATGATGAAAACATTTAATTTTAGGAGAAATATCCGTTGGTAAAACACACCATTAATAAACATTAATTAAGTGAATCAACTTTCAATACAAAATCAGCCAGAAATATGGTTTATCTCTTTCAAAATCTTCTTTTTTGAGATATTTTCCAAACATGGGAAAAAAAGATATATAAGAACTATAAGAGTAATCTTGGAAGCAGTCAAACCAATGAAGATAAATTTAACCGTAAATACAAGCGAATAAATAATAGGATTTATAAATCAAATTTTTCAATATCTCACTGACACACTTAAAACATTAGCGAAACAACCTTAAAATGATATCATATTTCAAGTGGAACTTTGCCTCTTTTCGTATTGATTACAGTGGCTTACGCAAGGGAGGGGTTTAGGGGTTTAAACACCCCCCTTGAGCTCAGACAAAATGGCAAAAATAAAAATTTTAGTACAAATTATGCGATTTTTTAAGACTATATATTTTTATGTGCCTTATGCCTACTTTTTTTTCTCATGGTATTTCTCAGAATACAGAAGAAACATTTACTATAATAGGGTTGTACTTTTGAAACCAAAATCACGTGATATATATATATTTGCTGTTCTTAGATATTTAGGATGTCAAAAGGCAAGAATTTAAAAAATTTTAATTACTTTGAGAAAAAATCACGACCTGAACTTAGTGAGGTGACAGCATATAGTACCAATGTAAGTTTTTCTGTTGTACAAAAATGTGATACTTCCGTTGAAGAAAACGTTTCTAGCATAACAAAATCTGATGAATGTGAAAATGGCCCTCAAAGTGTTTCTTCCCACCCATATGACATTGGACTTTTTTCAGAAGATATTACATTATGTTCTTAAACATAAAAAATCAAATCAAAATTTAACTAAACAATGTT
>NC_092212.1:10739170-10751350 GCF_043381705.1 Parasteatoda tepidariorum
CGGAACCCCGTCTTTATAAATTAAGTTCATTAGATTATACATGCCAAATAAAAACTACCCTATTAAAAACTAAAAGCTATAAAAAGACAATTGTAAATTTTTTACCCAACTGAAACTGTTTTATTTTCGTAATATTTAGGAAGAGGAATGAAATTTTTTTATCGTTACATTATTAAAAATCTAATATTAGGTTTTAAATCTGTCAGTTGAATTCAAATAGGTCTATAAGCATAAACTTAAAATGACTGAAATATGTCGAATTATGGTTTTTGTTGAAATGAAAACTTAATAGGACTTACATAAGCGTTGAAAATGGCTATTAGGGAAACACGTTTGTTTACTAATGAATTTAGTTACCTCATTTTGCTTTGAAGATCGTGTCGGGAAATACTAATGCAATTTTTTGTTTAGGCACGTCCTTTCAGCAGTTTATTCTATTCGTTACAAGATGAATTATATATATTTTTTTCCTTCTAAAATATCAGCCATTTCTTTTTTAATCATTTCTGTTTCCACATCGTTTGATACAAGGTCACTCTGGGGAATAATTATTTTCTATCGCGGATGATTTTTTTCCCACTGATCTTAGATACCTTATCCTCGCTGATATTAAATCTAAAATCAGTTCCTCTGCAGAAGTAACAGTTTTTATGCAATTAAATGCTGCTGTCTCAGATTTTTGATTGCTTAAAAGTAAGAATAAGCGTCTCCACTTCCCTGGTAAGTAGGGTAAGAAGAAGGAGTCAATATATTTCAGTTTATGATGCTATATGTTAAGGTCATATGTTTTGTCTTATGTCTTATTTAAAAATCAGGAACAAACAATGTATGAATATAAACCTATAATTTCTTTATAAACTTCTACAGAAACAGCACAGAAAATTCAGATGAATGGAACGTATAGAAAATACCGATCTACAACAACCCCTATTAAAGAATAAACAAACAGAATTAAAGTGCAAAATAAGTGGAAAACATTATCTATAAAAATCTCACTTGACATAAAGGGAGCATTTGCCCTCTGGTCAAATATCGAAAACAAATTAACAAATACCGAATTTTCAAAAACCCTTATTCTCCTTATTAGTAGTTTTCTGTTAGATAGATTTATTACTTACGACGAAATAAAGACGAAATTATCAAGCAAAACCTCTGGGTACCACAGGGTTCGAAATTAACCTCAAATCTTTGGTGACTAATTGCAAATTCAATTTTGAACAGCTAAAGACATCCGCAAAAATCAATGATATTATTTTCAGACGACAATTTTTTTATTTGGATCACTTTTGCAATATTAAGCAATCTTTCACCATTGGCTTCTTCCATACTTAGAAAACATCTCGTTTTTGCAAACGAACAATATCTCACATCAATATACATCTATCAGTTTACAGAAAAAATAAATAAAAAAAATCAGCAATTATATTTCCAAAGAAGAATAAATATAAAAGGAAGCCATAATTTAAAGTGGACGGAGCCGTGATGGATCAGGGGATCGACGGTTCGGCTCCCAATGAGATGAAACGGTTTCGAATTCCAGCGATGACTGGTAGATACGAATTCCGCATCCGGCTTGCACCGACCATGTGAAATATTCGTGACGTTCATGATCGCTGACGTAAAATATCCTCAGTGGTAGACGGATCATGCGTTAGAGTCCCCTTCCCGTCAGGATAGGGAGGTTTTAATGGCTTGTGTTCTGGAATGGGTTCAAAATTATAAAGCTATGGAGTTGAACATTAGTAGTCGTAAATCCAAATAATTGTGTCGACTGTTATAAAATAAAATAAAAAAATTAATGTGGACTGCCAAATATTAGGGATTCAGCACCAGAATGACTACTTGAGACTCAAGCCTAACACTCAGCTATCTTGACTACCTCATCACGACAATGTCTATACTAAAATTATCAAATTCCACGCATAATTAAACAGAATTTCGGAAGCAAATTGGGGAATTGGCCCTGAGTTCAATAAATTTATCAATCAAAACAGTACACTTAGAATACTTTGACACGGGGAGGAAATATGGTATAATGAACAGGTCAGGGGATTAAACAGAATCAAGAAAATTGAAAGGGTAACTCTATCGGCTTTAACATAGGCATAAGAGCAACGTCAACCGAAGCTCTGCGAGTAATCGCAAGAACCATCCTGCTGAATGGATTTCCATTCAATTCAATTACCACAAACCACAGAACACAGGAATGAAAATTTACCCTGATGTTTTAAAGCTAAAATGTATCAACGGATTTAGAAATGGATGTGCCTTTATGGTCTGCTTCAATGGAAATGTCACTAGCTGCCGACAATTTAGATTATCTGACAATTCTTCAGTCTTTTGAGCTCTGTGCAATTCTTCAGTCTATAAACTGGATAAACGACAACAAAAAATCAGTGATGCAGCCCCTTTCTAATGCAAATAAAATGTATTACATTATTTCAAGTATTAAAAAAAAAAAACAGATTTACCTGAAACGGCCAGCTAAATTAGATTAGATCCCACCAGGGCACATGTGGAAATGAAGAAGTAGATATATAAACTTAGGCTTGCGAAAGAGAGATCATCAAACTTTTTGCTGAGAATCAAAACATACAATTAAGAAAAAACTAACGCATGCGGTGTGAAGGTACTTACAATCACTTGCAACAGACACACTGCAACAAAGAAGCGAAATAGTGTTTCGCATCGCTGTTGCTTTCGGTGTGAAGCCACCTTAACACCTGCCTCTCACTTTTCGCCAACGACCACACTAGTAGTCCGGGCCGAAGTCTCAAAAGTAGCTATAAACTAATTTTCGTTCCGACATTTGGGGGCCGTTCCGACATTTTATTCTACCAAAATAGAACATAATCTTGGCTGAGAAACATAAATTCATAAAGTTCTCCAAAGTCTGACTGCCCGTTAATTAATAGTTATCAAAACAATGAGGAACTATTTTGTCTTCACGAATTCAGTATTTAGCTCAAGAATATCCGAAGAGAAACGTACTTTGACGTCACTCGGAAATGAATGGACCAATCAGAACAAAAGCAGTTGTCTGCATATTACAATAACCTCCCGTTCGTTCACGTTTCTTTTGCCCTAAAACACTTAAATATGTACTTCAAAATTTTTATACAATCATAGTTACTTCATGATCCTAAATTCTTTTTTATTTATCTTAAATCATGATGATTTGATTATTCAATATAAATAGGTAAAACACAGATTTTGATAGTTATAGTTATAATATGAAGGGATATGACACTGTATCTACGATAATATTTCAGTTGTTAGTTATTATTATTTTTGCAAAAATACTTAAAACTTCTATGGAATATGTAAATCTTTCCACCGCTCAGTTAAAATTTAAAAATTTCATTATGGTTTGATATTTAATAATTTATTTACTTTTCAGTATTAAGAAATTCTTTAGTTAATTGTCGAAATAGTGTCTGTTGAAAAATTTACTAAACACATTTTTTAAACCAATATCTGAAGTTAAATGTTTAAATCATGCTTTGAATCTTCACTATTGTTTTCAAATTCAGTTCCAAAATATTCAATGATTAAATACAAAATTGTCGAATTTCTTGTTGCAGAGCCTACAGAGAAAACCTAAATAAATCCCCTTAAATTTCATATAGCTTAAGAGTAGTATTGATTTAAGAGGAATATTTTTAATAGCTCTTTTGCAGGAGCAAAAAAAAATCATAAAAAAGTTTTGTTTTCTTTCTTCCGAATAAGGATATCTTAAATTTTATTTTTTCAATTTATACACCTAAGTTTAAAAAGAAGTAATAATTAAGTAAAATTAAAACGCCAGCAACAAAAGATGTGCACCTGACTCTACACAAATGTTTAATATTATAGATATTAGATAAATAAACTATTAAAACAATCATCTTTTAAAACAATACTTACCATACGACCTCTGTTAGTGAAACAAAAATAACATTTTTTAACAATAATGGATCATTAACGTTAATACGTAGTTTTTTTTAATCATTTTGGAACTAATATTTTATCTTCATAAAGTAATGAATTTTGTCAAAAAAAAATTCTAATATTTCATCAACATAACCACAATACTTTCATTTCCTTTGGTGGGATCTATATAGAAATATCCCTTAAAATTTGTAACTCAGCTAATATTATTAAAGTTTAAATAGGGGACACCACAATTCGAATTTCGAAATTAAAATCAAATATTTACCAACAAACCGGGAAAATGAAGTATTATTAATATATCGTTGGCTCTTAAAAGAGACCTTTAATTAAAAATAATAAAAAATTTCGAATGATTAAAATGAAATCCAGAAAATTAGCATCAATGCAACCAACGATTTGCTTACAAGCGTTGCAGGAGACAAAGCGTGATTGGTTAGCTTGGCGCAGGAAAAAATAATTCGATGATTTCACTGGATGAGAGTACGAAAGCGCATTGAGAAAGAGTGCGTCATAAAATCTATTGTTATTAAATTATGATCAAATAATTTTTGAAGAACTTTATAAAATTATGTAAAAATACTAAAACATTCTGAATCGTTTAGTCAAAAGAAAAAATTGCTCCCGAAGTATCGGAACAAACTTGAACGATAAATGAGTTCTACTTACGGACTATAAGTGCCTACTATATTCTGAATCAGAAGCAACGTTTACTGGATGTTATCCTGGCCATATCTGTGTCAGACATTAAATTACACTAAAAAAATCCAAAATTTTTCTCTTTACCAGCCTTATTTTTAAAATTTTTTTATAATTATTTAATTCCTTAGTACGTTGCATAGACCCATTTACATCACACAAAATACCACTAAGTTACAAAGCCCTCCGGGAGAGGTCGCCTTTTCTCGGAAGGACAGGAGGAAGCACTGAGTATCGTAGAAAAGGTATCCGTCTGTGGTGAACTATATAATCAATTTCTTAAGATTGTTGGTGACGTCCACCATTAATCTCCGCCCAAATTCTCTACCAGAACGGTAGAATTGGTGAAGTTCAAGATTCGCCCACTTTATATAATTCCTCATTTTATTAGAAACGTATTTATATTGATTGCTAATTGTAAGTGATTTTTTATTTATAGATTTTCAATAAGCAATTGAATGAAGCGAGTTCAGCTTATACATCTCGATAGGACTGAAAGTTTTTAAAAAAGACAAATTAATGTGAAATTTAAAAAGATAATTTTTAAAAAATTTTATTTGTAAATTTAGCTAATTTTTTTATTAAGAAAATTTAATATAGGGCTATTTTTCCCCAGACCTAAAAAAAGGGTAGTTTTAGCACCACCGTTGAAAAACTTACGTCCTCACTACTCCGGAAAACACGGTTGACAGAACATTTTTTTTGAGTAGGTATGGCTGCTAGCAGTTTTCTATTTATGAAAACATGCCCTTCAACATTCGAAGTTTTCGCAAAACATTTTTTCAGGTGGTAATGTAGTGAAGCAGATATTATTACAGCAAACAGTATTTTTATACAACTTTCGAACGGGAACCAAAAATTTAGCCATTTCTAAAATTGGCTATGTAAACTCTGGTTTAAAATATTAATAAATAAAGCTATACGAAATTCTTTACATTGTAATTTTTTTTTTTTAAATATGATTAAACCTTTGTTTCCACTTGGAAAATATGTTTACGGAAGCTTTGGAAATTCTGCAGTAGTTGGAATATTTAACAGCTACCTCATAGACCGCTGACCACAAGGAACCTATTCAATATAGAAAATTACATGATGGATGATGGTGTCCAGTGCTCAATTTAAGACAAGACAAGGAAAGTTTAATTCTATATTTTGACTTATTGTTGCTAAGTAATCTGATTCTATATAAAACTTTCTAACGGGAACAGGGTCTAAAATGAAGATGAATGGGAAAAGAGCCATTTTTGGCCTCAGGAGACCAGCTGGAGCAGAAAGAACAGACTAGAAAATTCAATTCATTGTATAGTTTGTCTCTCTATAGAATTCACATTGCCAATCGTCCTGAACACTATCGGGGATTGTAGTAGCTATTTCAAGTAGTGATGCGGGTTAAAAAAAAATTAATCCACATTTTCACTTTGGTCTGTGAGGTGAGTATCTAAAGCTCCCTTCTCTAAAACATACTTTTTCTTGTTGCTATTGGAGCAGACAACTCTAGACTGTCTGGCAGGAGAAGTTCTTTAGATCGACATATAATATCTTATTTATTATATCTGAGTTCGAATTTTCACTTGGTAGAATCAGAATGTTCGAACCACTATAAAAATAAATCCTTCTCTTTTTCTTTAGAAACTCGAAATAAATAAATAATCGAAATCAAAAAAAGAATAATAAGCATTGTAAGCAAGACAGCTAATTTTAGGAATTGCAAAAAAAATGCTGGGAAAAAACGGACCATTCTTAGCATTAGAACAATTCCCACCAACGAAATAGCTAAATGCTTTCCTGTGCTTCACAATTCAAGAAAAACGGCTATAAGGGATAAGTTTCTCGAATGACTTGTAACCTCGTTACCGAAATTTACAGACTATACAAGTCTTTCAGTTTATAAAGTTCGAGTGTTTTAATACTAGAGCGTTATGCTCACAGACTTGGGTTGTTCCTCTCACCTCATACCTTGGCCGACTTTGACGCATTATTACGAAAGCATATACATTCCTTAGTAATATTGCGACTTAAATATATTAACTATTATTATTAATATTTCCCTTACTGTATAATTTGATATTTCTTCACAAAAGCTGTTTTTCGATAAAAAAAAATTAAAAAAAATCTCAAGCATGCACAAGTTATTAACGATAATACAATGCGAGATATGAGAGTTCAATTTTCTTTTTTTTAGTTTAATTGTTATGTGTGGATATATTAAATTGTCATTCATAAAATTTTCAATATTTTCTCAATAAACAACCAAGAATTCAGGGATACCAACAGCTCCGCTTTCTGCGATTGTTTTAATAAATTGATAGCACATTAGCTAGAAAAACTTAAGGAGTAAAAATAATTAAGCCCACTCTGTAAAGAGTAACCAAGATATAAATAAAGCAAAAATGCGTTTCATATGATACTTTGAATTTTTAGTATGATTTTTGGAAAAATACTTAAAATGAAATATACAAAATTAAAAATAACATAAATTTCGTTACTTCAAGAAAATTTATTTTTACAAAATGGATCAAGAACATCATTCTCTTCCTATTGATAATTTCAGATAAGATTGATAATCAATGGTTGAGACTGGGATGCCCAAAAGGGCACTCCTAGTCACCAGGGGAAAAAAATGAAAGTGAATGAGTGTTCCCAACGGACAGTTAGGAGCATGGGAAGAGATTGAAGGTTGGAAATTTTTTCAAAGATAACATCACCAAAACTAAAGCAAACCCCCATAACAAAAGAAGCAGGCCGAATTTGGGATGGACAGATGGCCTAGAAAAAGACCTCTTGGTCGTAAAAACCAAAAACTGGAAAACACTAGCAGGAAAAAGGTTAGCCTGGAATAAACTTCGAGAGAAGGCCAAAGCCCACCCTGGGATGTCGAGACACTGATGATGATGAGGATGAATTAATGAGTCTACATTAGAACGAAAGGGATAAAATATTTTATATTCACTTTTTATAATATTGTGATAAGAAATAAAATTATTGGTTTAATTTAATTAAAATTCGATGAAAAAATGATTTAAAAAATATAAGTTTAAGCATTTAATGGAATTTTAAAAGTTAGGAAATATGAAATGCCTATTGTGGCATCCATAGCATCAGTAGACTGGTAAATGTATTCAAACAATCCCAATAATTTTTTCAATGTTTACAATATTTTCCTTAGTGGAGAAATGCATGGAGACTTTCTTATTACAATAACTATATATTTTTAAACCAGCTGCGATGTTATTCTTTTTATATGTATGAACTACTACAGTAAGTCTGAAAATTACACATATTGTCCTTTTAAAACTGAATTGCCGACTATTTGTAACGCCTACTTTCGGTTGGGTCAAGTCCTTTAACCCTCCGCATACGGCTCCCTCGATACGAGCGGGGTATCTGTTTCGTCCCCCAATACGGGTCATGTGAAAATCGCGGGCGAAGAAATTTTTCCCCTGATTTCAATACGGATCCCGCCATTTCTGCGTTTAAGCGTATCCACCGTCCCGTGTTCCCCGCCATTTCCAAGTACGCAATAAACATTTATGAAAGATATGGATTTGCCGAGTGTCAAGGAAGGAAGATAGTAACGATTACTTTTTAATATAGTAACCAGTAGATTGATGCGGAAAATATTAATTGGTGCACCGGAGTACCTGGCCAAAAAGGCCACCTCCGTAAATTATATGATTACAAACTGAATCAAAGGCCATTGATATTAAAATTATTTGGGTTAGTAAACTTAATGTTAGTAGTTAAATAATATTGTGGAAAAGAAGATAGAACAGGGATAACACAGACAGGTAATAACATAAACAATGAGGAAAAAAAATTAAAAAAAAAATTAAATAATTTATTATAAATCATTATTTATTTTTTATTTAAAATTATTGACAAATAAGGAGTTAGTGATTTGCATTGTTAGTAGTTGTATTAGTAAATTGAATCAAAATGAGCCACAGTAATTCCGCGAAAGATTGGGCCTACCCAAGGAGGTGGAAAAGGGTAATGATGATAGAGGAGATGAGAAGCCAGTCAGGGGGATAGAAAAATCAGCAATACGACTCAAACGATGTCTTGGAGATTATTATAGTAATGGAGAATTGCCTTAGGGCCGTCTCCTGCACTTAGGGTCATCTGGGTCGTAGTTAGAGGAAGACCAAATAAGGTGGTTGAAGTGTCCACTGCTCTTAAGAAAATACTTAGGAGAACTATTTTTGTATAAGTCAAGAAGGCTAGGCGTACAGGTGTCATTACTGATATTTTTATATCTGAAATACCAGGGTGATTTTGTGATATTGCGGAGGGTTTTGTTATAAGAACTCTGTAAGACGTAAGGGTTTAAGAACCAGTAGATTGATGCTTTAACGTTGCATTTCATATCATACTTATAATTTTTGATATTTAGTGGTGAAAAAATTACTTAAAATGAAAAATACTAAACTAAAAGTAACTTAGAAATCGCCGTATTTCAGGACCGGAAAGTATAAAAACTGAGCCGTAAGCGGCGGGTTAATTGTCCCTGATTTAACCGGTTAACGCACAACGTCATATATTTAGGACAGTTCCTTTAATCAAAAACATTCATTGTGGTGGGAAACTTTTTTCAGCATTTTCATTTATTTGAGTGAATTAAAAGATTCTCAGATACCACAATGATTTAGTTATTTCTGATTAGATCTAGAATTATAAGGAACAAGTACTTTTTGATCTATCAAAGACTTTTTGAATGCCCTACCAGAAGAAAAAACAATTAATTTCGAAAATATATTATACCTCTTTTTGTATCATTTCAATATATAAATTCGGGACAAAACGGGTTAAGGATTAGGAACTTAAAAATTTATATTTCGTTTAAATTAGAAAAAAAAGATGAGTTTACGCACCGTTTGATTCAAATTAACACTGGGGGACAAAATCCCCATTCCCGAATTAGATAAGTTCATGTATTTGCATAAATGCAATAAATTTTCTCTAGAGTGTAATTATTTTTACAAACAATACAAATATAAGAAAAAAAATATTACCAGTAAATAAAACAAAAAAAATTTATTGAATTTTCTATTTTTCTTGGTACAATTATGTACGATTTCCTTGTCTGTATCAGACTATTAACGCTCAAGCCTCCTACTAAGTAGTTATGATGTCTGAGTTGCATGTTGTCATTAGATCTAACTTAATAACCACTCCAGGAAAGTCGTAACATCCACCCAGTTAATATATCGGCGTATTATTAGCAAAGCCTTTCCCTGGTAATATTTCGGCTAAATTATATTTACTATTATTATCGACATTGTCCTTACTGTATATAATTTGATATTATTTCACAAAAGCTGTTTTGCTACAAAAAGTTTTTCAACCAAGGAGAGGTACTCGACGTTAATACAATGTAATATGTAAAGGTCAAGTATTTTCTTTTATTATAATTGTTATTTGAATATGTTATATTGTTACTCATAATATATCTAATATTTTCTCAATATACAACCAGGAAAAGATATTCAAAATGAAAAATACTTCACTGAAAATGGCATAAATTTCGTTACAACAAGAAAAGATATTCTTACAAAATAGAGTAAGTTGACATTTCTGGGAATAGTAGATTTGGGTAAAAGATAGTGTTTCACTGTTAATGTATTAAATATAAGGAATCGAAATGTTGTCAATTTAAATCATTCCACAGATTTCAATGAAAACATATTTAATATTTCATTTTAATCATGATCCGAACATAGCATCAGCTGCATGATTAATATATTTAAGCATTCCCAATATTTTTTCCATTGTTCAAAATATTTTCTTTAGTGGAGAAATGAATAGAGACTTTCTTATGCGATGTCTCAATATTTTTAAACCATTTAAGTACAAAAAATGCAGTTTCTTTTCTCTTTCAAATTTGAACCATTTGTTAATTGGAGCACCATATCATATTCAATTCCTAACCAGGACTTTTTTTTAAATTCATTCGAGTGAAAACTACGAGGCTTAATTTTTGTAGTACGTAGGATGTGCAAGGAAAAGAGCGATAATATATTTCAATTTAAGAAGCGATATATTAACGTCATCTGTTTTTAAATATTCAGCCAAAAAGCTAAACTAAAAATCATTTTGATATACATCTGCATTATTCCAAACGAAATTAGTGTTACATTTACTATACTCACAAACGAAATAGGGAAGATCAAGTACTTCTGAAAATGCAACAAAAAATATGTTCCCGAGTGTAATTATGCAAAAAGAAGCATGAGTAACCAACCTAAAGAAAAAATTTGCAAAAGTAGATGGAAAAAAAACATATTCTGATTATTTTCTATATTTAATTCTGTTCCTAGCACAAATCCTTTGCTGTTGTAATTGAAAGGACATAGTTTTCATCAAAAGACAAGATCTCTAGAAATATTTCAGTAATCTCAAAAGAAGAAGATTTTATTTTATATTATTCTCAAATATATTTTATTCTGAAAATTAATCCCTCTAAACATTAATCTTCTTTTATGAGGTAAGCAGTGTGCGTGAAAATTACACAGTTCTATTGCAAACCTGCCAACTTTTACGCTAAATGCGTATAAGTTTGCAGTTACGATTTCAGCTTCTATTCTAAATTGGTGGTACATTAAATTAATAAATATCTTCTAGCAATGGAACTAATTTAAAACCACTACTAAAATTTTTCAAAACCCGCGGGAATCATGAAAAAGTTTACTGCAAAAATTCGATATGAACTTTTAAGTCCTTTTTCTGCAGTGGTTGGAAACATGTTTTTACTTTATTCTAGCGTAATTTAAAACATTTTTCATGGATTAAAAATTTATTTTTGAAATATTGCTCAGTTATTTATAAAATTTAACACCGTTTTTATGAAAATTGCGTACGGATTTACAAAATTCCTAACATTTCTGTTGAACATGAACGGTTATGAATTTAGTTAATAAACTCCATTTTTTATTGATAATTCAAATTCTCAAAAACATCAAAATTTAAATATTTTTATGAGTAAAAACTTCAATAAGCTAAAATAATGACCCCTAATTCAGTTTGTTATATATTATATAAGAATTGTTAATCCCCATTGTGCCGTTTCTTATTCACGGGACTCATGTATGAGTGCGCTGTTAATTTACATTGTAGGGAAAATTGGGAAATGATGCTATTCGAGAAATGAAGATTATGGACGCCGTTGTGACAGAAACTTTGAGAATGCATCCTCCTGCTTCAATGTAAGTGGTCTCATTAACCTTTTCGGGACGGGCAAGTCATAAAAGTATTCGTACGGAAGCAGAATCCGGATTGTAAAAAGTAATCAAAAGTTTTGGATATAGCTTGATTTGACAGACTTATTTCTGCCTTCACTTTAAATTAGTATTATTACCCCGCCCACAAATAAACTACTACAGAAATAGTTTGGTTACCAGTTTTATCTTTTTTACCCTGATTATCAACACCCTGAGAATGCATATATGACTAACCAATATCGAAGACGTTAAATATTATTATAGCAGACCAGTAATTTTAAAATCATTTTAAAAACCTCGCAACTGAAATGTTGGCTATTATCTTAATATATTT
>NC_092212.1:10751850-10785412 GCF_043381705.1 Parasteatoda tepidariorum
TCAATTAACTTTCAAATAAAAAGTTAATTATTTGAGCACTGTTTCAGAAAAAATGAAATTATTTCTGACCAAAATTAGTTTTTAATAAATGTCAGAAGCACGTTTTCAAATATTTTCCTTTTTTTTTTTTTTCTTCTTCTTACGTTTGCTCTATAAGAGAACAATTCCAAGAGAGAAAAATATTAACAACGTCTCCAGTAAATGAAATATTTTTTTGTTAGTGTAACACAAGTTTTAAAACATTAAATAAAAAAGATTGGATAGCCTAAAAGATCAATTTAGTTATATAAGAAGCAGGTGCGATTAATTTAAAGGAAATATAAAAATACATGTTCCAAAACAAAACGCATAATAGAAGCAAAATTATTTTTAAATAAAAGTTTAATTACGCATTCACGATAAGAACAATTCGGCAGAACTGCAAGACAATTTTTCCTTTATTCAACGTAAACAATTTTTGTACAAGGTTACAGCTTCGGAAATATTGTAATAAGCCCAGTTTCCACCAAAGTGACGTAATTGCGCCAAGTCGCCAAGGGGAACTGAGTGCATGACGATTTTATATTACGCACCCGGACGACTTTAACGCTGCGCGATGCCAGTTTTTCGATCCTTTTCACTTGTGTAATGAAATATTACGATCCTAAGTTAGTCTTCACATCGTCAGGGTTCCTTTTTGAAGCGTCCACTATGTCAAAGGGGGACAACCACAAACGATTAGCTGTTTTCAATTTTTTCTCACAAGTTTTTTGGTGAATTACTTTTCGATTTCCTTCAACTCAATCCAGCTGAATAAAAAAGAACTTTTTTTTTCAATTCTCAAAAATTATGGACATTGTTACATGTTATACGATCGGTAGATATAAAGCGATCGAGAAGTTATTTTATACCATTCTTATTAACACGCAGGTTCAGCCCCCTGTATGTTCTGCTCACCCATCCCAAAGACCATTCATCTTCGTTTCCTTTTCTCTTTCTAAATCGATAATAAAAGATAATTTCTTCATAAAATATATAGTAATAATTGCAATTTTGTGTAGACTAGACACATGTTATTAATGCGTTAACCTTGTATCACCCAGCGTCATATTTATAGAACAGCTCCTACTTTTAAATGCATATATTGTGCTTAGTCAATTGTTTCAGCTCTGTCATTTGCATTGCATACCTGCCAACTCTTTCGTATTTTCCGGAAGATTTTATTTTCATATTTAAAGTGGTTTTAATAACATACTATTTTTTCTTTTATAAACTTTATTTTTAAACGATTTTGATCACCACTATTCTTACAAAAATTAAGCACATATATTAATATGCGTTACTAACATGGTTGTCAACTTAAGTTTTCTCAAATACAACGTATTTGTTTGCTTAAAATTGAAGTTTTAATTCTATTTTAATACCACTGGGAATAATGATAATGGAAGGGATTAAAAGTTGGCAGGTATGCATTTGTAGGGGATATTCTCAGAGATGCCAACTTCATCCACTCTGGTTTTCCAGCTTTCTCTCGTGGGCCTTTAGAATAGTGACATGATTACCAAAATTTTTAAAGCTCTAGTTATAATGGTCTACGTTAACAGAGTTTGAACGCGAGATTATTTCAGGTGCTCCAAGGATAGGATTTTTTGCAAGGATGGGGACTGAGTGACAGGGGCATCCATGTTTTCCTTCCATAAAAAATATTTTTTTTCAGAAATTGTAATATTTATTATTATTATTATAATTTTTTTTTTTTTTGAAAAACCAGAAATAACATTGCATAGATAATGATTAATGGTTCTACGAATGGATTTCCTGGAAAGATTTCCAGAAGGAATCTTGTTCACAACATTTGTAAATGTGCCAGTCAGGTGGCAGAGCGGTCTGTGCGGCTAACTGGGAAGTCAATTGTTGCGGGTTCAAGTCCCGCTCAGGGCATGGATGTTTCTCTCTCTCTGTGTTGTTCTTTGTGTGAATGTGGCTCACCCTCTGAATGGGTATCTGAGGCAGCGTGGCATAGGTAGTATTGCTCGCCTCCGTGACTTAGGGTCACAGGTGCTAACGTTAAATGAAAAAAACTCGAGGCATCTCCCGTATTGAAGAACGAAAGATACTACCACAAAAAAAATGCTTGCCTTTTAAAAATAAATAAATAATAATAAAAAACATTTGAAAATGCAAAATAATGCATAGTATTCTTTTTTAGTGGTCAGACTCATAAATCATTGATGAAACAACTGTCAACTACAACGGGAGTAATTTTTATTAAATTATTTAAATTAATAATTAAATTTATGTTAAATTATTTGTCCGTTATAAAACCCAGATAATTCTTTACGGCAATATTATATATGTAGCTTAAAATCATCGCATTGCTTCAAGTATAAGGCACTCAAACTATGCCTTTTTTTTCCCCTTGGAGCTTCGATAAACAGCCTTAAAAAAAAAGACCATTGTGGTATAGGATTTAATTTATCATCCACGGCTGTATTTAGTTCCGAGTGATCCGAGAGTGTATTTTTGAATCAAATAACTTTCAAAGAAAAAGTTTATTTGAGAACTGCCTCAAAAAAAAGTGCCTGCCATTGTGAAAATAAATAAATAGATAAATTATTTTAAAAAAAAGATTATAAAATGTAAATAATACATAATATTCTTTTTATTCCTGGAAAGATTTCAAGAAGGAATCTTCTTCAAGGAATCTTGTTCACAGCATTTGTAAATGTGCCAGTCAGGTGGCAGAGCGGTCAGTGCGGCTAACTGGGAAGCCAATTGTAGCGGGTTCAAATCCCACTTAGGGCAAGGATGTTTCTCTCTCTCTCTCTCTCTGTTGTTCTTCGTGTGAATGTGGCTCACCCTATGAATGGGTATCTGAGGCAGCGTGGCATAGGTAGTATTGCTCGCCTCCGTGACTTAGGGTCACAGGTGCTCACTGGTTAACGTTAAATGAACAAAACTCGACGCAACTCCCGTGGTAAAGAATGAATGATACTACCACAAAACAATGCCTGCCTTTTGAGAATAAATAAATAATAATAAAAAACATTTGCAAATGTAAAATAATGCATAGTATTCTTTTTTAGTGGTCAGACTCATAAATCATTGATGAAACAACTGTCAACTACAACAGGAGTAATATATTATTAAATTATTTAAATTATTAATTAAATTTATGTTGAATTATTTGTCCGTCATAAAGCCCAGATAATTTTTTACGTCAAGATTACATATATAGCTTAAAATTATCGCATTGCTTCAAGTATGAGGCACTCAAACTATGCCTTTTTTTACCTTGGCGACAGAGCTTTGATAAACAGCCTTAACAAAGTACCATTGTGGTATAAGATTTAATTTACCATCCACGGCTGCATTTAGTTCCGATTGATCCGAGAGTATATTTTTGAATCAAATAACTTTCAAAGAAAAAGTTTATTTGAGAACTGCCTCAAAAAAAGTGCCTGCCGTTATGAAAATAAATAAATAATTAAAAAAAAAGATTCTCAAATGTAAATAATACATAATATTCTTTTTTTAGTGGTCAGACTCATAAATCATTGATGAAACAACTGTCAACTACAATAGGAGTGATATATACAATCAACTGAATGCTTTTAATCCCTCTATTCTCAGCGTTAATGTTCTTCAGAGGAAAGAAAGAATTCTTTGAAAGAATCTTCTCTTTTCTTTCTATTTCAAGGGATCTAAGCGTATGATTACAAATTAAAAAAATTCTTTTCAACAGTTCTTTCCCTTGCACTTTCTTTTTAATTAAAAAGAAAGATAAGAAAGAAGGGACCTAGGGGCAACACCCCGACGTAGTAACGGCCCTGATGGTGATACTTAAAAACGTAAGCGCAATTAGTCTTATTCACAAGTGTTACAATTTTATCCACTGCAAATGTATGAAAACTTTAGCAGAAAGCGCAACAGTAGGCATCTTTATATACATAAATTCTGAACGATAATTTTCTTTAAATTCTTTCAAGTAAATACGAAAGTGCCCCCACCTTTCTAATTCGTAGGGTGTGGTGGGAAGAAGGCTATAATATATCATGTATCTTTTGTCTCAAGTGTTATTTTCAAAGTATCCAATTGTTTGTGTACGTTGTAATTGTTTATGTACGTTATAAATTTGTACATTTAGAATTTTGTTTTTAAATAAACTAAAAAGCATTATAAAAAACATCTGTATTTTTCGAACAAAATTAGTGTTTAATTTAAAATATTCACATCCGAATCAAGTTTTTATATAGACATCAAAATTATTTAAATAAGAATAACATTTAAAAGAAAGCAAATTTACCAGTATTTAAACCAAACATTATATTAAAGATAATTTCTATTCCATAATACTGTCTGTTACCATATCGCCTAGTTTAACTTAACTAGCGCTCAGCCGCTCAGCTCAGCCAACACCTCCTAGAATAAGGAAGGCCTCAGTACGGATCAAATTAGTAGTCCGATGTGACGAAGTTAACTGCGCAGTTGATGAAAAATAAGAAAGATGCCATTACGTTCGGGGTACTAAGCTGCGCAGTGGTTGAAAATACGAAATATGTCATTACGTTTGGACTACTAAAGGATATTTATGGTAACCCGTGCAGAGGCCTACTCTTTTCTAGGAGGTATTGGCTCAGCCCAGCCATCCTGCATTTTAATTGTAGTTTAGATGGTTGAGTTAGAGCGTGAAGGGTAAAAGTTATAATTTCTTTCTGGTGTGCGTGGTGTAGTGTAGATGTAGAACAGTAAGTAATCTTGCCGGCGGATTTTTAGAACTGGAAAGAAATTTTTTTCATATTTCATTTGTTCACACTCCACTTCGTCAACTATAATACGACGTTATCTATAGCATTAGTTCGTTTTTTTTTTTTTTTTTTTTTTTTTTTTTTTTTTTTTTTTTTTTTTTTTTTTTTNTTTTTTTTTTTTTTTTTGTCTTAAGTGTTATTTTCACTCACCGAAATTAGGTAAAATGCAGATATTAATACAAGGTAAAAATTGTTCCAAAGTAACACTATTTAAGGGCATTTATAACTATTAAGTTAAGGTTTGAATAGAAAAGTAGGCGTTACGTTTCGTGGTATATATTGAATCCAACTGAAATTGACCAAAATAAATAAAAACTCGTTAAACATCTTCACATAGATTTTCCTGAAAAATTTTTGTCGAAAAATTCTTGATAAAAAATGGCTAAAGCAATTTTTTTGGATTACAACTAGGACTGTCATCTTGAAATTTGACTCAAACTAAGAAAACGGCTTTTGGTGGTTCGTATATTAAAAATGTCTGTATTCTTTTAATTTATGAACCAACATTTCTTTATTTTAGGGACACTGGAAAGAAAAAAAAACAGAAAGCTCTGCATTCAAGCAATTAAATTGCTGAAAAAATTTGCTTGCGTTTTTAAAAATTTTAATTAAAATAATGTTTTGGAAAATTTTTTTGGCAAATTTCAGGAATGTTTTACTGAAAAGCAACATCTAGAACAGAGATCGCCAAAGCGGTCTATATAGACCCCCAGGGGTCTATTTAACAAAAGGTGGGGTCGATCTGAGCCAGGGGGTTGAATGGGGGTCGATCCGAATCGGAAGGGTCGATTGGGGGTTGAAGAAAAAACAGTTCTTAATACGTAAATCCCGAATATCTAATTGAGTGTGTAAAATGCGTGAATTTTTTTTATAATTGACTTAATATCAGTTTCTTTATAGAACATAAATTAATAAACGCATCATCAAAAACGTGGACATCAACCTGCAAGATGAGTTTGCTGAATTATTATCGGATCTTAAAGCAAAGACGCTTTTTAAAAATTTAACAATAAGTAAATTTTGAACAAATATAAATATAATGCAAAAATATGTAGAACTTTATGAAAGTGCTTAGCCTTTTTATGCTAGCTTTTCCAAGTTCCTATATGGTTGAAGCCGGTTTCAGTCACGTAAATTCAATCTTAACTAAGTACAGAAATAAATTAAACGTGGAGTTAAGAGGGGATTTAAAATTAAAATTGACCAACTTTGAACCCAATATAGAGTACCTTGCAAAAAAAAAACACCAGTCACACTCATCTCATTGGTTAAGAAGCAATAAATCTGTAGTTACTTTACTTATTATTTCTACTTATTTATAATTACTTATCATTTAATAAATATTAAGATATTTAAATTTCAACATATATTAATATATTTTTCATAAAACTATTGTTACACACTATTACTTTAATAAATGTTTAAATCATAAAATAAATGTACAAACACAGTATCTAATAGAGTTTTATCTTAATTAACGGAAAATTGCTTTTATGGGGGTCGATGATGAAAAAAGTTTGGCAACCCATGATCTAGAACAATTGTAAGCCCAAGTCTAAAGTCGTTTTTCTTCAGTTTATAGCCCAAGAGTAAAAAAAAAAAAATAAATAAATAAAACGAAATGGAAAGTGAGTTTTTCGCAGTGCAAATTTCTTCTAAATTCTAAGATTCTAGATTCTAAGTTGAGTGTAAAAAGTGTAGTAATTTGAAATTTATCAAACTGAATTAATTTACAAAGTTTTTTTTCTTCAATTAATCACAAAATGCATTTTTACTTACACTTCTGAAATCTCCAAATATCAGAGCACAAACTTACCGACATGAAATGTTTTCATTCCAGAGTGGACTGCCGAAGGGAAAGGTTTAAAAACTGAGCCAGTTTTAGGCATAATCCGAAGTTCTGCTATAAAATTACCCACAGGAATTTTTTTATACTTATATATTTGAGGAATTTATAAATGTTGGTTAACGAAGGAGTGTGACAAACTGATCATATTCATCAATTAATCAGATTTTTAGGCATATATTTTCTATCGCTTTCTTGTTTTGTAACAGGCTGGCAAATAAATATTAAAATAAAGTGATGTTAAAAAGTAAGATTAAAGAAAGAAAGAAAAGAAATAGGCACGCAAAATAAAATAGGATTATTTTCAGAGGTTTGAAAATTAATTTCTATGAAACTTTGCTTTTCAGATAATAGGAATTTCGAATAGTAATTTTTTTCATTTTAATTATTGGAAACAAAACAAATATTTTTATCATGTGTAATAGCATCTTTTAGCTATCTTTATAATAAGCACAAATTTACTAATTGTAATATTTTCAAAATAAATTTAAAAACGCTGTTCCCAATAATTAAAATTTTTAATATTTGCTGGCTTCTTTGTGTTATTAATGTCAATGATAATAAAAAGACAAGTATTCAATTACGCAATATTAACTCTTTGTTTTTTATACATCAATGTCAAAATTTAATAATTTAACTTGTCATAGAGATAATGGCTCGTTGA
This sequence comes from Parasteatoda tepidariorum, assembly GCF_043381705.1. Taxonomy (NCBI): domain Eukaryota; kingdom Metazoa; phylum Arthropoda; class Arachnida; order Araneae; family Theridiidae; genus Parasteatoda; species Parasteatoda tepidariorum. Next base: position 10,759,148 of record NC_092212.1, read on the forward strand.
TATAAAATTAAGGCAAATTAAGGAATTAAATCACAACATACATGATGTACAAGAATCAAAAAAATATTGCCTTCAACTGCATGCAATATAAGCAAAAAAAATGTGTTGTGTTAATATTTTGCGAAATCCAAACTTATTTGTAGTTCATAGAAAAGAGAAATCTTTATGTAATACAAAAAACCATTTTCCCAATAGCAAAAATATAATTTTTTAAAATAAAAAAAGTAACATTTAAAAGTAAAATACAATTTCTAATTTAGGAAATTTCTATTTAGGAGAGGCTGGAATGTTTACTTTCAATAACTATTATTGCAATAATAAACATCTCTTATACATAACTAATACATGTAAAGAAATTTATAAGTATGATTCAATGCATTCATTTAAATATTTAGAAAATGATTACTTACAACCCACAAAGACCAGTATCGTTCATACAGAAATCCATTTTGTTTTATTTCGGAATTGCAAAGACAGAAACTGTTTCTTTAACTGATCATTTTTTCATCTATTTGTGTTTTATTTATTTTTTAATAGAGGGAAAGTATTCAATTTTTAATTGTCTAAATAGTTTAAATTAATTCAGAGCAGAACTTGCATCTATTAGAGTTGTTCAAAATATCTATCATAGTATGTATATATATATATCGCGCGCGTGTGTGTGTGTGTGTGTGTGTGTGCGTGTGTGTGTGAGTGCGTGCGTGCGTGCGTGTGTGTGTGTGTGTGTGTGTGTGTGTGTGTGTGTGTGAAATGATGCAGTCGGACCGAGGAGTAAAACAGACACAAGATTTTAATGAAATCAGAGTAACTTTTATTTGATCATTCTTGGTTGAGTGGAGAGCGAAAAGTGATGTTTGCTCCATCTTTCTGATAGGGAAAATCTTGCGAAAAAAATCCGAAAATGTCTCTATTTAGGGAAAAGAGGGAAATCTCAGAAATTACTATTGGTTAATTAAATAGATCACGTGATTCCAACAAACCTTAAAAGGAAAAATATCTTTATTTAAATTTATGCATAGTTGGGCCAAAAATAGATTTAGAAACAGGATGTGGTTTTTTTAAAGTATGATGAAGTGCTTCGATTTGAAGAATTAAGCAATAATAAATTAGGAGTTGTTTCATAACGAAGAAACTAACATAAAAAGATTAATAGAAGTTTTTATGTTACATCCCCCCTCGCCGAATAATTTCAACTACTATCAAAAAATTTTAAAAATTATCCCTTGGCAAATCTTTTCCTATGATGACACAATTAGAATAAAAAAATCAAATTGCACTTTTAACAAGATTAAAAGTAACATGAATTATAAAAAATACACATAAGTACCCAATATAAAAAAAATTTCATGAAAGCCTCGAGGAAAAAAAATATTTGAAGTAGCGCTACCATCAAAACGAAGTGTTAGATCTTCATTTTCAATAGTTTTTGTTATTTAAGTTTCTTCAGTTCTTTTTAAAAATCACAATAAACTAAGTTATTCCTCATATTAACACAATTTAAGTAAACTTTTCACTTAGAATAAGAAAATCGATAAAAAAAATTTTCAAAATGTAAATATTCAAAAACATGAAATGTAAAAAATATGAAAATATAAGTGATATAAGATAAAAAAATACAAATTGACACTTTTTGTCAAAAAAAATTTCAATCTGAAATTTGTATTCAGGGTTGTGTACTTTGAAAATAAAATGTAAAAAAAATTTGACACAATGGTCGCTATTGTGGTTACTCAGTACCAGCATCTGGTGGATTTTACTCAGTACCAGCATCTGGTGGTACTGAGTACTGAGCTTTTTAAGTTTTAATATTATTTGCAATAAGTTAACAATTATAACTAAACTCATTAAAATTCTGTTACAATTCGCATAACAATGGGATACAAAAATGTCCGGAATCTGTCCCCTCAGTAGCCATCCATATCCATCACTTTTCCCCCTCTTTTAAACGCCGAATTTCCCTAATAGCAGAACTCTAAGGCGCATGCATGTGTTCATAACATTGATTGCCGTTTTGCGCGATTCTCAATTTTCAGAATATATTATCCATTGCATTGTACTTTCAATGAGTTATTATTTTTAAAAACAATATCAGTCTTTATATCTACCCATGAAATTATTAAACACATTTACAAAGAATATTGTGTGTCATACATTTGTATGCCCTGCCCTGAATGAAGGTAACCATACCAATCTTCTGATGCTTGCAGACAGCCGCGGCATGATTCAACACCTGACCAACCGGACACAACAACTATATGTTTCATGAACAAATTAAAGCTCATCTCCAATCAACATGATATTCATTTCCATTGGATCCTTTCACTTATTAACATCTATAAGAATGAAATGGCTGATACCCTTGCTAAAGAAGGCTTAAGTCATCACTCCCCCACTTCTACTCAGCTGACTCAAGAGAGATACTCTCTCGAATAAAACCACAAAACTGAAAACTTGTCACTTCCACAATATCACTGGAGAAGGGTAGGAAGCCGGGTCTTTATCTCACACTTCCAGCTCTAACAACAGCCTCCCCCTTCTCGCCAATGGTCACTTTAAGTGCCCACTATATTCTAAAGGCTTAGCCACCTCGCCCTAAGAGCCACCACTACTGAGCTTCACACATCTTAGACTGCTCCGCACTTTTAAGGAAAGACATCTTTGCTTCCCCCCTACTGGTTGTTGATTTAAAGCGAGTCAAAGGATTCACAGACCTGGTTTCATTCCGTCAGACTAGGTCTAGAAGCAACAAAATAGTAACATCAGTAAAAGATGTTTGGGCCATACCTATGTTAGACCTTAAAGTTTACTAAAAGAATATTAAATTTTTAAATTGTTATCACTACCAGTTTTTTTTAAAAATATGTTTTTTCAAAAATAGTTTTATGGTATATGTTACATATTTTCTTATTGTACAAGTCCTAACTACTAAAGCCCTCTTAGAGATATCTTTGTCTCAGAAGGGCAGCAGCAAACAGAATAAATTCAAAAATTTTGCCCGTTCCCGAGGACGGCTTGTCCAACAAGGCACCCCTCGCTGCTAAATAAATATAAATGTAATTTTCTCTTATTTATTACGAACATTTATATAAATTACACAATGAATTGTTACTAGGATTGCATTATACAGNTATATATTACATATTTTCTTATTGAACAAGTCCTAACTACTAAAGCCCTCTTAGAGATATCTTTGTCTCAGAAGGGCAGCAGCAAACAGAAAAAATTTGGTTTTTTCTCAGGGCTCGAAAAAACTCAAAAATTTTACCCGTCCCCGAGGACGGCTTGTCCAACAATGTACCCGTCCTCTTATTAAACTAACCCGTCGCTTCTAAATAAATATAAATGTAATTTTCTCTTATTTATTACAAACATTTATATAAATTACACAATGAATTGTTACAGGATTGCATTATACAGTAATAAAAGGAATACTAGGTTACTAATAGGAACCTAGTATTTCTTTTATGAAATAATTTATTTCCTTTATGAAATAATTTATTTCCTTTATGAAATAATTTAAATGTCAAGTTATCTGGAATATCAATTTATCCGAGGGTACTGCGTTTTTTAAATGGACCAAATATGACGTTTGCCAGTTCCACAATCCAGCTAGTGATTTACAGAGGTTTCTGCACAAAAATCTGAAAGGGGTTTTCCATTTAGGTAGATGTTCATAATTGCATTTAACGCTTCTTGTTTAAGACCAGTACGTAATGTTTTTTTTCTTTTTTTTTGTAAGTTCATTGCTGAAAAGTCCCTTTCAACCGCTGCAGTATGGGAGACAGAGAAAACACCAATTCCACCATGCGCAGTATGTTGCTGTATTTCTAGATTAGAGGGTCATTTTAAAAGTGAGGAACTAGATAGACTCTTGTAAGATAATAAAAATTGAAAATGTATCACCAACATGGAAAAATGGCCGTCCTCGCGGACGTCGGATTCAAGAAATTCGTTGTCCGCGGGGAATTTTTGACCGCCGAGGACGGTTGGTTTTTCGAGCCCTGTTTTTTCTTTATATAATTCTTGTTAAAACGCAACAAATGAGTTTACCGCAGGTGGGCAGTAATTTTTTATTTCTGATATTCGGTATACTACAATATTTTCTTAGAGTAAAATCGAGTAATCAGCCGTTCTACGTTCATTTCTTTCTTACAGTTTCTCTCCGAATTTTAAACACTGCAGGTAATTTATTAAACATAGTATCCAGAATAAATATGACTTTTTGTAGCTAAAACTTTTAAAAATTATGATGTATGCAATGTAAAATTTTTCATATTGTATTTTAATCCTCTCAAATATAATGTCGTGAAAAGTAGGATATTTTTCATAAATTAAAAAGGCTTTGAAATTGGAAACGAAGATTGCGTTGTCCTCATATTGTAGACCGCTTTTCCTCATAAAGAGAGGGAAGAGTTTCATCATTGCACAGACTAAGATTTAAAATGATTGTAGGCGTTACTCGTCATTGCAAGCCAGTATGATTGCTATGAAGCATTTACATAAGGTTCAAGTGCCATAGCAAATGGAAATCGCTTTTCAACAGACTGTAACAAATAATTAATTAATCTTGTGTGCTTGATTTATAATAAATAATTTTTTTGTTTGTTTATGTTATTACCTGTCTGTGCTATCCCTGTTCTATCTTCTTTTACCACAATATTATTTAACTACCTAACATTAAGTTTACTAACCAAAATAATTTTAATATCAATGGTTGTTTGTAATTCAGTTTGTAATCATATAATTTATGGAGGTGACTATTTTGGCTAGGTACTCCGGTGCACCAAGTATTAATTTCTGCAGTTTATCGAAGGAAAACACTTGCTTCAAGCAAACTCTAAAAGCGCTCTTCGAGAATGGATAACAATTCTTAGAAGGGCAGAGAAAAGATAATGATTAGGAATTTTTTTTAAAAAATTGGGTCTCAAACGTAGGTAGGAGAAAATTGAATCGTATTTTGTATAACATAATTTGTTATTTGGCGACACAAACACCGTATTAATTTCATCCAGATGGGCGAGTCATATATGCGTTCTTAGAGATGCGACAATATGGGTAAAAATAATAGAACTGATAGGCAAAATATTTCTATAGCAGTTTATATAGCTAACATTTATTAGATATGTTAAAATTAAAGTGAAAGCAAAAATAAGACTTTTAAATTGAAAAAGGAATTATAAAAATTATACTCCTTAAAAACTTTTGGTAGTTATGAATATTTATTATTCCCGAAAAAAAGCTAAAAAATGAAACTTGTTTGTAACCAGTTTTTACTCTTTTCCGTCTTAAAATATATATGCTTTTAGCCCTGATCTCTATAGCTATCGATCTCATACATGAAGGATGGCTACACAACAAACATACAGGTGCCGTCTTTCTCGATTTGGCTAAAGCCTTCGACAAGGTATGGATCGATGCACTTATCTATAAATTAATTAAATAAACTGCTGTTTGTAGAAAATGCAACACCATGAAAGAATCATCAGAATCAAATGAAATTCGCAGCNTAACATTTTAAGTTTTTATACATGTTTAAAAAAATTTTCAATTGAAGTTTGTTAACTTTTTAAAATTTTTTCGCAAACAATTTTAGTTTCTAATGATTCCTTAACTCTATAAAACAAATTAGTCAAATTCTCATCATTTATTAATGCCTTGGATTGGGATATCAGTTTATTTACTTCTATTAGCGTTTCTTGGTTTGATAAATATGGGACGGGGGGAAAATGGCCTTTATTGGAGGTAGTCAGGAAAATGTGGCCCTTTAATTGGAGGAAAATTAACATTATGTCTATGGGGAAAATTTTCGTTCCTCAAAATATTAGCCCTTAATACAGGTGGCCCTTAAGTAGAGGTGGCCTTTAGGAGAAGTTTCACTGTATATACTTTCAGCCCTGATCTCTATGGCTATCTCTCTCATACATGAAGGATGGCTACACAACAAACATACAGGTGTCGTCTTTCTCGATTTGGCTAAAGCCTTCGACAAGGTATGGATCGATGCACTTATCTATAGATTAATTAAATGCAATTTCCCTAGACCACTTATTCTAATTATACGATCCTACCTAACACACAGAAAGTTCATGGTCAACTGCAACATCTTTTTCTCAACCTTAAGATCTATTAATAGCGGTGTTCCCCAGGGGAGCAGACTAGGACCCCTCCTATTTTTATTAATGGTACAGAAATGCCAACTGCTCCGGACACGCCAAAATAATTAAAAAAGCGGTAAATAACTACAAACAAAATTTGCAAATATTAGACAGGTTTCGCCAGCTTTTTAAAAGGTTTAGCATGACATAACTGATAATAAGTGGTGAATTATATAAGCGCACGAATTATTTAGAAATAGTGGTGGATAAAAATCTACTAAATTGAATTTATCAAACCAAAAATCACAATTGATAAACTACCACTTTANTTGATTCTGATGATTCTTTCATGGTGTTGCATTTTCTACAAACAGCAGTTTACAATTTCCCTAGACCACTTATTCTAATTACACGATCCTACCTAACACACAGAAAGTTCATGGTCAACTGCAACACCTTTTTCTCAACCTTAAGATCTATTAATAGCGGTGTTCCCCAGGGGAGCAAACTAGGACCCCTCCTATTTTTATTAATGGTACAGAGATGCCAACTGCTCCGGACACGCCAAAATAATTAAAAAAGCGGTAAATAACTACAAACAAAATTTGCAAATATTAGATAGGTTTCGCCAGCTTTTTAAAAGGCTTAGTATGATATATCTGATTTCCTATTCCTATTTAAATTTTGTAATCTGAGTACCAGCCTAAAAATAAAGGCTTTAGCTCATTCATCGGAGTGAAAAAAGTTTGTAAGTTCGGAGCGAAGCTCCGAGATAATATTAGGTAGATGTTAAAAGGGTGGAGTGGCTATCAACTCGTCTTCACAGGTTTGGTCTGGACATCAGAGAACAGGGTTCTTTCCCTGCATGATGGAATTCAGAAGCGCCATTGCTTCTTCATTTTTAAGCAGATCCTGCAGCTCCTTTATGATGGATACAAGTCTAATGGATGTTGTGACTGGAGAGGAGATTTTCCGTTGTTTTTGGAATTTTTTCCTGGGGGGGCCTCGCACCAAGAATAATTGGCAGTATGATCCTTGTTGCAGTTGCAACATTTTGGAGGTGTTGATCTTTCTTTACGGCATTCGTAAGAGAAGTGGCTTTCGGCGCACTTTAGACATCTCGGCTGATATATCTGATAATAAGTGGTAAATTATATAAGCGTACGCATTATTTAGAAATAGTGGTGGATAAAAATCTACTAAGTTGAATTTATCAAACCAAAAATCACAATTGATAAACTATCACTTTATATATATTTGCTGTCCGAAGCAAATTGGCATCTTCTGATGGTATCCCTAGAGATCCTGGTATTCTGACTGCATTGTGCGCTGACGATAAAGTCATTGCCACACAAGGCAAGTATATCAGCGATAACAACAGGAATATTATTTACCATCTCCACACCATCATTGACTATTTCCAAAATTGGAAACTTGCCCTCAATATCGACAAAACTCAGGCGGTGCTAATCACCAGAAAAAGGGCCTACAAGAAGGATGTTATCATTGATAACAACTTCTCTTTGAAATGGAAAACGAAGGCCACGAACTTAGGTGTCATTATGGATAATACCCTGACATTCAAATATCATTTTAAGAACATTAAAAGTAAATTCATAGCAGCAAAATGTGCACTTTATCCTATTCTAAAAAGGAATTACCCCCTCAGTACTAATAACAGGATTCTGATTTTCAAAATGCTTCTTGCCCCCCTATAAACATATGCAGCACCCGCCTTCGAGGGGGGGGGGCTTTAAAGACAAACCTTAAACTCTTACAGAGTGCTGATAATAAAACCCTCCGCAATATCACATATTCTCCCTGGTATTTCAGGAACAAAAATATCCGTAATGACACCTGCACACCTAGCCTTTTTGACTTATACAAAAATAGATCCCTTAAGTATTTTCTGAAGAGCACTGGACACTCCAACCCCCTTATTTGGACTTCCTCTAACTACGACCCAGATGACCCTAAGTACTAGGAGACGGCCTAAGGCCATTCTCCATTACTATAAAAAAATCATCAAGACTTCGTTTGAGTCGTATTGCTAGTTTTTTCGTTCCCTCTGACTGGCTCCACATCTCTTCTATCATCATTACCCTCTTCCACTTGCTTGAGTTGGCCCCATTCTTAGCGGAATTACTGCGGCTCATTCAGAATCAATTTACAAATACAACTACTAACAATGCTAATCACTAACTGCTTATTTGTCAATAATTTTAAATAAAAAATAAATAATTAATAACAATTAATATAATATGATTTTTTTTCTTAAAGATTAATGACCTTATTTGCTTCTTTACGTTTTTACCTGTCTGTGTTATCCCTGTTTTGCGCTATCCTTTCTATCTTCTTTATCCACAATATTATTTAACTACCTAACATTAAGTTTACGAACCCAAATAATTTCAACATCAATGGCCTTTGATTCAGTTTGTAATCATATAATTTACTCCGGCCATGTACTCCATTTTGGCCATGTACTCCGGTGCAATTTCTCTATAGCTGTCTATCAAGGTCAAAAATCAATCGGAAATTACCTTGGAAAGACAATGTGCAGCGGTCTGGCACTGGTCCGTGGATCAAATTATACAAAAGAAAAAAATTTTATGTGATTCACTCCTTTCGTGTTTGTGTGATTTTGTATAAAAAAGCAGTTAACTGGGCTACGATTTAACTTACAGGGATGCCAACTGCTTCTCTTTTTGTACAATTTTGACGAAATGGTAGCGAATTGAATAGCAAAACATGTAGAATTAGGACTGTCACGCTTACTTTTTAAAAGAGTAACCGAGAAATAAATGCAAGATAAGTACATTTTATATGACACTTTCAATTTTTGATAAGTAACTTTTGATATGTAAAATAAACTTAATGCTTACCAAGTTTTTTTAAAATATATTTTCTTACATAAATCAGTTTATTACAATTACCGAGCATTTATTTTCCCGATTAAGTGAATCAATGTCTATCTCAAACATTACCCTGATCGCATCCACTTCACTAGCATGGATGTAAGAAGTAGAAACTCAATCCCCGCCCTTATTTATTCAATAATAACAATCACCATAACTTAGGGCAAATTATTTATAACGAAAAAAAAAATTCGCCCCCATCGCTTGTAATACAGGGATGACAACTTCTCAGCTTTCCACAAAAGTTTTAATTAATTGGTTGAGTAATGATAAATACACCCACTTTTCAATGATGTAACCACTAGATAACTGTAATAAAGTTACATTTCAGATGCTACTTTCAAAAGCTACGTTTTAAATGCAGGAATTCTTAAATGACTAGTTTTTAAATGAAACAAAAATGCAACCCTTCAGAGTCAATTTTTTTAAATTTTTTTTATCAGTTCCTTTACCATTTTCATTTAATTTTGGTATTCTGTGTTTCATCATATTCTTTACTTTGGAATGTATTAAAATGAACTAGAATGTTTTTTTCTCGCGTTATTTTTATTTCTTAATTCACGTAATCTGCAACTTGTATCATATTTTACACATTTACAACCTTGCATCTTTGATTTAGCTTTGAAAAAAGTTTAACAGATTTTTCTTTCTAGCATACTACTAAATACTCCAAAATATTTTTTTTTCATCAATCAAAAGAAATATAAGAAGGGTTTACATTGAAATCAAAACTTCGCTCATTGATATAATAAAAGACGATAACAAGACTCATTTGTTATTTATATCAAAAATATATATTTCTCGATTAAACTTTTTACAATATCATCATTTTTGGAAGAATTTTTTAATAATAGTAATTAATCAAGGGGAAAAATGTAATTTACTCTCCCCCTCCCGATACGTTTTACTTCCCTATATCAATGGAAGGAGAGTAATAACTAAAAAACATTTATTCGAGTCCTAATATTGTACTTTGTTATGGAAAATTGCATTTTGTTATTGTCTTTTGCTGTACTGTATTTCATTTACCGTTTAAAAAAGATGAGTTATGGCGGTACCAAAAAAACTGAATGCATACTTTTTAAAAAAAATATAAGAATTTAAAAAATGTCCAAGAATATTTCTTTTATGAAAATAAAAATAACTGCGAAAGAAATATTTTATTCAACAGTGGAATAAATTGGCATCTTAATCTTGACTTTCTTTAATTTCACGCCAATATGGATGGTTGGCTGAATGTAAACAATTTCTAAAACCGGAAGTATTTTAAAAAACTTCCAGTGTATCCCTCCGCTAATGTATTGCTTGTGAAGCAATGTGTGAACCGGCTTAATATTCTGGGAAATTTTATCACTGTGATTTCTGTTCAAATTTACGTGAAATATTACCAAGCGTTGAAAGTTTTCTTTAATTCATAAATTCTAACAAGTCGTGAGGATGAAACAAATTTAAGAAAAATTAAGATTCCAATATTAATAAATTGTAACGTTTGACATGTTTTGAATATTATCCTTTGTATGGCTATATTAACATAAATTATCGAAATTGGTTGTTTTTTTGATAGCATCATATAATGTTTGCGGAGTTTTCTGAATCCATTTGTTGTTCGTCTCGTTGAAATTTAAATTGAAGGAACGAGTTATATTGTAAAAGCTACAAATTTAATTACATTTAATAGCTCTTTTTTAAGCTTAGGCATAAAAATGAATCGAAAGTAGTAACCCGAAGAAAACAAGTTTTTTTATCAAGTGACGATTCTTTTCTTGAAACACAAATAATAAATTAGATGCCTAGGATAGCCTAGTTGATAGGACACTAGGCCAGTGTCTAAAAGGTCGTAGTTCGATCCCCGCCTACCGAAGAATCTCCGTGTAGTAAATGGTAACTGATGCACGTAAAATCTATCGAGTTTCAAAGTCCTCCATGTTCCCATAGCAAATCATACCTCTGGGGATATTGATCCAGGAGTTTCCTTGTCTTCTGGATTGGTTCAAAATTACAAGGTTACGGAGTTGTTTAATAGTAGTCGTAAATCAACAATTTGTTCTGCTGATCAACGACTTTTATTAAAAAAAAGGAAAAAAATAATACACTAATACGATAAATACTTCTCAAGAGAGTCTCAAAACACATTGTGAGCCAAATGGCTACAGTTTAAAATACAATGGAAACAGTAACCCAAGAGTATAGGTACTAAAGAGCTTGCAGTGCAAACCTAGTGTAAAAAAACACCATCCGTATGCCAAGCCACGTCATTATCTTACCTCCATATAGTCAGATCCGATGAATCAGTGAGGACTGAAACTGAGAAAAAATCTGAACTGAGTAAGATGAATAACTATGTGGCTTGAGCTGTTACTCGAGAGATTAAAGTGGGCGTTACTTTTCATCTGAAGCAAGATAGATATTATCGGGTCGCTTAGAACTTTTCTCTCTTACATATCAGAGGATAGTAAAGTCAGAGGTTAGTCATTCCTTGAATTAGGCATATTAGTCCATATATGCAAGCAAATTTACTATTAAATTACGCAATGCGATGCATTCAAAATACTAATCAAATAAAATAGCTCGTAGACGAAAATAATGTCATGAAGTATAAGACTTCTTAGTTTTGTCTATTATAAATATCTGCTTTTTAAGATTGCCGTTAACTTGCATTAATATGCTATTTAATAAGACATTCAGCTATTGCAATGATAAAGAACCTTTATACTCCAAAAAAAAAATGATTACTCATAAATAATTAAAATGAAAACTTTCAAAATAAAAATGTAAGTAAAATATGCATTTATAAATAAATGAAGTTATACAACCTAGGAAATTAAACTATTTCAGTCATTAAAAATTTCAATTAATTAAGTTACAGTTGACACACATCAATATTGTTTCTCTAACTAAAAATAATATTTTTTTAAGATAAACTAAAATTAGATACACCATTTAGAAAATGAAATGAAAATAATACATTTCAAAAAAATATTAAAATGAAGAAAATTCAAAGTTTTTATCCTCTATAATAAATACTAACTTCAAGTTCTGAAATTTGACGAACACCAATATCATAAATGATTATGCATGTATGTATTAGGACAAAATGACTACGCAATGCGCAATGATCGGGGACGGGATCTTATTTAGAGAAACTTCTGTTAATTATATACTTCACTGAAGCAGAACTCCCTGAGTGCTAGTATTTTTTTCTAGGTAGGTGACTGTCTAATTTAGCGCACATCTTTCATTTTTATAATTCTATATATTTTAAATTTTTAAAAATATATTGGTAACTATTTTAAAATGCAATTAAGAAATAAGAATGCAATCAAAATTCTCGATAACGGCAAAATAAGTTTATTTTACACTTTATTTTTATTTCTTTTTTTGCACTTTCAATGCCTGTTATCTGTTGTTTAATGAATAAAATTTTCTTGAATTAACAATTTTTTTTCCATTTTCCATGAACTACTTTTTAAAACTTTATATACTAGGAAAAGTAACGCTTACTTTCTATTAAATGGTTTATTTGCACGAAACATCTAACCTTATACTAGTTAACTTTTTCAATACAGAATGCATTTCATATTCATCACGATTGACTTCTTCATAGCATTTATAACACTTCACTCCGAGAGCCACCTATGGGGATTGAACTCACTACCCCTGGTTTACAAGACCAGTGCTCTCTTGAGCTTCTTTAAAAACAGTAGTTGAATGATTCAAAGTCGGCCGAAACAAATTTTTAAAATCTATAATTTAAACTTTTACATGATAGCCCTATACGATCCATACATCCAAAAGGTAAACCTTTTTCCATACTTCAAAAATTTTATTTATTGCACTTTTTTCCACTACTAAAATAAAAAGAAAACTGTTCGAATAGAATTTTCACTTAACACGTTCACGCCGGGAAAAGTGAAAATGCTGGTACGGTAAAAGAGCAAATACTAGTAGAAGAACTATTTCAATATTAGATAATATTCGGGAGGAGTTAATCTATTCTCAACAATAGCAATTCAGCGTAAGGAAATTCATCACGGGTAAGAAGCAATTCAATGTAACAATTGCATCCGTTAAAAACAATTGGTAATTATAGATTTTTATTATTCCCGGAAAAAAACTAAAAAATGAAATTTATTGTTACCAGTTTCTACTCCGGTACGCTGCCAAGGTGAGACAATCTAGCGTGCCCCTCCGGTGGGTCACCCCGGCGTGAACGTGTTAAACATTCAGTGCTCAATTATATTCTTTTACTTCAAGAAAGTCCGTTTACTAATACAAACTTCTATTTGAGCTTTGCTACAGGATATAACAAACTATACTTTAACCCTTACTTAACATGGGTCGTTGCATACCTGCCAACTTTTAATCCCNACGGCAAAATAAGTTTATTTTACACTTTATTTTTATTTCTTTTTTTGCACTTTCAATGCCTGTTATCTGTTGTTTAATGAATAAAATTTTCTTGAATTAACAATTTTTTTTCCATTTTCCATGAACTACTTTTTAAAACTTTATATACTAGGAAAAGTAACGCTTACTTTCTATTAAATGGTTTATTTGCACGAAAAATCTAACCTTATACTGGTTAACTTTTTCAATACAGAATGCATTTCATATTCATCACGATTGACTTCTTCATAGCATTTATAACACTTCACTCCGAGAGCCACCTATGAGGATTGAACTCACTACCCCTGGTTTACAAGACCAGTGCTCTCTTGAGCTTCTATGAGCTTCTTTAAAAACAGTAGTTGAATGATTCAAAGTCGGCCGAAACAAATTTTTAAAATCTATAATTTAAACTTTTACATGATAGCCCTATACGATCCATACATCCAAAAGTTAAACCTTTTTCCATACTTCAAAAATTTTATTTATTTCACTTTTTTCCACTACTAAAATAAAAAGAAAACTGTTTGAATAGATTTTTCGCTTAACACGTTCACGCCGGGAAAAGTGAAAATACTGGTACGGGAAAAGAGAAAATACTGGTAGAAGAACTATTTCAATATTAGATAATATTCGGGAGGAGTTAATCTATTCTCAACAATAGCAATTAATCGTAAGGAAAATTATCACGGCGAAGAAGCAATTCAATATAACAATTGCATCCGTTAAAAACAATTGGTAATTATAGATTTTTATTATTCCCGGAAAAAACCTGAAAAAAGAAATTTATTGTTACCAGTTTTTACTCCGATACGCTGCCAAGATGAGACAATCTAGCGTGACCCACCGGTGGGTCACCCCGGCGTGAACGTGTTAAACATTCAGTGCTCAATTATACTTTTTTACTTCAAGAAAGTCCGTTTACTAATACAAACTTCTATTTGAACTTTGCTACAGGACATAACAAACTATACTTTAACCCTTACTTAACATGGGTCGTTGCATACCTGCCAACTTTTAATCCCTTCCATTATCATTTTTCCCAGTGGTAATAAAATGGAATTAAAACTTCAATTTTAAGCAAAAAAATAAGTTGCATTTGAAAAAACTTATGTTGACAACCATGATAGTAACGCATATTAATTAATTTTTGTAAGAATAGTGGTGATCAAAATCATTTTAAAATTAAGTTCATGAAAGAAAAAACATACAGGTGCCGTCTTTCTCGATTTGGCTAAAGCCTTCGACAAGGTATGGATCGATGCACTTATCTATAAATTAATTAAATATAATTTCCCTAGACTACTTGTTCTAATTATACGATCCTACCTAACACACAGAAAGTTCATGGTCAACTGCAACACTTTTTTCTCAACCTTAAGACCCATTAATAGTGGTGTTCCCCACGGGAGCAAACTAGGACCCCTCCTGTTTTTAATTTTTATTAATGATATCCCTAGAGATCCTGGCATTCTGACTGCACTGTACGCTGACGATACAGCCATTGCCACACAAAGCAAGTATATCAGCGATATCAACAGGAATATTATTTACCATCTCCTCACCATCATTGACTACTTCCAAAACTGGAAACTTGCCCTCAATATCGACAAAACTCAGGCGGTGCTATTCGCCAGAAAAAGGACCTACAAGAAGGGTGTTATCGTTGATAACAACTTCTCTTTCAAATGGGAAACGAAGGCTACGTACTTAGGTGTCATTATGGATAAAACCCTGACATTCAAATATCATTTTAAGAACATTAAAAGTAAATTCATAGCTGCAAAATGGGCACTTTATCCTATTCTAAAAAAGAACTCTCCCCTCAGCACTAATAACAGGATTCCAATTTTTAAAATGCTTCTCACCCCCTTATTAACATATGCAGCACCCGCTTTCGGGGGGGCAGCAAAGACAAATCTTAAACTCTTACAGAGTGCTTATAACAAAACCCTCCGCAATATCACAAATTCCCCCTGGTATTTCAGGAATAAAAATATCCGTTATGACACCTGTACGCCTAGCCTTCTTGACTTATACAAAATTAGTTCTATCAGGTATTTTCTTAAGAGCACTGGACACTTCAACCCCTTATTCGACACTTCGACCCAGACGACCCTAAGTGCAGGAGACGGCCTAAGGCCATTCTCCATTACTATAATAATCTCCAAGACATCGTTTGATGATTTTTCTATCCCCCTGACTGGCTCCTTTATCATCATTACCCTTTTCCACCTTCCTGGGTTGGCCCAATACTTCGCGGAATTACTGCGGCTCATTCTGATTCAATTTACTAATACAACTACTAACAATGTTAATCACTAACTGCTTATTTTTCAATAATTATATATAAAATATAAATAATGTTTATAATAAATAATTATTTTTTATTTATTTATTTATTTTTCTGATATATATATATGTTATTACCTGACTGTGTTATCCCTGTTCTATTTTCTTTTCCTTAATTTTAATTAACTACTAACATTAAGTAACTCAAATAATTTTAATATCAGTGGCCTTTGATTCAGTTTGTAATCATATAATTTACGGAGGTGGCCTTTTTGGCCAGGTACTCCGGTGCACCAATTATTAGTTTCCGCAGTTTCCGCAGGTATGTCGTTGTGCCTTGGGACGGAGATATACAGTCGGTTACTATAAAAATGCTATGACATTTATATGTACTCACGGACTCAAGAGATAAATTAGATCGAAATTTTTGCTCGATTTCCTTCAGTGATATTCGAGACACAATTTTTCAACTAAATAAGTGCAAAAAGAAAATCTGCAAATTATAACATACTGGAAATCGTTTTCTTTTTTGAAAGATCCAAGACAAATTTTAGAAAAATCTATTTAATATATATAGTTACATAAAGTTTCCTTTTTCCCTGAAGTGGAGAAATTTTTACTTAGGTATATCATTCCGCACCTGCGACAACAGCATATTACTCAAGAATAGAAAGTACGCTTTCTTATTACTTTAATCGTCAAAGATTTTCAAATTGGAAATAACAATCGACCTATTTCAAGCTCTCAAAAAAGAGGCACCAATTTTTAAGGCTAGCCAGACGTGAATGAGAAGAAATAAAAGTGAAGTTGCCAACAAAAAAATGAAGAAACAAAGGGGAGAAACCAAACTAGAAAAGACACAGTAGCCGAGGGAGAAAAAAAGATAAACCACAGTGGCCAAGAAGGGCAAATCAGGGTAAAATACTTTCACATTCTATCGAGAAATAGGAAAGAACTAATGTCGTAAGCAGCATTTATATGAATAAAATGGTATTACAGGACATCAAGACGAGTTGTGACTAAAGTGTAAGTAATTATGGCAATGTCGAAATTGAATTTATACCCAAGATTCTGACAATGTGCGGCAATTGATAATTTATCGTATTATTGATAACTGGGATATCTATCGTGTTCCTTAAGTCTGCATTTTGAATCGCGTCTAGTTCGTCCGATATAACCATGGTCGGAATGACAAGGAATGGGGTAAATGCTTCATTATTATCGGAATAGGACTTTTAACAGACTTAAATTTTATTTTGTTCAAATGCCTAAATGTGACCAAAAAACCTAAATGAGAGCGGATATAGGGTATTTTATTAAAAGCAGGGGAAAAAACGCTTAGGCTTCAATACATACAAGTTTTCTTTTAATCTATCAATATTTTAATCTATTAATATTTCACTCTACCAGTTAAAAATATAGAACCAAACCTATTAAAAAAATTAATTTTATTATTAACTACTTTGACCGGTTTTATCCCAACTTTTAATATTGAAGGGGTGCAAAAAGTGGTATAATATGTTCCTGCACCTTATAGTTACACATCTAGTTATAGAAACTTAAATCACTAATAAATTATGGTGGAAGGGAAACTTTTAATTCTCCTAGATAAAAGACAAAATTGAAACAATTATCCTACCAGAATATACACTGGTGTGCAAAACTTAAGCAACAAGTGCGTTTTTTGTCATAACTATAGAAGAAATCATCCGAGTGACATGAAATTTGAATATGATGTACATTATTTTGTACTTAAACGATGGTAAAAGAATAATGGCGCAGAAATGAATATAAAGTTTAAAGTAGGGTATGGAACAAAAAAAGGCTTTATTTGACATATAGTGGCGTTACACATGATTGCCTGAAGAAGCGTGAGTACAACTGGCAGATGTTCCCTAGTATGGGATATGCCCTCCCCTTACTCAGAGATGCCAACTTGTTCCGGACAGTAAATATATATTTTAAAGTGCTAGTTTATCAATTGTGATTCTTGGTTACTTTGTAGTTATTTACCTTTCTTTTAATTATTTTGGCGTGTCCGGAGCAGTTGGGATCTCTGCTTACTGTAATTGTTGCTTGGCATCGTCTCTCCATGTTGAGCACCAGATTATCCAGGAGTTCTTGGGGTAAACGTCTCCATTCCTCCTTTAACGCATCTTTCAGCTGATGGGTGTTACCAGGAGGATACTGTCGTGCCGTACAAGACGTTTCCTTAATGCATCCCACACATGCTCTATGGGATTTAGATCTGGAGAGTAAGCTGGCCAATCCATTCGTGTGATATCTTCACTTTCCAGTAGCTCTTGAACATTAGCAGTACGGTGTGGCCGGGCATTGTCATTCATAAAAATGAAGTCTGGTCCAATGGCCCCTCGGAACAGACGCACATGGGGTAGGATTACCTCATTGCAGTAGCGATCTCCAGTTACAGAACCTCGGTCGAGCTCAGTCCGCCCGTTCAACATAATGCAACCCCAGACGACAACTCCAGGACCACCGTAACGACCTCTTTCCGTGATGTTATTTGGATGAAATCGAGCTCCCACCTCTCTCCAGGTCAACAGACGTTGAGAATCGCTTGTAGCACTAAAACGACTCTCATCTGTGAAGAGGACGCGACTCCATTGATGAGGTGTCCAGGTTTCGTGTTCTCTGCACCACTCTAAACGGTGCCGCCGATGGCTAACTTTTAAAGGTATGCAGCGTTCAGGACGTCTAGTAAATAAGCCACCTTTGTGGAGGCGTCTGGCCACTGTAAATCTTGATACTTGTCGTCCTGTGGCTGTGCACAGTTGCTGAGATATGGCGCTCGCTGACTGAAAACGGTTTCTTTTCGCCTGGAGGACAATGTAACGGTCATCTCTTGGTGTTGTTTTCCTTGGACGGCCACCACCAACCTTCCGAACAGCTGTACCAGTAGTTTTAAAGGCATTCCAAGCACGAGAAACAACACTTTTGTTGATCCCGAACTCTTCGGCGACACTGGTCACACTACGCCCCTCCTCAAGCTTCCCAATCATTCTTCCTCGAGTAAAGTCGTCTAAATGATTTCTTGAAGACATGTTTCACAAAACAAATCACTTGCACTTGCAGCGAATGTCTTTAACTACGGTGCTCTTCATCCTTTTATCACAGCTTTGACCTGCGCGCGCCGACCCACAAGGTTTACGTACACTTACATCACCTACGACGTTTTATTTCTAAAATTTGCATACAAATAATCTTTCTACTGAATTACGTGCATATTATACTGCAATTTCATGGCTATCTTATACTTTGTTGGGGAGCTGTGGCCGAAAAACCACTTGTTGCTTAAGTTTCGCACACCAGTGTATGTTTTTGAAAAAGGAAACTGTCCTATAAATATGATGCTGGGCACTAACAGTTTAAACCGGCGTTGAATCACCAAAAATATTATAAAAGAAAAATGTAATCAACCTCGAAACAGCCTATGGAATGAGAAATTCGAAAGTCTGAACAATAGTGATAATTCCATTTGGAAAATGGAATCACCCTCTAAGCAAAATGCCCTTAAACGGGTCAAACGGCCCAGTCTATACCTCGGATGATAAAGTTTGCATTTTCGCCAATACTATGGAAAATCAATTCAGCAACAATACTGAAAATACCTGCCCCATAAACGATAAAATTATAAATGACTACTAAAATAATATTTTAAACCAAAACACCCATATTGAGAGCAGCATCGAACCGATATCAGAAGAAGAGGTCACCTGCATCATTAAAACTTTCTCAAATAAAGAGCTCATGGGCACGACAATATTACGAAAGTCGTGATTAAAAAAATCTCTCGAATTAAAATATTCCAAATTGTTAATTTTTATAATGTCTCCATTAAAATCCTATATTTTTCCCAGGAATGGAAAAAATCAGTCATCAATCTTTTCGCTATGCCCGGTAAAACAGCCTCTTTTAGTGAAAACAACAGGCCTGTTAGTCTACTTCCTATGTTATTAAAAATCTTTGAAAAAATTATTCAACGAAGACTCAATGATTGTATTCATCTACTCCCAAACCAACAATATGGCTTTAGGAAGCACTTATCAACTACCAAGCAGCTTGTAAATAACCTAGAATACATCAGTAATGCTAAATTTAAACACGAAACCGCCCTTGCTCGCTCATGCTCGACGTAGCCAAGGCTTTCGACCGAGTATGGCATAAGGGACTTATCATAAAATTACATAAAATGATATTTCATTGGATCTCATTACTTTAATTAACTCTTTCAATACTGATAGAAAGTTTTGAATTAAAATGGATAGTTCGTTCTCAGGTTATAAAAATATTCAAGCCGGTGTGCCCCAAGGTATTATTCTCGGTCCACTGCCATATATTTTATAGACAGCTGACTTCCCCATCACTAACGATAATCCAAATAAATTCACAGCATTATATGCCGGCGATACACCAATTATCGCGAGATCTATCAGCCATTTACAAGTCTTTACACATATGCAAAAGAAGATCTATAATATCGGAAAATGGAGCTCACAATGGAAGATAAAATTACACCCGGATAGGTGCCAAATGATTATCTTCAATAAAAACAAAGGAAGAACTATTCCCGATATTGTCTTCTACAACCAGATCATTAAACCCACAATGAGTGCGAAATATCTAGGAGTCACTATCACCTCCAATTTAAATTGGAAACAACACAAAAATGACATTATTAAAAAATCGAATGGTGCCTATTAAGCCCTCAACTCCATATTAAACTCGAAGTCATCTTTAGACTTAAAATGCAAGCACACTGTCCATTTAATGACCATTAGTCCGATTCTAAACTATGCTTACTCCACCACTACCACCCTAAATGATCATTTAAAAAAAAAACTCTCTATGGCAGAAAGGAAGATTATTAGAAGACTCGTCGGCGCCCCTAAATTCATTAGCAACTAAGGATCGAAAAATTGATGACATCAACGTCTATATAATAAATTTAAATAAAAATTTCTACGATGAAGCGAAAATCTGTACCACCAGCAATTTTAACTCACTCTTAGATATAGAATTGATAGATGACAACGCTAAATTTAGTCCAATCACTGACTTTTTCCTTAGGGATATGGTGTTGCCCTAGCAAACAAAATACACTCAGCCCCTGCCCAACTTTGGTTTTCTATCAAAATTACACTTCGCTCACACAGTATTACATAACATATACATGAGCCGAGGAGGGCAAGACCCCTAGGGGACGTCCCCAAGGAATATGTAATATGTGATGAGCAATCCAGCTAGTGTGAGCTAGTGCGATGAGCAATCCAGAAAACGAATGGTTATTCAACAGGAACGCCTGGATTACCACACTAACAGAGCTCATGACATTATTTTCTCTCATTGATTATTCACCTACTGTATAGATCTATTTTATTTTTATCTTACTTTTTATTCAATTTGCGTTGATCATTGCGTGCATGATTATTTTAGCTTATATTGTTTCTGATTATAGTGTCGTTTAATTATACCCCATCCCTTTCTACACTTCATGATTGTCCATGTCACACGAACCCCTTCTCGATTCTTTGGTGATGAGCCTCCCCTCTTTCTCTCATCTCCATTCCCCTTCAATACTCCTCATTTTCGATTTATTACTACCAACGAATCGGTTAATTCCTCTTCGCGGTGTGATTTGTGTGATTTCTACCGTTCTATTATTAACTCATGGCCTCGCCGCCATTGCACACGCTGCTAAAAGGCAACCTGCTCTTAATGAAGCAGTGGAAATATTAAATGAGGACAAACAAAAAACCCATCATGAATAATACAAATAATGCTTTGGAATGCTGCAAATATCTACGAAATTCTCAGAATTCATAAACTTTCTCTTCGAATATGATATAGCACTCGTAACAGAGACTCATGCCAGTGATGCAAAGAATTTCAAAGTTGTTATACCTACAAGACTGATAGAAAAATTGCTGAGCGGCGGTAGTGCTATCTTCGTTAGAAGAAGTCTGAAGACCACTTTATACAGTTCTACTGCAAAAGATGGCTATGGTTAATCCTCCATACTACTACATCCAAATAATAAAGATTTCATTAAATTTACTGCTATTTATAATAAACCATGAAATAGCATTACAGAAGAAGACACAAAACTTTTACTCCCAAATAATATGAACTGTTTCCCTGGAGCTGATATAAATGCCAAAAATACTATCTGGGGAGCCAGAGTAAACAATAAAAATGGGAACAATCTTCACAGTATTATAAAGAAGCAAGATCTTACTATCGTCGCTCCAACAGAGCCCACATATTTTCCACACAGCATCCAACACCAGCCTGATTCACTTGATATTTTTATAGTTAATAATCACATTTTTTTTTTGGCTTCTTACCAAAAATTTTTTTGGGGGGAATTCAAGGCTGAAAACATACCATTGAATAATAATTAGATTTATATTTCAAAGGAAGAAAGGAAGAAGAAGAATTNATCCTCAAGAGCTATAACACATCTGCAGCAGAACTGGATATGAAGACAAAATTGCAGTACAGAAACACTTTAATTGTCCACTAATCTTCAGATTTCCTGCTATGTTTTAAAAAACTTTATTTGTGGAAACCTTTAGCGTGGCGGACAGCTGGCCGCCTTAGGCGGCTAGTTTATAATAAACCAGGAGCATTACAGAAGAAGACACAAAATTTTACTCCCAAATAATATGAACTGTTTCCCTGGAGCTGATATAAATGCCAAAAATACTATCTGGGAAGCCAGAGTAAACAATAAAAAGGGGAACAATCTTCACAGTATTAAAAAGAAGCAAGATGTTACTATCGTCGCTCCAACAGAGCCCACATATTTTCCACACAGCATCCAACACCAGCCTGATTCACTTGATATTTTTATAGTTAATAATCACATTTTTTTTTTGGCTTCTTACCAAAAATTTTTTTGGGGGGAATTCAAGGCTGAAAACATACCATTGAATAATAATTAGATTTATATTTCAAAGGAAGAAAGGAAGAAGAAGAATTTTTTTTAGGATCTTGTCCCTCTTTCACTTCCATATTAGGAAGCATTAAATGATTTTCCATAATGCGTAGAGTTACAATGGTATGTACGACTGGAACCTAATTACATCATTCTCTGTAGTATTTAATGCGAGACCGAAGGTTTTCGCATGTCTCTTGCTGATTAACGTGTTCCATAAAACATCTGCGGGAACCATCCGGAGTTTCGTCTACACCCCCTCCCTTGTGGAGTGGGGATGTGAACTATTTAACCACCAGAATACCTTTCAATAAAGCTATTGATAAAGTATTCTGCCTGACGACTGCATTATTAAAGTTGAATACAACAATGATAACAGGAATGTAGCCCTGTTATTATAAGACGCCAGGATAATGACTAAGCGGAGGAAACTTACGCATTTCTATCTCAGAAACTAAGCTTAGCGGAGACCGGCGGACTTCGAAAAATCCTCATCCCATCACCCACTGGAGGTAAAAATACATAAAAAATATGGAATAACTCATTTAAATGGACAGTTGAAAATTAATAGTCAAATTCTTCTTACTCACGGCAATTAATAATTCATCCAGTATCTTCAACAAAAAATAAATGCTTCAATCATCAAACTTTTGGTATATTTAAATGATAATGGAACTTCACTTAAAGATCATCGAATTTCTTTTTGTGTATGCGACATGTCTACGTTCTGAAGGCGATGGATACAACTAGAGAGTTGAACTTCAAAATTATTCTCCCCTCTCGGACAAAAAAGAAAATCTACATTGGACTTCTGATAGACGTTAAAAAGTTTTCGATTTGAAACCTCATCCCTTCCGTTGATTTTGCCTATCCCAGTGCTACTCTGGATTTTATTGTCAACAAATTGTTCTCACCCTGCCTCATTCAAGGAGAAATATGATTCCTCTTAACAAAGAAACTAGAACAACTTTCATCTGATGTTGTGATTTTCAAAATGTGTTTTGGAATCGAAGAAACAAATTTCATACCTGCCAACTTTTAATTCCTTCCATTATCATTTTTCCCGGTGGTATTAAAATGGAATTAAAACTTCAATTTTAAGCAAACAAATACGTTATATTTGAGAAAACTTACGTTGACAACCATGATAGTAACGCATATTAATATCCGTGCTTCATTTTTGTAAGAATAGTGGTGATCAAAATCATTTAAAAATTAAATTTATAAAAGAAAAAATAGTATATATTTACTACCACTTTAAATATGAAAATAAAATCTTCGGGAAAACCCGGAAGAGTTGGCAGGAATGAAATTTTTTTCCTATCAACTTTCATCTGGTGTTACGATTTTCAGAATTTCTTGGACTGATTCGAACTTTTTCTCGTATCCATTGTGTAAATTTTTTTACAGTTCTCATGAAACAATTTCTTTAATTTTTATTGATTAATGAAAAAAAAAGTACTCATAACAAAAATTATAGATTATGATTTTAAGCTTTTTTTCTTATGCTTGATGTTTCAATTGAAACTATTTTTTATACATTGATCGTATTTACTGTTGAAACTTTTTTTCAGTGAACTGATTGTTTTGATTGGCATAAAAAATGCTTCGAGAAATTATTTTCATATATATTGTTTTATGTCTTGCAGTTTCTATAATTTATTGATTAGTTGATTTTTTTTTTTTTTTTTTTTTTTTTTTTTTTTTTTTTTTTTTTTTTTTTNTTTTTTTACTATAGTGTTTAGGGTGAAGATAAAAATGCTATTAAAATATTCTTATTTTGAATGCAATTGCGGTGTGGCAGAAATTAAATCAAGAAATGATATAACGAATACAAATAGTTTGGAAAATGATAAAACACAAATTGAAATGTATTAGTAACTGAATGCACTCAAAATATTTACAAAATAAAAATAGAAATAAAAATATTAGATTTTCCTAACACCCTATTGTGACAAATTAAATTACCAATTTTATGTCCAAAAAAAAAAGAAAGAAAAATATAAATGGAAAAAAAAAAAAAAAAAAAGAAATTGNAAAAAGAAAAAAAAAAAAAAAAAAAGGAAAGAAATTTGCAATTTTTTTACTTTTTCGGACTTGGTCAAAACTAAATACCTGTATTCCTATTTAAAAAACGTGAAAACTTTTATGTTACCCAAACAAAAGGACAGTTAACACTTAACAAAATTTGCGAGTTTCCCTTATCACGATAGGCGAAATTTTTAACTCAGCTAAGTTTTTATACTTGATACTGATTTACCATATGCTTTAGTAGGGTTGTAAACTCGCAAAGGTTTTTGTTTGTTTATTGATTGCGTCGGGCCAGTTGTTACTCTATTTGGTAAGAGACTGATCATCTCTGCCAATTCTAAAAGTGACAACTTATCTTTGCTCATTAGACAGCGGAATTCTCAAAATGTTAAGGTTAAAAAAGATGTTTCAGTAAAAGTAAACATCGAAAAAATAAAAGTTAAAGATGTTTCAGTAAAAGTAAACATTGAAAAAATAGAAAGAGAGAATGTCCAAAAAGTTCAAATGATTCGAAAAGGATCTAGGTAATGGATGCATTCATTATCAGGTTAATATCAACGAAAAATATGTAAAGGGTAACAAAAAGAAAAATAGGAAAAATAAAGAATGTCCAAGAAACTGATTACAAAATAAATAAAAAGAATATTTTAAGTAAACAAAATTTTGAAAAAGTACATGTATCAAAGCTTAGGAAATATCACAAACCACAAATGTTGAAATTAAATTCTGAATAAATAACACTTGTTGTCCAGTTCATTTGCATAAAAATTTTGCATATTTTTGTGTGAAAAAAAATTTTTTTTGAAAATTTGGTAGAATAGTTACATTTCTTTAACCACACAGAATATTAAATTCTGATTAAATGACACTTGTTGTCCAGTTCGTTCGCAGAAAAAATTGTGTATATTTTTGTGTGAAAAATTTTTGAAAATTTTAGTAGAATAGTTATATAAACATGTTTCATTTTTCTTTCTGTTTAGTTGCTAAACAGATAAATTGCATTATCATGTTTTTTATATTTTTGTCATTGTAAATAATTTTTTTTCTTCTCATAATTGAAAAGATGTTATTTGTAGAAGAGAAAAGGAACAGTCGTACCAACCTAAATTTTAGAAATTTAAAGTATTCTAAATTTTTTTTTTGGCTTACCAAAATTTTTCTTGGGGGGGGATGTAATACAAAAATTATGAATACTTTTGTATTAATAGAACCATTAAAACTCTTTCGTTTTCATAAAATGTCTTTGGTAAAGAGTAAGCGTAGAGATATTCTATTTTGGGAATTCAAGGCTGAAAACATACCTTTGAATAATAATTAGATTTATATTTCAAAGGAGGAGTTATTTTTAGAATCTTGTCCCACTTTCACTTCCATATTAGGAAGCATTAAATGATTTTCTGTAATGCGTAGAGTTACAAAGGTATGTACGACGGGAACCTAATTACATCATTCTCTGTAGTATTTAATGCGAGACCGAAGGTTTTCGCATGTCTCTTGCTGATTAACGTGTTTCATAAAACATCTGCCGGAACCATCCGGAGTTTCGTCCACACCCCCTCCCTTGTGGAGTGGAGATGTGAACTGT
>NC_092212.1:10786058-10835707 GCF_043381705.1 Parasteatoda tepidariorum
ATATATATATATATATATGTTCATTTTAGTATGTTCATAAATAATATGTTTAAAAATTGCACAATTCTATTGCCTTTTTTAAAACTTATTAATCAACAATCTGTGAATATGGAAATTTATTTCTGGACTGTGAATCTGGATTTCTAAATCAGTTTTATTAGTTGTCCCAGTTTGAAAAAAGTTAAGGAAATTAACATTTGTATTTCGTTAAAAATTTGAAAAAGTAAAATTAGTTTAGTTCGTACACTGCTTCATACAAGATGACAATGGGGACAATTTTGTTTTGTTGTTGCATAAGATTTTTTAACGTATATAATATAGTTTCGCATCAATGATTTCAAATATGCTGTAGATTTTACAGTACAAGCCACATCTTTTCCACAATCAAATTATATAGATACCGCTCATTCGAAATTCATTCGAGTGAATGCCAAGTATCCCCATTTTTCTAGTACATAGGGTGTGGAAGAAAGAAGGAGACAATATATTTAAATTTATGATGCGATATGTTAAGGTCATACGTTTTTTATCTTAAGTGTTACTTTAAGGGGAGTAGACTAATGTATATAAATCTATACGTTCTCTTTATATTTGCACATTCAGCCGAAAAACTAAACTTAAAATCCTTTTGAAAAGCATCTGCACTTTTCAAAACAAAATTAGCGTAGAATTTTTAATCCTTTCATCTGAATTAATACTTGTACAAGTACCAATTCGAAATTGTATGAAATAGTACTTGTATAAATGCAACAAAAAATTTGCTCCATGGCGTAATTAATTTTTAAAAAAAAAATATTTACCAGTAAATGAAATAAAAAAAAATTTTATTCATTATTTTTCCAAATGTGTCATTTAAAGTACTTTACCACACACCTTTTATAGCGCTCAGCTATCTATCCTACTATTTAAGGAATCCAGACGTCTGAGCTTCGTTAGAAAAGTGAAATGAAATCCCCTTAGAGATAAATCGCTTCATCTACGTCGTTAATTTTTCGTAGTGACTTGGCTGTCGCCAGGGGGGAAGGTGGGCGCACGATGCGCCCACTTAAAGATTGAGGGGGGATTTAGATTTTGCCCAAGAGCTTGGGGGGGGATGGGGGCCACTGGCTGTCGCCGCCACCTCTGCTCCAAAACTTTGCTAACTCGCTCCCTCTCCTTTTATGATTTTCACGCTAACCGCTCTGGAATCTCAAAAGTTAAAGATCCGCCCACTTTATATTTTTTCAGTCTTGAATGTAGAACAGGGGTTTCCAACTGGCGGCCCGGGGGCCGCATCCGGCCAGCGAACTAAATTATATTATTTGTCATTTTTTTGCGGATAATTTTCGTAAAAAATTTGTATGGGTTTAAAATACTTTTCTCGTTAATAAAAACATAATTTCTTCGTTTCTGAGAAATTTAACATACCAACGGTGCAAAGAAATTTATTTTATTTATTCAAATACAAAAATAATCGTGTATGTTTCTCTTTTTTTATTTCATTTTTTGTATTTTGGGAATATAACTTAGCATGTGCGTATCAGAAATTTTCTCGAAGAAGTTCTCCGATTTAACTTTTTGAAACCACTCATTTTGGACGAAAATATTTTCACACACATTAGTAAATTTTAAATTTAAACTGTAATTTTCTATTCTCTGGTGGTTGCAGCAGACAAACCTCAATTTTCTCATTGAATATTCAATTCAATTAATAATCAATTTTCTCATACTACTATGTAAGTTTTAATACCTTAACAATTAGATATCTGTTGCACATTAATTGTTTAATATAGAGGTGCACATTAAGCTATTGTAGCCCGAATTTTTATTATTTATTTAATATTTTTAAAAATCTACGTCCTATTTTAATTTGTAATTCAATACTTTTGTTTTGTACAACTTGGTAAAACTCTGGCAGTAATATTTTATATTCCTTCAAACATAAAAGAGTTCTGCAAAAAATTTTGATAAAGTTGCGGCCCGCCATTTGATTTGTGTTTTTAATTGTGGCCCCCGGCCTCATGCAAGTTGGAAACCCCTGATGCAGAATATACTAATATTACTTCACCAGAGCTGTTTTCCAGCAAAAAAACTTACCAAACAAGGACAGTCAAATACGTGCCAGCATAAAACCGTATCAACCAGGGTAAAAAGATAAAACCTGTAATCAAAGTATTTCTTTAGCAGTTTATTTGTGGGCGGAGTTATAATTGTTTGATTTATTTAATTCACCATTACTTTGTTCAAAATAAAACTATTTAGTTACACTTTGAATTATTATAATTAAAATAATAATAATAAAAGAATAAATAGTCATCGTTCAGTTATTAAAAACTTTCAAAAAAATAATAATTCTGATATCGAAATTATTCACTTCCAAAAACATTCTTTTAAAGACATTAATATACTTATTCTTAAACATATTGATGATTTGAATTTAATTCCCCACTCCTCCCCTCTTTTCAAAATGTATGCTAAAATTTTCTTGCATATTATTTGCGATTTACTCATCCGATTTAGAGGAAAGCTTTGTAGATGAATTTTTACTATTTTCAAATTTGTATGAACATAAATCTGCACAAGAAATGTTGAAGGCTGAAATTAAAGATAAACTTGTGAATACTTTTCCTAACGTTCACATTGCATTAAGAATATATTTGTCGATTCTTGGATCAAATGCAGAAGGAGAAAGATCTTTCTCCAGATTAAAATTGATAAAAAATTATTTGCGTTCAACAATGAATCAAGATCGTTTGGCATCGCTCGCACTTATGTCGATTCAATCCGACATTTTGCGTAGTTTGGAATTCGACAGCATAATACAAGATTTCGTTGAATCCAAAAATCGCAAAAAAGTAATATATTAGATCATAAGATTCTGCAAAATAATTTATTACCGAAAAATATTATATTTTTATTTGTATCTTCATAATTTTGTGCAACATACACTTGTTGTTTTTAAAGCTAAATTATTTTTGTCAACAAATTTTTTTCTCCCAAGTTTTTCGGAGGCCCTAGGCACGTGCCTAGTGTGCCTATTGGTTAATCCGGCCCTGGTAAAGGTTATATGTTTTCTTGTCTTAAGAGTTATTTCCTTGCTCCCGAATTACGTAAGATCAAGTATTTTGTATACATACGAAAAAAAAAAAAGAAAAAAATTGTTGCACAGTGTGATTTCTGACACTATTTGCGATTCAGCAAAGATTTGAAAAGAAAGTAAGCTTTACACTCCGTAGTGTAATTATCTAGTATTCTGAAATAGTAAGCGTTGCGTTTCATAGTATAGGCTGATTCCAAGTGAAATCGGCCAAAATAAATACAAACGCATTGATATCATGTCACAGATTTTCTAAAAAGTTTCTGCAGAAAAATCCTTTAAGAGAAAAAATTTATATTGATTGTTTCAAAATCTCTGTATTACGATTAGGGAGCCATTTAAATTCAAAATAATTCAAGGTTTTTTACAGCACAAAAGCTAAACTAAGAGGAAACAACTAAATTAAAATCCTGGTTGTAGGTTTTTTGATTAAAAAAGTTTTTTTTTTTTTTTTTAAATAGTTATCAAATATAACCTGACACCTTGACTAAATGCTTTATCATTCAAAAGATGTGGCAGTTATCAATGCATTATTTCTTTCTGAAATGGACTGACAGCAAGCAAAATATTCTATTCACGACTTTTTTTTATTGGTAATAAACGCATGATGAGTGTCACTCGCATACCTGCCAACTCTTACGCATTTGGCGTAAAATTTTATTTTCATATTTAAAGTGGTAGTAAGTATATATAATTTTTTCTTTTATATACTTAATTTTTAAATGATTTTGATCACCACTATTCTTAAAAAAAATTAAGCATATATCAGCTTAAGCTTTTTCAAATACAGCGTATTTTTTGCTTAAAATTGAAATTTTAATTCCATTTTAATACCACTGGGAAAAATCATAATGGAAGGGATTAAAAGTTGACAAGTATGCACTCGTCATTTAAATTTTGTCTTGTACCCAAAGGATTGGAGATAGATTTACTTCGTAATGCGATTGATAATTTTTCGCAATGAATAACCTAAAAATATTGCTACCACTTTTTACTTATTTTATTAACCTGGGATCAGATTTACACTCAGCGTTAGTTGACAAGTACTTAGAGGTAATACGATTCTCAAGTGATGCTTTACGCAAATCTATTTCAGCCGATTTCAAATATTGGTGACCTTCCAATTTTTATGCTAAATGATGATTTGTCTTTTTAGGCTCCACGAATAGTCAGAAATTAATGAAATTTGGTTTCGTTCATTACTTTTGAACGCTAAATCAATTGCAAGAAGAAAAAATTCAGTTTATCCTTCCCTTGATATTTCAGTAAGCACTTAATTGCAGTAGAATCTGTTTTATGATGTTATTAGTTTCGTAAACATGATAGCTGCAACTAAGTAGTCCATTTCTCAAATCAAATTTTGCATTTGATTTTAACTTAAAATATAGACATTGATTATAAGTAAGCTATAAGTGAAAAGTGCTCCAAGAATTCCGAGAATAAAAATTCTTCTGAAGTAAATAATCCCTAAACCAGACAACATGACACTGGGCTTGTCAAACAAAGGTCGGTCTAATACCGTTTTCTAATTTAAATCCCAACAAAGATCGATTTTCCATCTTTTAGCATACAATATCGTTAAAGTATCCATTTCAATAGACACCTGAGCTGCTTGCAAAGTAATTAAAACCATATGTAAAGAATTTTTGAAAAAAAAAAAAGTAGAGTTGTTCAAAATTTTCAAATGCTTCCAAGAGAGACGTAACAACAACAGAAAAAAAATTCTATGTTGCAAAAACACATCCAGAAATATGAAAGGAATATAAAAAGAGATTTGAAATTAAAACATATCTTCCATTTGCTTCAGAGACATGAAATGGCCATTTTGTTGTTCAACAACAATGATTTGCAATGCAACGGTCGTTTTGAAGTTCTCAGGCGAAACATTCAATATGGTTTTATTTAAGTTTTTTTATGTGGCAACAGATGGCACCACTAAGCATACAATAAAAGAATGTTATTATATGATGCACGGAATATACAATTGCTTGAAATATGAATCTTACAACTTTAATCATATCTCTAAAACGATGACTTGTCTCAATATATCCGTAAATATACTAATTAAATGATTCGGTATCTTCAATGAAAATTCCTGCTATAGACAACAACAACAAAAAATGTGTTTACCAAAAATATAAAATAGCGAAACAAACCCTTTCGAGGGCATCTTTTTGTTAGGAGAACTCAATTCCAAGAGCTTAATCGCACTATGCAGTTTTATAATTGTTCAGACGACAAAATCCGATTAATAAAGTATTAAATATCTTCTTTTTAGAAAATAAGGATTAAATTGACATAAGATTAAATCGTAGATTAAATTAACAGATAACGTTTCAATGCAAATACAATAATTTTAAGAGTGTTGTAAGTTTACGTTATTCCTTGTGGTCAATAAAGTTTGTAGAAAACAGTTTTGATATTTCACCTTAATTATGACCCGAATATCACATCAATATCTTGATATATTTAACCGATTCTCATACTGTTTTCAAAATTTAAAATATTTTACATAACCCAAGTTTAGAAATGCATAGAGACTTTCCATGTTTAAATATATTTAAAAACAATTTGCTTACAAATGATGTGAAAAATTATTTTCACAGCATTAACCATTAGTAAACCATACCATTATAAAGTAAAGCTATTTTTTCTCTTTTTCATATATATAAATCGGGTTTCCACATGAAGGAGCCCGATCATTTAAGAATTGGCTGTTTTTGATCACTCGAAAGAAGCCATTTTGTTCTACCAAAATCGACGCTTTTTAGTTAACTGATGTTAAGCTTTAGATCACTAATTAATTCAAATAAAGAAAAATACGCATGTTTGATACCTCTTTCCTTTGTGCTTCTAAGATCACAAAATGCTGCTCGTGACATTCGTGCTGCATATGGAAAGGGAACCATAAGTAAAAAAAAACCGCTAGCAATCAGTATACCGAGTATAAAAATGAAACTTTTGACTTCAAAGATGCAACTCGCTCCTGCCACCCAGTTGAGTTCGATGAAGAAGGATTAAACTAGCTTTTGAGCAAAAATTTGCGTCAGACAAACAAGGGAACTGACAGAAAAAAATGGAATGCTCCTGAATTTAATCACTAAATAGTGTCTTTTTAAATAATTTAAATTAAAAACAATCATAGCAGGCAAGCAAAAGTTACATAATTTCTAGATGTGTTAAGCCTATTATTTATAATAATGCATATTTTATTGCAAAAATAGTGTGCTTCATTTAATGAGAATCAAGAAATATCATTCTCTTAAAAATTTTAACTCTAACTATAATTTAAATTTTTTTTTTAAAAAAAAGAATTCTTTCTTGTTTATTAGTCAGGTTTATAACATTTGGGAAAAATTCATTTTTACATTATTTAATAAATATTGCAACAGATCTATTATTATTGATTTTATTGGTTACATGCCCTATAGAATCTGTTACTAAAACGAAATTTTCATGTGAAAATTGGATGTACCACTCAGTGATAACTTTATAAAACGTAAATTACAAAATAAATAAATACATAAATGCAAAATTGCTTTTATGTTTGTCCCATAACTCACCACAACAAACGTTTTGTAACAAAATAATTTTATTTATTATAAATAAATGAAGTCAATATAATACAATATTCACATTTTATATACAATTATCTTTTCTAAATATTTATAAAAAATATAACAGTTATAAATAGCTCATAAATAGGGAATTTGTATAGTAAAAAAACTGAATAAAACAAACTTAGAAAATAATTAATTTTTTTAGCTATAAAAACTTTCAGCAAGACATAGCTTCCCAACAAGTATTTTTAATTAGATAGGTGTTTTTTTTTTTTTTTTTAATTCCTTTGTATTTCTTTTTTAAAGGGTATACAGTTTAGAAGTTAGAAACAGGCATCTACACAACTGAACCTAATGTTAGTAGCAGATGAACTTAAATATATATCATAATGAATAAATCCATAATTAAATGTTAAAAATATACCTTACAAGACAATCTTTTCACCTGAAATAGTGATATAATTTATAACTTTAAATTAACAAGTGGTATAATAAGAATTTTTAACAGACTAGTTTCTCACGGATTTATAAATCCCTGGCCTCTCTAAAAAAAAAAGCTTTAAATCAAAATTCACAAATGCTCAGGAGGCTTATTTAATATATATTAAAAACCTTAAACATTATGTGCAGTGAGCGACTATTTTTATGAATAAATGTTGATACAGAATAAACTAGTAACAATAGTTGCTATTTTAAAAATAAGTATAAACAAGGTAAACACAAAGACTCAAGGGGGGGATTTTAACTTTTCTCTCATTTTTTTCCACACAGATATTAATAAATTTCTCCAATTTTTGTTAGTGGTGCCACAAATTTTATTATAAATTTTTCAAACAAGCTTTATTCTTATGCATAAAATACATTAGAAAAAACTTATACTTGCCATTACAGTTGAAAATAAAAAGAAAACTTTTTAAAATTATTAAAAGACCGAATTTTCTGGAAAAAATTCAGGATTTTTGAACACTTCAAAATCTTACACTAATTCATTTTCACCAATTTTTAGGAACTTTAATTAAATTCTTTGACATGTCCTTGATTTTTCCAAATGGATAAATTTTATGACTTTTCCCTGGTCTATAGTCAAAGAGAGGCATAAAATTCAATATTATGCAATTTATCACAATTATAAATAATCTTAATTTTTGCCAATCAATGAACTAGAATAGAAAAAAAAAACATTCGATGATCCAACATGTATAGGATACATTATACAAATGGATAATTGACATATATATGTTGGCAAAAAATCATAAATACTTTTGTTTTAATTAAAAATTTTATTTCCATTAGCTCAATAAATCATTTAAATTGGCTACTTATTATGAAATTATATGTGCAATTAAATGTTAAAAATAGTTTTTCAAAATTCATAGACATCAAAACTTGATAAGTTCATCACTTGTAGTACATTGATTCGAGGTCAATATTATAGTCTTAAAAAGAGTAGGAATAATTTTTTATTGATGTTTGCTGAGATAATAAGAGTAATAAATGTCAAACGAATTTTTCGATGGCTCAGGTGCTCCATTTATGCCTTTGTTAACATACGTAGAGTAAATATCTATGGATTCTTTGGTTACTGTAGGTAAGGCAGTACATCTAGTGGAATCATTGGAGAAACTACTCTTCTGATTTCTGTAAAACAATTTTCAAAAAATTAAAAACACTAAAAATTTAATACAAATTTATGGAATAAAGTGTTTTCAAAACTAAACTAAATGTTTCACTTAAAAAGTTTCAACTAGCAGAAATATTTGGAGAAAAAAAATTTTATTGCATAATTTGAAAGTGCAATTTAAGATTACGTAATTTAAGATTACGTAATTTATTATTATT
Organism: Parasteatoda tepidariorum; assembly: GCF_043381705.1. Classification (NCBI taxonomy): domain Eukaryota; kingdom Metazoa; phylum Arthropoda; class Arachnida; order Araneae; family Theridiidae; genus Parasteatoda; species Parasteatoda tepidariorum. The sequence goes on from NC_092212.1 coordinate 10,794,534, forward strand.
GTGACTAAATTTTATTTCAATTTGATGAAAATTGAAGGAATTAAGTGAGTTTGAAAAATTATGTATAAGTACCCAAAACTGCAGAAATATTTTTGCTGGCAAAAGGGAGGTATAAGAAATGATTATGTACGATGCTAAAAGTTCCTTATTTTCAATTTTTTAAAACACAAGAAAATAATTAACTAATTTAAAAAATTAAACCAAGAATTTTAAATTTGAAATAAAGGTTAAATTTTTTTTAAAAAGAATTTCTTGAAAGAGTTACAAATTTTTATAATAAGAATTAAAAGGCCCATTTTTAACATATAGTTAAATATTTTATTTGAATTTAATTAATAAAATTCGTAAAATTAGATTACTACAACAAAAAAAAGAAGGTTTTGCAATTTTCCAACGTAAGTATTTGTAATTCGCTTATTTCTGCTGACAATGATGACTACATTTTCAAAAACATGCTTATCACAAATATACACCATATTTGAATGAAACCTAAAATGGTATAGAATATTACTTATTTAGGTATAAAATCATAAGCCCTTTTCTCAAAAAATGGTTTTTAAGTCTGAGTCAAAAATGTCTCAGTATCAACACATCTAATTTGTCTAATTGTCATTTCTTTGTTTTCAGCAATATTTCCTTCAATCTATAATCAGTCCATTTTATTCTTCAATTCAACCCTTAAAGATTCTTTCCCATTTCTATTCAACCCCATTGATCTTTTAAGGAACAATGCTGCAATATGTGCAGTGTGGCACTGTCACATAATCTGCCAAATACTTCACACATGATGGCTAAAATCATTTAATTATTTTTATCACTTGTTGTATTTGCAATTTATTTTATTTTTCAAAATTGGTTTGTTCCATTATTTTTTCCACTGTGGAAGAAATTTTCCCTGAACATATTTATTTCATAAAGCAATGATATTTTTCTTTTGCAATTCCTAAACTTGAAAATCATCATATTAAAAATAAATAAATAGATTATAATTCATTTAATAAAACTAATAAATTTTAAAAAAAGGAATAAGCAATGACTCACAATTTGAATGATATACTTAGAGATCTTGAATCAGAGGTGATTTGTTGTTCACAAAGACCAGCACATTTCCCGATGCCAGCATATCTGTAAATAAACAATATTTCTAATTCATAACAGAAAATAAAAAAAAAAATTTATATTATATTTTATCATACCTGCCAACTCTTTCGGTTTTCCCGGAAGATTTTAATTTCGTATATAAAGTGGTACCGAAACTCATGTCATGCCATTAGACTTTTTGAATTATAATAATAATTATAAATGAGTTTGACCACCACTACATATAAATAATTACAACAAATATATAAAAGCATACTAATCTGTTTGACAGCGGATTTTAACCGAGTCAAAATATAAATATATTTTTGGATAAGATTGTTTTTCGGTGATTGTTTTACTACCACTTGAAAAATCCATTCTCAGAAAGAGTAAAAGTTGGCAGGTATGTTTTATTCATTTTAATAAGCTATACATGACAATAAAAAACATACCCTGAATAAGCTATATTTTAAATTATGAAAAAGAGGATCAAATTGATATTCTCTCTCTGATGAACAACACATTGTATTAAATGAATAATCTTAAGAAATTAAAGATATACTTGAGATATCAAGATACACCTTGAAATATACCAAGATATACACATAGTATACTAAAAATACATAACAAAAAAATAATATAACACAATTTTCTTTTAAGCAAATGAATTTTTATTTTCATCAAATATAATACATTGCATTGATTTGCAGTTTTAAAATTTATTATATCCGGTTGTATAGTGATATCAGCTAATATATGAACAGAGTTATTATTAGGTATCCTGGTAGTTTTGAGCTTATTTTGAATTGCTTGTTACTCAAAAATTTTCTTGTATGAAATAAATAATTTCTTAATGTTTACAGCAATGCAAATAAAAGATACAATATAACATATCTTAAAGAACAGTTTCCTATGAAGAAGTAAATGGTCTTTGCTTACGTCAAAAATTTACTACTGATAGAATTGAGTATGGAGGATGTATTACTGAGTTTTATTATTATCATTGTATCCTAATTAAAGGAATGAATCCAATTATTTAAAATCTAATCCATTTTAAATTTGTGACTGTCAGGATTATTTTTAAACTCAAAATTATTTATTTCAGTTTAATGGTATCTTAGCGACAAAATAAAAAAGCCATTCAAAACTTTAAAAAATATAGTTTATAAAAAAAAAAATGCTATTTAAAATTTCTGCTCAAAACAAAGAAAAGGCAAAATAACTTTATCTGGGTTCTCAGTTGGTAGGCAACACAGCATCCTCATAATAAAATAGTATATACATAATTAACACACAGCACTTGAACTACATGGATTTTTTCAAAGTGAATTTGTTCTGTTTAAGAAAATGTTTGACATAAAGATATGGTCGTAGTTCTGAGTCTAGAAGCTACTTTAAGCTCTGAAATCTAAGCTTGAATCATAACTACAGTGCAGCAGTTGTCAGCTTTTAAAACTTGAACCTTTTGAATTACTTTAAAATTACTCTTCAGAATAAAATATTACTATTAAGAAATGATGCATTATTTATTTTAAATATACATCATCTCTTAACATGGATGTACAGTGGCCAAAATAAAAAACTCACCACTTTGAGTATCTTTTGATCTAATGATTGGATCTTCACCTTCTATAATTAACTCTTAATGATTCGAGGGGATGACTACAAATATGGTAATTAATTAGAGCAAAAGATATTTTAACTCTCGAAATCAGACCCAAAAACATATTTTTTCTGAATAAACAATTTTTTTCCGACGGATTTAGATTTCTGACATCCAAAATATGGCCCCATATTTTGTTCAGGAGAACAGTCCAAACTTTAGACCCTTAGTGATTTTTTTTGTGTATTTCACCACATCTTAAATACTTTTTAAGCAAATTGAAAAATTTTCGCATACAATTTTAAAATTAGCTGATACAAAGCTAATTTCATGAAAAATATCACTTTTCGTAAATATTTATAATTTTTTATAATTAATTTAATTACAGTCAAAAAAAAAGTTTGAATTGTAGGGTATTTTTTATATCATTAAAAAAAATTTTTTTAAACAACAAAAAATACAAAGTTTGAACAAAATCGGTAAGATAGTTCTTGAGAAATTGAATTTTAAAAAAGCTGTATTTTCAATTTTCAGAAATTCGACCAATTTTGCTCAAAATTTTTATTTTGCTATGTAAAATTAGATCCCTTAAAGTGTTGTAAAAAATTTTATACCTTACAATTCAAAATATTTCGGCTATAATTAAATAAAATAATAAAAAATAAGAAATATTTACTAAAATTGATACTTTGCATTGAATTATCTTTGGATAAATGAATTTTATAGTAATATGTAAAAATAATTTCAGTTCGCTTAAAATGTTTCCGAGGTATGGCAAAATACCCAAAATACAAAATTTACATTAAGGGGTCCAGACTTTGAACCGCTCTCCTGGCCAAACTATTAGGACCCTATTACCTATATTTTGGGGGTCAGAAGGCTGAATCCATCAAAAAAAGAGATGTTTATTCAGAAAAAGTACTTTTTTCTGTTTGATTTTGTAACTTAAATTTATTGTCTGCATTAATTAATTAGCATATTTGAGATCACCGCCTTGAATCATTAAGATTGAATTCAAGAGCGTTAAAATACAATCATTAGATCAAAAGTTTCTCATGGTGGTCCGTTTTTCATTTTGTGCACTACACAACCATTTTTGGATAACAGGCCACAAAAACTAAAAAATACCATGGTGCAGACAACATTAATAATTAATAGTAAAATTTCAAAATATACTTAAATCCTAATTGAAAGAAAAATATAAACAACTTACACATGTATAGGTAATTTCTTATTCACATGCAAATAATGAAGATAAAAATATTTAATATAAATAAATTTAAAGAATTATGATTGCAAGATTACAAAGCATATCAAATTCTTAGGCTCAGAAAAGAAAGACACCAAGAAATTGAAAATTTCCATTTATCCTAAAACTTGGCTTTTGTTATTATTTAGAACATTTTAAAAATTTATTTTTTATAAAAGTTACCTATAAAATATCTACATTAACTGTAAGTAGAATTTGGAAGTTGTAATTTGCTTTTATACACCTTTTTTCAATTTGGAAATTATTCCAGTAATTTTTTAATTACATTTTCACATAAAAACTGGGCTCAATGCTTTCAGCAAAACTTGAAAATAAAATTACTACAATTCGATACTCTTCAAAAGAGTGAATTAGATTAGCAACTAATTGTAACAAAAGCCAACTAGAAAAAGAATTTAGACTTTTTTTCATTAAACATAAAAAAGTTTATGGGCCATTTATGCTTAGAACGCAACAGTACAAATCCTGATTCATAGGCAAACCGTTCAGTCAATATTAAATACATGCCTCTGTAGGATAGAAATTTATTAAATTAGACACGATAAAATAATTACAAAATAATTATCATTAAAATAATTATTAAACTTAGACAATTATAATTACCTTTTGTATAACTTCATGCTCTTTTCTGAAGGATTTTTTAGTTCTGTTCCATAAACTTGCTTCATTGTTGTAAACATGTTCTACACAAAGGATGGAAACATTTCACTTAACAAATTAAATTTTAAAAATCACATCATATTTAAAAACTATTTAACATTTACAAAAATAAAATTATTTTAAAGAGGGCTAATTTTGATAATCTTTGCTAATTAATTAAATCAAATCAGAGTGGTATCTCCTAGAAACACAGTTGCACATTTCCCTGATAAGTTCTTGATAATTATTTTGAATCATTCTTTAATAATATTTGGTTGAAACAAGGCTCATACATTTATAATAATTACTAATGTATGTAAAAAAATTCAAAATACTTCTTAACTGAAGATGTGTGAGAGTAATAAGTCTCTTAAAATTTAACTGAAAGACATTTTTGTATTTTAAAAAAATATCTACCATATTTTACAGAGTATTAATCAAATTTTGAACTGGTCATAAAATTGGACATCTGTTGATTGTTGATCATAACTAAGAAAATAAACTTTAATACTTTCCTATTGCTTTCAACAATAGATAATTATTTTTCATATGTTTTTATATCACTTTTCTTGATTTTTTAAACTTTTCAAATAGGTCAATCATTTCTTATTGATATTTCAACAGAAAATGGTCAATTTGCTACAATTCCCAGAAGGTTTTTTTCTTCTTTTTTTTGAAATTTTCGTTTTTTTAAAAAAAAATCAATATGTTTAATTTGATGAGATAAACACGCAAATTTTGAATTTGAGTTATAGCTTTTGAATGTGCTTGATTTGTGGTATTACCTTCGTAAATTCACATAATTTTTTTAAGTGGTTACTTATCTTTTTTTCCACAAATATTCCTTTGCTTTTCTGAAATCTAATTTTGTAATATAAATTTCATAGCTAGATTAAGTCTGACTAATTGGCTTGATAACAGTATTTTCTTGAAATTGTAGCATTTCCTATAATACTATCTGCCAGTTTTCTGACAATAGTCTCTTTTTTAGCTGGGTTTTAAAATTATAGTCACTTAACCTCCTTAAGTGACTATAATTCTTTCTATAGTCACTTAACCTTCATTTTAGAAGCCGATAGTCACATTTTAGTCACTAGTGCAAGCCCTACTAATCAATTTAATAACTGGAGAAATAAAAAACTATTCTCACTTCAAATGTTGCTCCTCGAGAAGATGAGAGTGAATAGCTGGAATCTTCACTATCCAAATGAACAAAGTTATCCTCACTGTCAGAGTCATCACCCGTATCTGTACCACTTGTACTGCTAGACGCAGAAGCTGTAGAGGAGATTCCAGTCACTGAAGGGTTTGGGGGTGTTTCTCCCACACTCTCACGCTTCCTGCCAGGCCTCACGCGCACAGCAAATGGGCTGAAATCTGATGAGAAACTGGGCATCATGTCTCTAAAAAACCAAATAAGTTTGAGAAAATTAAACAAAAATATTCAGAAAATGAACTAAAATCAATTGACACTAAAAATAACAATATAAAAGAGCTTTTTTTTTTATATTTCATTTACATAGTTGGCAACATGCATAGGGAAAAATCCACTAGATTTTACGAAATAATATAAATTTCATGATAATAGCAGCAAAATGTACTAAAATTTTATGCATAGCGAATTGTAGAGATTTTATAGTCATCGAAATAGAAATAATAATACAAAAAGCTATTTTTAAATATTTCATTTACATAGCTGCCAACAAGGATAGGGAAAAATCCAGTACATTTTACGAACTAATATAAATTTCATGATAATTGACGCAAAATGTACCAAATATTTTACTCATAGGGAATTGTAGGGATTTTTATAGTCATCAAAATAGAAAAACTGAAATATTTTTCAATTATGAACAAAATTAAATGAACCTGAAGTGTTATGTATTATGTTTATTCATAATTTTGAATAGTAAAAGGCATTTAATTCACCAAAGATAGTTAAAAGAATATTTAATTAATTTAAAAAGAGAGTTCAGAATAAAAACAAGCTTAACATTTTAGAACAAAAAGAGTTTTAATCTGACTTTTATAAATAACGCTCGCTTCATTATGTATCAGTAACACTTATTTATATATTCAAGCAAGTAATAATCTGCGCCAAAATTCTATTTCAATGGGGATTTTTTAAGGAGACTTACTCAATTTTAGGGAATTTTCTAAAATATACAAAAACCTGGAGAACTTTTATAAAACCAGTAGACCAGGAGAAACTGGCTAAATCCTGTAGCATACTGGAAAAACAAGTAGAGTGGGCGGCTATGCATTTAATTTTCCTTAAATTAAATGCAAAGACATATTTAAGACTATACAGGTAGAGCAATCAATTAGCACCCCCTTAATTGATTTGCTTGAAAAATCTAGATTTAACTGAAAATAAAAAAGCTAAAATTTTTTAGTCTACTAATCATTTTAAAAATAAATATTATAATTAACTTCCGAAAGTTCCAATTACATGATTTTAGGCTTAGTTTTGTTATACTGTACAATATGGATTTTACACTAAAAGTGAAAAGATGCTGATCATATGCTATACTTGCTAAAAGAAATTTAAGTTTGGGACTTAGAAATCAAAAAAGTTGCTGTTCAAAGCAATTAAAGCATGAGCTCATTGATGTAATAAACCTCATTCAATCAATCAATTTGACTAAAAAAAAATAATAATAGAGTACAGCAATTTCAAACTCAGCTGAGAATGGTGTTAAAATAAAGAGATTTATTAATTTATAAAATACTTTATTGTGTTTGAATACCTCATTGAATGATTCATGGTGTAGGCAAGCAAATCTGTGATGGATGTCATCTCAAAAGGTCGATAATGATCGAAAAAACCATCTGTCCTTGGATCAGCAGGATATGTTTTGATTATTTCAGCCAAGGAATTTTCTAACTCTTTCTTGTCTACAAATCATCAATCAGAATTAATTTCAAAATGCAACTTTATTAATCAAAACAGTAATTTCAAATTACATTTATTTTCTCAAACTTCCTAATGACATGCTCTGAAATTATGAATTTTCTAATACATAAATAAAAGAGTAAACATTCAATAATTAAAATTACTGTCCAGCAAATTGCTGACTGATTTCAAAATTAAAACTCTGAGAAATAAAGAAAGGCTCATTAGGAATGAAAAAAAAACGCTATGTCTATTCTAAAAGCTTTAAAAGTGTTGTGCAGTCAATATTTAAAATAAGTCACAAAATTTACCAAAATATGGTCGTGTGCTCTGCGCAGAGTTCTTGAAAAGAATATAAAGAAAAACCGCCCGTCCTCCAGTCCTCGGCGGTCAAAAATTCCCCGCGGACAATGAATTCCTCGAATCTGACGTCCGTGCGGACGGCCATTTTCTCGTTAATGTTTGTGATACATTCTAAATTTTTGCTATCTTACAAGAGTCTAGCGTAGCGCCTCACTTCTAAAATGACCCTCTAATCTAGAAATCCTGTTATTCCTTCGTCAGACCAAATGTAGCAAAATGTCCCACAATACAGCAACATACTGCGCATGGTGGAATTGATGTTTTCTCCGTCTGTGAGGACTGCAGCGGTTGAAAAGGGGTTTTTCAGCGATGAACTTACAAAAAAAACACATTACGTACTGGTCTTAAACAAGAAGCGTTAAACGCAATTAAGAACATCTACTTAAATGGAAAACCCCTTTCAGATTTCTGTGCAGAAACCTCTGTAAATCATTGGCTTGATTGTGGAACTGACAAACGTCATATTTGATTCATTTAAAAAACTCAGTACCCTCGGATAAATTGACATTCCAGATAACTTGACCTTTGTCATTTAAATTATTTCATAAAAGAAATCAATTATTTCATAAAAGAAATACTAGGTTACTATTGGTAACCTAGTATTTCTTTTATTACTGTATAATGTAATCTTAGCATTTGTAATCCTAGTAACTACTAATTCATTGTGCAATTTATATAAATGTTTGTAATAAATAAGAGAAAATAATATTTTTATTTATTTAGAAGTTTTAAGGGTTAGTTTCAAAGGAGGACGGGTACATTGTTGGACAAGCCGTCCTCGGGGACGGGTAAAATTTCTGAGTTTTTTCGAGCCCTGTTTAAACCTCTTAACTTGGCACAAGAATGTCCTTTCATGTTTTAATGCTAGAACAAATTGAACTGACCACCAATGGCCATCTATTAGCAATTTCTGTAAGTAAATTCTCAAATTCCAGAATAAAAATTCTATAATGTTCACACTAAACAAACTGTTTGTTACAATCCTCTATCAAAAGTCGGGATGGCTCAGGGGATAGAGCGTTTGCCTTCTTATAAAGTGAACTGGGTACGAATCCCAGCGATGGCTGGTCGTTACGAATTCACCATTTGGCTTGCACCAACCAGAGTGCTGATTTGAAAGATCTTCAGTGGTAGACGAATCATGGGTTAGAGTCCCCTTGCCATCAGGCTAGCCATGGGAGGTTACTCTCAAAGTAATGCAAATGCGGGTAAGTTTCATCAAAAAGTACTTCACGAAAGCAAAATTTCTCCCACTGCTTGATCCAGGAGTCCCCTTGTCTTCTGGATTGGGTTCAAAATTACAAGGCTTCGGAGTTGAACATTAGTAGTTGTAAACCGGAAAATTGGGTCGGCTCTTCAATGACGGTTGTAAAATAAAATCCTCTATGAAACTTAGTTTCTGAGATTTTTAATTTTGAAACTAGTCAGAACTTTGCTGGGCTCTCGATATATTCTATTCCTCTTTCAGAGATTGAAATTTAATAATTCTAGAACACTTATTTAAACGTACATTTTATTGATAGTTTTTTAAATTTTACTGATGTTTATTTTGATGCAATGTATAAAAGTAAAAAAGAACTCATTTTGTTTAATTTAACATCAAAAGAAACATGAATATAAAATTAAATTCGATTAATATACCTAACAGTATGAAACAAAGTCACACAAAATTATTTGAGGAATAAAAATGTCACTTACACTCCATCTGAATTTCAAATTTCGATTTTGGTCTATAGTTGTTTAATGTTTAATCTGTTTTTAGATTGTTTTTATTTAAATATAAGTATAATATACATCTTTCATAACAATAATTATAAAAGTTAAGTGAATGCACAGTTAAACTTGCCTAATGTAATTTTCTATGAGCTTTTCATTGATTGACTAAGTTACAGTGTTTGCTGCAGACAGCTGGTTTACCAGTTATATTTAATAATAATAGAAATAAAATTCCTTGATTTTTTCAGTAAAATTTCAACAATATTTGAATACATTTTTTATATATTCCAATATTTCATCAGAAATATAATTTTCTTTTATTCAATAAGCAATAAAATTTACATTTCAATAGAAAATATGCCAAACATTACATTTTGTAAAAAAAAAAATATATTACTAGGCAAAGGTTTAACATGTATTATTTAAAATACTTAAGTATATAAATTACAGATAAAAGCAATATTTTGCACAACAATAGAGAACAGTTAAAATTTCAATGAAACAATTTATTAAGAGTCACATGATTCATATAGTCAACCATCTTATATATTACTTATGATTAAAAACCAAAATTAATTTATACAGAAAACTTAACTTTTAAAAACTTAGTATTATTAAATAGCAAATATGGTTATATAGAGAAAAAAAAAATTGGAACAAGAAAATTTTAAGTAATGCTAAATTTCTTTTTAACATATTATTCAACTTTAATAATTCTAAAAAAAATTTATCCATGCTGCAGAAGAAGTTTTACAAAAAATAATAAAATAGATGTTATACTTAGTCATTTTGAACATCATTGGCGCTATTTATTGTTACCGTCAATTTAGAAATTGATTATTTTCTAGATTTGCAGCGAGAGATATTTCTGGGTTTTGCCTGAAATTGTATTATTCCCTAATTTTTTATCTGCAAATCAAACTCCCTGACAATTCCAGGTTTCCCTGATCCATTGAAAACCTTGTATAGTTTTAATAAAAACCTTAAAACTATGAATAGAGTAAGCTAACTTTTTTAGGTCTTTTGAAAATTACATAACTCAATTTCTATCATAATAAAACTTAAAAGTTCTAATCTAATTCAAATACCTTCAATAATAGGAAAAGGAAGAACATCCATAACTTTTTCATCCCACCAACATGTATACCTGCAAAATTTCAAAATTCAAAATCTTTCCAAACATACGTAACATACAATGTGAATTTTCATTTACAAATATTAAAAATATCAAATTTTAAAAAAGTAGCATACAACAAGAAATTTACAGTGTACAAACAAAACAAAACAAAAATGTAAAAGAACTAATTTATTATAAGGACTTATTTAACAAGTCCCCAGGTTTAACTAGAAAGCTTGAAATGGACTAAACACTTTTTTTAAAGAAATAAACAACTGACATTTAAATGATTTCAGAACTTCAACAAACAGACATATTAATATATATGAACTTCAACCAGACATATATATTATCTATATAAATACCATAAATATCTACTTCAGTTGTGATTTGAGAAAAATTATCTCTAACAGCTAGGGAAACAGAATCAAATGGCAGTTTTGCTGATTATTGACTTTATTTAGTTTTTATCTATTTTAGTTTTTGCATTATTTTAAATAATTGCAGGAAAAGTGATGCATACATTTTTATATTTTAGAAATAAAATTCAAAGTTGCAACTAAGCCCGCAATGTACAATATCTTTGCTAATCAAAACTTTTTTCCTCCTGAAAAGCCTATAACAACCATCAAAGAAAATAATTTTAATAGAAAACTCATCATATTTTCACGATTCCACAGCATAACTCAACACAAAACTATTCACCATTGGTGATACAAATTAAACTATAATCCAATTGTCAATTTAAAAAATAGATAACAATGATGAAGACTCCTCACACTATTGTATTGACATATTTCGCTTTGACTATATTGATACAATATTAGAAAGCACTCCTTTTAGCAGATATAATTGTATGAGCTGATGAAGAGATATCTTTTCTTTATTTTGTTTTCCGTATTTTTAATAATTTTTTTGTATATATATGTATATTGTATATATATATATATAATTATTCGCTCCTCACTATGTAGATTTCCTTTCGAGTACCGTTCTCTAATCTCTTTGAATTTTATTTTCTGGTTTTTGCTTGATATATTTGTTTGTTTTTTCCTATATATTTTTCACTTACTCCACATACTCCTCACACTATTGTATTGATATATTTTGCTTTGACTATATTAATACAATATTAGAAAGCACTCCTTTTGCGGATATAATCGTGTGGGCTGATGAAGAGAATCTTTTCTTTGTTTTGTTTTCCGGATATTTAATTTCTTTCTTCTTTTTTTTTAGATATCGAAAATTATATTTTTTTAAATACTTTTGAAAAATTATTTTTAATAATTTTCTTCTCGTCATTATATTTTATTATTTTCCATATTTTCTCAATATTTTAGCTTATATAAATATATATATTTTTAAATACTTTTGAAAAATATCTTTCATTATTTTCTGCTCTCATCATTATTTTTTTATTTATTATTTTCTCAATATTTCAGTATATATATACAGTGAACTCTAGCTACTACGATATCCGATACAACAATAGCTCCCTCTATTAAAATAATGCCTCCTGGTCCCGACGAGTTTGCACATGAATCAATGTCATCCTTCTCACCATATTGCGATATTCCCTGAAGCAATAAACTCTTGTAAAATGATTTCTTTTTCAAATTTCAACTTTATTTTCACAATTTAATATTAGTTTTCAAATAATGTAAAAAAGCTCATTTTATCATATTTTGCTTTTTTTCGGTCTCTTCTGACAACTCTTCGGACTCACTGCTGATTATGTACTTATCTTATTTCTTTTCACCGCAGTGAGGGGCTCTCATATTCAGATTTCAATACCAAATCCTTGAGGCACATAGACCACTTCAAGACCTTCCATTCTTAGAATTGCCTCCCTTATCTCTTAAGAAGTCACTGATTTCATATTTACATATCTGATTTCATATTTTACCATAATTAACATTCTGCAAATTACATTTTTTATATAATATATACATATATTTATAGTTAATACATATATAATATTAAAATTTAAAAAAAATCTTATTGCTTCCCCAAAGTATGTAGACCCTCGATATAATAATATATTCCTCTACAACACTACATTTCTTTGGTTCCTAAAATATTGTTGCAGAAAAGTTTTACTTTATACATACAGTAGAGCGCCGATTATCCGAACCCTTATTATCCGAACGTCTAATTATCCGAACTATGTCTGAATTCGCTTTTTTTTTAAAGTTTAGAATACTTTTCAACTTATCAACAATTTTTTTAAATTTCTGAACCAGTAGATCTACCGGCTGAAAAGATGACAGGTTATGCAGCAGAAAAAATAGAAGACTGGCGTCAAGACACTGAAAACGTCTCAGGATATCAAATTTTAAATGATGATGAAATTGTTGCTGAAATTTTGAATGAAAATCAGAACTCCATGGATGAAGAGGAAGAAGTAGGTGATCAAGTTCAAGATAATGAACCTTCTCATATAGAAAATTCTCATATAGAAAAATGCAATCCATTAGATATTGCTAGAACGTCTAAATGATGTTGATCCAGTTCAGCTGATTTATTTAAAAAGAATAAGGGATATGGTTGCTGAAAAAAGAGCATCTTCTTTGAAACAAAAGTCTTTGTTGGATTTCTTTTGCCTTAGAAAATAAAGAAAAATGTGGTAAAATCAGTAATTTACAAAAGAAATTATAAAATGTTGAAATATGATAAAAGAAATTCAAAATAAAGAAAAGTAAAGAAAAAAAAAGGAAAAAATATTTAAAAATTGAAAAAAAAAACTTTTAAACAGAGCAATTTTAGAAAATACTGCCAGTCCCGAACCTGGAAAAAGTGTGAAGGGAAGTTAGTGCATAAATAATAATAATTTAAATTAGATTTTAAACAACTTTCCAACTATCCGAACTTTTCATTATCCGAACCACGTTCGGTCCCGAGCAGTTTGGATAATTGGCGCTCTACTGTATGTAAGTTCAAAATGTAGAGAAAACAAGGGAAAAATTACAGAGCAATGAAAAAAAGGGGGGGAAGGAAAATAATAATAATAATAAAAACCAGAAAAAAAGGACAATTTTTTTTTTTAATTTTTTGTCCTTTCGTTATCTTGAATAAATAATTAAATATTACATTCTCTAACTAGTTAAGATCTAAATTGCTTACAAATTTCTGTGACAAATTCTTTCTCCAGCTGCTAATGAATTGTGCAGGTAGAAGTCAGTCATTAATTCCCAAATGGGAGTCATTGCTCTACTTGGCTTATAAACACCCAGAAATAAGTTTATGGCATTTTGTTTATCAGCATCTGAAACAGTAAAAAAAATAATTCATATTTTAAACTTGTTAAACATCAAGGATTTTTATGCTAAAATATATTTTATTTTATATCCGTGGTTGAACAGCTGACCCAATTTTGGGTTTACTACTACTAATGTTCAACTCCGTATTCTTGTAATTTTGAACCAATCCAGAAGACAAGGAAACTCCTGGATCAGTACCCCCAGAGTTATTGATTTGTTATGGGAAGATGGAGGATTTTGGGACTCGTCAGATTTAGCGTGCATCAGTCACCTTTAACTACACGGGGAGTCTTTGGCCCGTCTGGGATAGAACCAACCGATTCTTGGACATGGGCCCTACCACCCAGGCTATACCCGACTATGCTAAAATATAAAAAAAATCAGTGCAAATATGCATGGTTACATTTTCTAAAAACTATCAGCATAAAAAAAAACAATAAACAAAAAAAAATCACAGCAATTTCGGTTTAGCTGCGCAAGCGGTTAATGGTTCATTTAAAATTTTAATAAGAGAAGAAATCATAATAAATTTTTTTTTAATTTTTTTGAATTAAAGGGCACAAAAGAGGCCAGTCAATAATTAATAGCGCAACTACAATTTAATGACACAAGAGAGATTGGTCAAATTAGTAATGCAATTTGAGTTTAATTGCACTAGAGAGGTCAATCAGTAATTAGTAGTATAATTAGAGTTTAATGACACAAGTTAGGCCAGTGAATAATTAGTAGCCAGACCTTAAATTAAAACTGCAAAAACTCGCTTAAAAGTGTTTACATAACACATCAATGAATTCAGAGATAGAATCAGTTATTACATCAAACATTAAAATTTTTAAATAATTGCAGAGTTCTCCCTAGAAATAAAAAAAGGATAGGGTGCTTCCTCCCCAAAAGGGGCACTCACTTAACGTAAATATTTATGAGAATGCAAAATATTATGAAATAACCGAGTTTTATGCTCCAAAATTTTTAAATTATCCTCTCATACTATTTTATGAGTATATTTCAAATTTTTTCATTATCAAAATGTGAGAAAAATTTGTTGTTTGCAAAAATAATTAAAGGCATGCTAAAAGGCAATCTCTGTGCTTATTTTATTTTTAAAAAATATACTAGCAAAAAATTATTAATTTATAAACAACTTGAAAGCTTTTTTCTATATCTTAAAACTGAAAATTATTTATATTTTTAAACATTTCAAGACACATTTTTTTTTAAAAAAAAGGGTATTTATTAAAAAAATTGTTTTTAAATTTAAAATCACTTCAAAAAATGATTAATATCCCTCTCCAAAAAAAAAAGTTTTTATAAAAATTTAACTAGTTGAAAATAATCCTAACAATGTACATATTTGGAACAGTAATCAGAATTAAACCTATAGACACAGACAGTTTCACCAGTGTGTAATTATTATTTTCAAAATGGAATCTGAATAAAAAGGCAGTGTTTTTAAGGGATAGCAGCTAACTTTTACAAAAAGGGCAAAGAGGGTGCATTTATTCGGATTATAAAGCAAGCCGACTGCCTTTAAAAAAGCGCTTAGGTATAACACTGTTATTTGAATCATACTTTTCATAGAAAATGAATTGAAAATTACTAAAATCAACTAGAAGATAATTTAAAGCTATAGTAGTAAGAGAACAGGATATGAATACCTGAAAACGTATTGCTGTAATATCTTGACAAAGTTTGTAGAATGTCGCGAGAATGAGAAGAGAGAGGAGCTATTTTTCTGTAAGTTTTCACTCTGTGTACTAACTGAGATCCACCATATTGCAAAGCCAGTGTATCTCCATGATCTTCATACAGTTCCTCCAGCATACTAAAAATGACACACACAAAAAGAATTTCTTAGTTGAAGAAAACCTTCCTCTGGATCAAAAGTTCCCACTTAATCTCAGAAAGAAAGAAAATTCCCTGACTTTTCAAGGTATTTCAATAGAATTTTAATGTAAATCCTGGCCATATTTTATCTAACACCATGCAATTTTTTTTTATCAAAAAACTTTGATTTTTTTTTTATTATGTCAAATATTAGATTATGTAAGCAAAAAAATATCATCAAAGGAGGATGAAAACATGGAAAAGTTACAGTAAAATGTAGAATTTTCACAATAAATAATTGTAATAGATGCTTACATAATCTAATCTAATCTTAGAATTATTAAAATTAAATCTCAATTACTGATTACTGTTACTGACAATTCTGACACATGTTATTTTTCACGTATGATGCAGAAATTTTCCACATTTTTGTTTAAAAAAATGCAACTTTCCCTGACTATTCCCTGCTTTTTAGAGTCAAAACAAAATTCCTTGGTAATTCCAGGTTTTCTCTGTTCTCACTAACAGATAAAACGGACAATAATTTAGAACTTAGTCTGTGCTTTTGGTAAGAAGTTACCGTAACTTTTGTTTAAGAAGTTATTTTTGCTTAAAGAAAAAGCCCAATGGAACATAATAAGCATCGCAATTTGACGACTCTTTACTAAATTATTAAAGTTTAAACATTTTTTTCGTCACTTTCTAACATTCTCTACAGCAGAATTCAAGATTTCACAACTTCTATAACTTTAACTTAAATTAAGCACTGAAATTAGAGAATATTACAATGTCTTGTTAAGAGGAGGCTATACAATGGAAGGAACCCTGCTTGGCAAATTCTCTTTTCACTTACATAAGCAAATTTAAATTTGAAATAAATGAATTCAGGTAAACCCAGAGTTATAAATTTTATTCATAAAAATAATTATAAAAGTAAACAGAATATAAACCCAGAGTTTCAAACGCAGAAAAAAATTTCAAATAACAAAATGCAGGAATACTTAGAATTACACTAAATATTTGAAACTCCATTTAATCTAAGATTTCCTAAACTTACTTTTCTTTAACCCTTAAATTTTAAAATGTTGGAAAATATAAAAAATCAATGCTCACATTAGACACACTCAGACCACCATTTTACGGGCATAATCCAAAATACATACACCTACACTGATTGTGGCGTCACCTTTATTATGGATTTTGAATTTACAACATGTAATGTTGTTAACGGTTTGTTCTGTGCTGTCATATTATTTTATGTCATATTCTATTAAGTCAGTTAACATAATAAATGAATTTTAGGTTTGTTGTTTGTCACTGCACTTTTAACATCTTTTACTGCCATACACTCTGACCCATATAACACATAATATTAATGGAGGTGAAACAAAATTTTCAATAAAATATTTTTCCAGTGGTATAGCATCCTTTTTAAAATTACCACAAATCAAATAAAACTTTTTTTCACCTAAATCAATCATTCACCACTCCGTTACATCAAATATCACACAAGCATTAAACTCACATAAACTTTCAATAAATAGTTTACCGTATACTGTCAGTATCAAACTCCAATTTTGGATTTTCGACAACTCCTAGAACATACAACTAAAAATAAAGAAAATATAAACCATGAATTAGGAATAAGCCATTTCAAAAGAATAATTACATTAAATTACTTGTAATTATTTGAAAAAGCACAAACTTTATTTTATTAATCTCTCTATTTGGATAGCACCTGTTTCAGTACATAACTATTTTAAAAAAATAAATTGGAAACCATTTAACTTTCTAAAACCAATACAATGTAATAATTAAGTGTTTATTGCAATATTTCTCCCCTCAACTTTTGGAACTATATTTTGAAAATATAGTCCCAAATGCTTTGATACAACTTGCTCTTGAATTTAGTCACAAATTTAATACCTCTATTGTGTACAAAATAAAAATAAATAAATAAAAGAACAGTATTAATGAAAATAAAACTTGAATTTGAAAAAATACAAAAGTGAGAATAAATAGTTTAAAAACAAAGCAAATAAAGAGTGATAAAGCACGGAACAAACAGATCAAAGTATAATGATATATATATTTGAGTCAATACAGCATCAAACATAAATATTTTTAAATCAAATTATGAAATTACACTTTAATACATACATTTAAAAAAATAAATCATGTCTACAAAAAAATGGAAGAAGTAAATAAAATAGAGGTAACATTAAATTCATTGACAGTAAGAAAACAAGAAACTATAAAAACTCAGAAAACAGCAAGAATAAAGATCGGTAAATCATTGACAATAAAGGATTACAATATTACCTATTAAAAAGCAAGAATACAATTTTCTAAAGTTTAGATTAATATTCAAAGTCACATAACCATTACTTAAATGCAAATTTTCTGATAAAAGGAGGAAAAAAGACAAAAAAATTCTGTAAGTAATTTTATAGAAACCAGAAATGCTAGTGCAGCCTTCCCAGATGCAAATTGTGCTGCGTTTATGCATTATGTTACAGTTTCTCATAAAAAGAAAAAACAGTCTGATAAAATTTACTGAAACCAACAATATTGAACTTTTAGTAAGAAAAAAAAATTAGGTAAGCAATTTTATAGGCACCTGAAATGCTAGTGCAGTATTCTAAAATGCAAATGGTTCTTTGTTTGTGCATTATGTTATATTTTCTCACAAAAAGAAAAAAGTCTGATAAAACGTACTGAAGCCAACACTTTTGATAAGTCAAAAAAATTTAGGTAAGCAATGTTATAGGCACCTGAAATGCTAGAGCAGCCTTCCCAAATGCAAATTGTGCTGTGTTTGTGCGATCGAGACAGTCGACACAGTTGACTCGGACAACACCGGTTTGCAGCCTGGAGTTATCTTCTCTTTTGAAACCTCCCAGGCTGCATCCCTTGCAGCTGTGATGATGAATAGACTGACAGTAAAATTCGGGTCTGTTGTGAAATATACCAATCTTGCCTAAAACTTGATAAGCTATTTGGGCTAGTCTTGGCATGACACTAGCTTCTTTCCTATTAAAAATATTTGCAATTCATATTAGCAAATTAAGTTAATTTTCCGATCAGCTCATTTGAAAAACAATTTTGATTTCCTAAAGAAAACCTCAACAAAATTATTATCTCACTTAAAGTATCATACAAATAAATAAACTCAAGCTGGCCACAAACACTCAAAAGAAATTAATCTACCCTGATTTTTATCGAATAATTTTTGGAATTTCACTGATTCTTATAACCAGTAACATGAATTCTATTATAAAATTATTTTCAGTTATACATTATTATTATGCAGAAAATATGCAACAAAGTACTAATACTTGTTATTATAAAGTTGAAAATACTCAATTTTTTTATTACAAACTCAATATTTGCAGGTAAATGTTTGGTATTATAGATACCTCAAAGCCAAATTAATTAATTTCACCGATTTTAAGAAAATTTGAATTGAATAACCTGATTTTTTCTTTTTCTCAAAGATTTTCATACTCTATGGCTACCTTGTAAAACAGTTACTTTAAAGTAGCAAGGAACTATATTATTAATATAATGTTATGTAAGTCAATAATAAATTGATTCAACTCAGGAAAATAAAGACTAGTTTCCCCTCTCGTCAAACAATGAGAAAGTTAGTAATACATTGAGGAGAAATATCAATAAAAAAAACTTTTAAATACAACAATAAAAGATTGTAATACAGCATATTCTGAAAAGTCAGCTTTTGCGACACATTTCTAAGTTACCATTAAAAAAGTAATATTATACTTTAAAAAATCATATATTTATAACAAATTAAAAACTACCACCCTTTCACTATTATGACAAAAAAAATTTAGGGAAATACATTTTACTTGAAAAAGATTAAAAGGGAAACAATTTGTTTTTATTTCCGGTATCAATACAGATAAATTAAAAAGGAACAGTGTTTTCTTACTAAAATTTCAACACCTTATTTTTATAAAGTAATGTATAATCCACAATTATTTACTGTTATCAATAATGTCAACAGGTATAGCATTTCATTTCTTTTTCGCAAGAACTTATTAGGATTTAAGAACCTGCTGCTCAAACATTCCTGTTTTAGAAATTTTTACCCTTCATAAAGTCATATTTCAATCTACAATCTGTAATCATAAACAGTTTATTTTAGATATACATTTTAAGACAAGATATTTGTTTACAATAAATGAAAAAGATATAAATATTTCTTTTTTCATTTTCATAGAATTTTTATTATCATTTTAATAATAAATATGTGTATTTGCTTTTAAGTAAAGCTTGCTATAACAGCAATTTCATCTGGTATTATGAACTGTCGCTATAATAAGATTTTGATGTATACTATAAAGCGCTATTTTATGTGATTCTAATGTGTAAAAATGAACAGCAAAGACATTGATCAAAATTGATGACATTGATCAGATATTTAAACAAACTTAGCTATTTCATTTGAAATTTTGATCTACAACATTTAGTTCTAATTAAATGATTTCATACCGATTGGTTTACCAGTAAACTGATAAAAGTTAAAGTTAGTTGTTTTTACAATTTCACAGCAGAATTCACTATAACTAAAAAAAAGTTAACTAAAGAGCACTGCTACAACTTCGTTTTATAAATTTTTATACGGGCATCAAATAGGATTAATCTCTAGCTGTTTTAAATATAAAATTTCCTATTTAATCTGGTTTATACCTAATAATTTTATATCAATTTATAACAAAAAATAATAGCTTTTAGTACATTTATACAGCTCCAACTACTATGGAATTTACATAGTTTTAGAAAATGTTTTTTATAGTGGTTCAAGAGGCAATGCATACAGACATAAATGAATTAGCATAGAAAGAATTTTACCCATCAAAACCTACAAATAATCTAAACATTTATATAAAATAACAGATAAACAAATAGTCATGTTCTGCAATAATGATAGGTTTTTAAAAATACCATTTAAAAAATTTTAAAAAAACTTAATTTAGTTCACTACCACATGAAAAAAATACTTCACACAAAACTAAAATGTTGGTTGTTATGTTAATGTGAAGCTTAATCAGTCACAATCTTTTTTTTTCCTATTCACAAATTTCCAAAGCCACAATTTTTTGTTTATGCAATCTCCTTCTAACATGCATTAATTTTCAAGTGAATAAAAATAATTATTTCTATAATAAAACAAAGCTTACAATTTGTTTATATGGGCCATATCAAATCCAATGTACATGATTTGATGCTGAGTTGGTAAGAATTGATTAAGGTAATTGATTGCACCACTGAATTCTTCACTTAAGATACTTTCGTGTTTCTTCTGTTCTCGTTTTTTAACTAAATTTAAAACAACAGTTGGTGATCCATATCGCTGCAAAAGACTGTTAAAATGTTGGCCAGCAACAAAGCAAAAGGGATCAGCAATATCCACTAGAAATAAGAAATATACGTTCAATTAAATTTTAACATAAATGCCAGATTTGAAACAAGATAATATATAGAGGCCCTCAAAAGTGTTCATACACACTTATGACATTCAATGAAATAGGGTTCTATTCATATTTCACAATGGGTACTTGATATAAGATATACAATCTATTCCTAACAAAACTGAATGTAATATTTTAAAAACAAAGTAAAAAATTTAATTTAAGAAATTAATAATAAATAAGTAACAAACATTTTATCTCACCAAATACATTGTACGCTTAAATATTTTCGGATAAATTCATAATTAAAATTATCATTTATTGCTGTATTTTTTTATTCAATTATTTTTCATTTATTATTATTATTATTTAGTTACTTATATATCTTTTTTTTGTGATTTAGCATCAAAATTATGGTAGCAAAATTGGATTTTTACTTTTGCTTGTTAAGGCCATAATATTTTTCTTATTATGTAGTTATAGGATTGCAATCATATTAAAACAACAGACAACATTTGAAAAATGATTATTTGTCGTGATTAGAGGCAAATCAGTAACGAATATATTGCTAAAATGATGTATTTTATCCCATCCCACTGCGCAATATGTGAAAAAACATTGAAAAGGAAGAATTTAAATCTGTATGATTATAGATTAAAATTATAAAATCCATGCAAAATTCATAACAAATTCATCAGAGAATTGTAAAAGTTTCAACAGAATTAAATAAAAAATATTTTGCTTCAATTTTCACCTGCAGTCTTATAGTTAGTAGGTATAACGAATTTAAACAATTCTTACTATAGTTTCTAACTCTGTGGAAATGTAAATTTGAACAACTATTTCTTTTTTTTAACTTTATCCAAATAGAATAGTTTGATTCAAAATTAGGTAAAAATTAATTAGAAACTTACATGTGATTGGTGGTTTCGGCACCATTTTAGAGATATCTTGGGACCACTGAGATGGAATGGAGCCTCTCATTTGCACAAAAGATGTGAAATGGCCAAGAGTAAATGATGAAGCTGAGGAATCAAACACAATTTGCTCTGTTTCAACTTCATTTGCTACATCTCCCTAGAAAAGTCAAACCACTTTTTTAAAAGAATAATTTAGTTTAGGAATCTCAATAATTTTAAGAGGAAAAAAACTCCAGTTTTTCAGGCTTATCAAGAAAATTTCTATAAAATTCTACATAATAATTATGACAAAAAGAAAAAGCTGTCTTCAGAAAACATTATGCTTTATTCAATATATAAATATACAATAGCAAAAACTTGTTTAAAATTTTTTGTACAAACTTACATCTGGATTTGCCTCTGCATGAAATAGTTCCTTAGTAAAATTTTTTGGAGAAATAATTTTAATAAATGTCAGAATTATTTACTTGGACCTCAATGACTACTCGTTGTGGCGCAAAAGCAGAATTTAGAGAGAAATTTGAAAAGGTGTTTAAAAATTATACATAAAAACTTTATGTCACTCTAACTTAATTTGAATGAGCTGACACTAAAAAAAGCTGAATAAATCCTTATGCAGCATAAGCATGTAATCAAGTAACAGAAAAAAAAGTTTTCTTTCCCTTATGTTGTATTCTCTCAACCAAAATTTATAATTTTGATTGGAAACAAATTCAAAGATGTTTAAAAAAGGAGTCTAAACAATTTTTTTCCATTTATTTTTTAAATAATCTGAACTGAAAAATAATCAGGTTTTCCAGACCTATAGTTCTGCCTTTCAGATTATTAAATAACACTTCAATTTCCTATATATATTTTTTAATTCCTATCCTTGATTTACCATGTTTTCCAATTTAAAGGTGGAGTCATTATATAAAATGACCTTATAATGTAGAAAATGGTAGATTTTAATATACATTATTAAATAAAAAAGGTTAAAAGCTACTACATAAAAGGAAATGAGTAAATACACTAGAACTATCAAAATATCCAACAATACATCTAGTTAAAAATAATTTTAAAGTATTGAAACTTAAAAATTTTGTCAAAGATAACATTCAAAATGCACCAAAAATTTTATTGAAAGATTATTAAAACAATTAGTGATAATGGAAAAGATACTTACTTTATCATTTGTACCTCTTTTCAGAAACCTTGTGCCTGCAAATTTTTGAGACCGCCGGGCAATTAATGTTAAATATATTGATCGTCCAAATATGCTTAAATCTATTGACAATTAAGAATCTATTATCAGAAATAAAATTTGAAAAAAAAAAATTTTTCAATATCCATTACTAAAGGTAACCCCTTTAAAAATACATCAAGTTTCATAAAAAAAAGTTATAAAAATAAGCTAAAATATTTTTATATGATCTGATATTTAACTTCGAAACTTTTTCAGTAAGCTGTAAGAAACTCAGATTTTTATGACAAGATAGGACAGAGCTAAGAACCTTACAACTTCCTAAAGGTTCTTTCAAATTTAAATATTCCCTTCATTTATTTATTAGAATACTAATTAACAACTTTTTATCGAAGTAACTACCAGTTTCAAAAACAGTTATTTTGTTAATGTTATACAAATATTTTTGAATTAAACTTATTTTAATATACTTTGAAATTTTAAATTAACACAAAAGATTTTATTAAATACACTTTGTTTCACAAAGCAACGTAAAACGTCACAATCCCTGTAAAATTATTTTAAAAATCAATGTATTGTGTTGTTTTAATCATATATATCACACAAATCCAGAGATTACCCCTAAATCTCAAAACGAATTTGAAGCATTACTTTAACTACTACAGGTAATAAGCACTAAAAATTTCTATAACCACTTTTTCCCTAATCAGTTTTTCAACAACCTTTTTTCCTTTTAAAAGTTAAATTTGACATCAAACAAGATTATTATGATGTTTCCAACTTTAATTAGCAATAATCAAAACATGTCAATAGATAACACATCAATAGCTCTGTGTAGAATTAATCTTTCATCCATAATTAGTCATCTTTAAAAAAATGCAATAACTTTAATTTTTAAAAATACTTCTTTTATTTTAAAAAAACTAAGTTTTGTAACTAACATCAAATAATTTCTGCTACCTATAGAATATTTTGATTGACAAATACTAATAATCACATTTTCAACAAAGAAAAGGGAATAAGCAATAAAAGGATACTAGATTGACCAACAAAACCATGAGTAATATAAAGCAACCAATCAGGGTGGAGGTCTACTAATTCTAACAAGTGAGAATTCCATACAAATCTCCAGTGAGGCTTTACTTTTACACCATAGGTCACCTGGCCTAAAAGTTGAGTAAGCCTTTATTAAGTAAATAACTAAGTACATATGCATTGGGTTACAAAAAAAAACTTAAATATTTAAATTTAAAACATACAAATCATAATAAATTTTGTAAAATAATGATTTAATTGAAAAAAAGCAATAATTTAGAAATTACATACCAGACTCTTTAGGGATGTTTGAAAGATCTTCATTTGATCTCAATTCAGACCAAACAGCATTCTCACTTTCAGAAGAATTTTCATATTGAAAGTCAGAACTAATTGTCGATTTTAGAGAAGAATCATTTTCAACAGTGTCCTGTCGAAAAGTTTAACATGTCTTACTTCCACATTTTATTTTTATTTTTTTGGTGTATTTAAAGATATTCTAAAGATGAATGAGAATCAATACAAAGATAAACAATTTTATTCTAAAGGAATAATTCTTAATAGTTTTCATATATTTCTAATGCAATACTTATAATATTTTTATACAATATTACAATAAGTATTACATTAGAGAAAATATTTAAATTATTATACCTCAACTCTCAACTTTTCAAAAATGGTGATTAACAAAAAATAAAAAAATAAAATGAAATTGTACAAAACTTTTAGAAAAAATGCTAGAAATATTCATGTCTATTATGACAATCTATTATTTTAATTTCATAAATTTATCATCATAAACATAACAGCTCTTCGAAGTAAGAAAAATTATAAAATTTTGCATTGAAAAAATAGGTCCTAATTTTTACAGCTCTCTAACTTCAACAAGAGCAGAACAAACTAAAAAATTTAATAACAATCTTAGCATGATATTAATTGTAACTGATTGTATAATCTATAATTTTGTTAGAGATTTGATTTACTTAAATAGAATTCAAAATAGAAATTTTGCTCAATTAAAAAAAAAGTTTAAAACATGATGGTAAATAAGAAAAGAAATATAAAGCCATAAACTTGAAATTAATTTTAATGATAGACATTTCTTTTAAAAATAGCATCAATAACCTAAACTTATTTAAAAAACAAACTAGATGATATTGGTAATGTTGATAATGGAAAATATAAAATGTGGCCTAATCTGTGTTTAACACAAAAGAATAATATACAGGATGTCCAAAAAGCCTGGAAACATTAAAATGTCTTGAAAAACATGCATCAGATTAAAAATCTAAGTATATACTTGAAAATATTTTCAACATATCCAATCAATGACACCAAACTTGATCTCCCAACCTCATCTCTTGGGAGTAAAGCAAGGGAAAACACCAAAATCTTTAATAGAAACCTTTTTTTATTGTATATTTGGAATTCTACCCAAAAAGTATACCCTTAATTTACCAAAGTTTTTCAATATTTTTTGTAGAATGATGCCATAATTATAATATGATGGAACAAGCTCCAATTCCTTAAAAGGTTGAGGTTGATTAGTCAAGTCTGGTATCATTGAATGCTTTTTTTTTAAAAAAAATATAACACTCCTGTATTTTTTATCTGACGAATAAATAATTGCCAAAACTATTTGACAGTCTCTGTACTTTTAAAACACTTTGTATAAAAATATTAAAAAAACTTTTTTAATGAATTTAAAAAAGATTGTATCATGCAGCCTTTGAAGAGATATTCACATAAACAAAAGATCAATCCTGCATTTAACGATAATAAATAAATAAATAATCATTTAACTCACTCTCAAACTCTCTAGAAAGTTATCAGCAATTTCATCAGAGGCTCCTTCAATGGTTTTCAATTGGGGATCCCAGAAAGGAACACTCTTAGATTGGTCAACATCCTGAGATAAGTTAAAACTGGAAAGCTCTCTGTAGACGGCCATGTTGTACTGAAGAGTGTGTGTTAAATCATAGCTATAGCTGGAAAAGTTTTTTTTTCTCTTTTTAAAAAAAATAAATAAAAACTGGAAAGTTTACGTATTTGAAATTTGTATTTTTAAATTTATATTTTTAAAGCCAAATAACATAAATGAACATTTATTAAATGTTACTTGAAGATACTATCTTCAATTATTACATCTTATGAGCACTAGTCTCTATTATTCATTGTATTGGTGCCTCTGTGGGAGCAACTGTTGAAAGAGGGAGAGACCGTAAGCGACTTCTTTAAGTCACATAGGAGATAAGCAAGGCATAAATTCTTATGGACTTATTAGTAGTTAGTCCAATAAAAATAAGACTAAAAATAATTATGATTAGGAGTTAAATTTAAAACCCATTAACTAAAGCTCTTTTTTTAATCAAATCATAATCAAGCAATGCATTCATGTTTAAAATTAAGTTCAAAAAATTTAAAATAACACTTTTTTAAAAAAAATACAAATTTTTTCTATTGTAAAAAACGCACACACAAGCGTACTTACAAGAGAAAAAAATCTTATATACATTAAAATGAAATAAAATAACTAAACATAATGATTCTTTTAAAGTTTTTTCGATCACTTGTAGCTAAGAAATATTTTATGACTCCAAATTATGCAATAGAATATAAGTAATGAATCATTTATTACAAAAATTTTGTCATTGAATTAAAATTCTTCATAAGTTATGACAACATATTCACAAATCTTCTTGAATTTTTCTTTTTTTTTTAGTGAAATGCAGAACATCATATTTTTATCAATATTTTTTCCTGCATAGCAAACAAGTTCATTTATAGGAAAATGGTCATTAATACAATAACCTTAAGTGAGCTTCCAATTATTATACAGTCAAACCCTGTTACAGTGATTCAGCAATAAGTAAACTGTAAACAGTGATAGACTATTTATCTAAATTCTTTCAAAAATTATTTTTAAGCAAAGGCCAGTGGCACATAGCCCTAAGTACTACTACCCAGTCACCTGGCGTCTTTCTTAAAACTATTTATTCAAACAAAGACTATCTGAAGATTTCCCTTTATTTTTAAAAATATCAAAACTTTTTAATATTTCAGAACAAACAATTCATTTTAACACATGAAAGTTAAAAATAAAAAATGAAGATTACCTGAAATAAAAGTCACTGGACAAATCCATACTTTGAAATAATTTAACGTACCTATAAATTAAAGCATATAAATATAACTCATCCAACTTCACAGTTTAAAATGAGAAATTTAAAAAATAATTCATTACTTTGCTTCATGAGGATGCATATTTTTCTCTCCATCATTTGGTATGTATACCATGCACGTGGCTTGAATTTTATAAATTGTATGGTGTCCTATGTAAGCCACTCTTTTTCGCTTTGTAATCAGTATTAAATAATATCCTTCTAAAAATCTAATAAAACCTAAAACATAACCAAAAAAATGCTAAGGTCAAAATAAAATCACAGAACAACAAAAACTTTTTCCTATTTCTATGCAAAAAAGTGTAATTTTTGGAGAATATAGTAAAGAAAAAACAAGAAATGTAATTTTTTATTAGAAGTGGTGGAAAAAAATCTACCTCATGCCAAACTTTAACCTCTGTATCCCATTAGTCGTTTGAAAGAATGAAAAGGAAAATCATTCTACATACATTTAGGTTTGAAGAAAAGCAACTAAATCTGGATTGTGCTATGACCTTTTTACCTAATCCTTGAACTCTGAATTTTTTAATACAGATGGGGCATTGTTGTTATCACAATAAAGAAACAAACTCAGCACTTTATTTATTTATGAGTTACATTAGTCTTTTATGAGCACTGATGGTCAACTGAGTAAAAACAATAACAAGATTTAAAAACTGTAAGTTAATCTTAAATTTTTTTGATAAATTGCTTTGCTTATGTTAAGTTTAAAACCTGAACATTCGGAAAAGCCTAGGATAGCCCAGGAAAATTTCTTATTGAGGTTATATTTAAATTAACTCTTAATTTTAAAACTCATAAGATTTCTCTTTTTTTTAAAAAATAAATTCTAAGATGATGTCAGCCACAAATGGATGAATGGTAATTAATATCAGGACATAAATATAGCAAAAGGGCACATTTTAAGAGTTATTATTTTACTGTTTTCAGTCACAATTTTTATGTTTTCAAACAACTCGTAAACTTATTTATAAATCCAATGGTAAATAAAGTCTCTATTTTAAAAAGTACAAATATTATAACCATGGATGACATCAAGTTTCTGAAGTTTAGATATAAAAACAAATTAGAAGGAGTAATACAGAATTCTTACTACAAATTTTAACTGATAGCTTGTGGTTAGCTTTCTACGATTAAACCTTTCTCCATAGCATGATTTTAGATTTTATTTTAGAATTCTTTTCAGATTAGATTTTCTTTTGAATTATTTTTTCTCTTTTACGCAGCTTTAAATAAAACATAAATAAATGAAATAAAATGAATGATATATTTTAACTTTTATTTTAATGATTATAATACAAATTTATAAATTAATTACCAACAATTCCAAAAGATGATATAGTCCCCTTCAAATCAGATACAAATTTCTGACCTTGTTTAGATCTGTTTCCACATTTTATCATATTTAGAAGATCTCTAATTTCTCTCTTGCTGTATTCAACCTACAAAAATATTTATTATTGATAATTGTTAAGTACCATTAAAAGAATCTTTTTGCTATAAGATATAAAGCGAAGACTTTTTATACCTTATCATCGACAACATTCAGCTCTTTGGACTCTGTACGATCAATTTTTAACACTCGAAACTTACTTTCTGTGTTATTACATCCGACCAGATAATATCTCTGTGAAATAAAAATGATCATTATAGTAATGCTCCCATACATTGCAAAGAAAATTTTAAAAACTAAATAAAATTAATCAGGGCAGTTTGAATTTCATTAACTGAATGAGAATAAAGCGTAAATTTGAAATTGCTCATTTTAATTATTGACAATCAATAATTAATACTGCCCCTCTCCCCTACACCTCAGTGAATTCTCAAAAAACTTCAAACAATAGATGTTGCAGATAAAGCTATATGGCTGAACAATATTTATAATTTTGGACAGTCTCTAGGTTAGAACTATAAAATTTTAGGATGTTATCAGCTCTTTTAATTTTTTAAAAAAATAAAAAAAATTGTGGGACCAAAAATCTATATCCCTTGAATTTTTAATTCAATTATATTAAAAATCTGCATTTGTGTGTGTGTGTTTTTTTTTTTTTTTTTAAAAAAAAAGAGATGCTCTGAACACACACAAAATCAGGAATAGCAAATCTAAAGCGAGATAAAAAAAACTTTTAATCAGGATAACAAAAACATTTCAGATCACAAATAGAAAAAATTATGAAATTTACTGTTGCTACACTACACTTTAATTGAAATTGTCATCATTTTTTTGCATGTGTGTACATAATAGAATTGCTATTGACCAGGAAATTAAAGAAAAACATCAAATTTCTTTTATTTAAATCAATTTTTTATATAACTTAATAGAGACTATATTTGTTGGTCCTACTTTTCAGTAACCAGTTTTTTTGCATAGCAAAACAATTGAAAACGACGAGAAAAGAACAATTTGTGTCCATAAAAGCAGATTTGGAGAAAACAATTTAGCATGTGGAAAGGAAAGGTTTTTCACAGTAAGGTCCATCTTTGTGTATGGATTTTCACGTTGATTTGTCAAAACTTAGTAATCCTCAAAAAGCAATAACTGGCGATCCAATAAAATATTTTGAGGAAAATGGAAACAGACAGTTCTTCCCCTTGGTCTTCAATTGTAGTTATTAGTTTAAGGAATTATATCAAACTTTAATAAACTGTTAGAATAATAAACATAAGAATAATAAACATGCTATGAAAACTAAAGAGCAATATGTGAAGATATCAGCAAATGTATTATGATATAAAATTATATAATATTACAAACTCAAAAGTTATGCTGTATAATTTTTTTTTCATTTGCAGTTTTTAGTAACAGTCATTTTTCATTTTATTTATTTATTTATTTTTTTAACTTGATAGTTTGGATGAATGAAGTTGTCTGAGTTTCCCACTATAACTTTTTACACAAAATAACAAGTTTAAAGCAGAGGCAACTTGTTTGCAATAAAAGACCCCTATATAAACATTGAAATAACTAAAGTATATTTCCCACATCCAATTTTTAAGTAAATGGAAAGATATTTAAAAACCATTTTTAATTTAAAAATTGTTTATAAATTTGAAAATGATACAAGAAGTATTAATCAAACTTAAAAATCTGAAATGTCATGAAAACAAACTTACAGCCTTCGTTTTGTATAAAATAATTTTTTGCACTAAGCTGACAATTGGATATGCAACGCTTTCTTTAGACATTTTCCTTTTAATTGATTTTTTTTTTCGTTTTTATAATCAATCTATCGGCAATATTAAAAGTCTTTTCTGAACGAATTCTTTGTTTACATTTTTGCGTGACTCTGGTATTAAAGAGAGCATATTAAGTGAAAGCACGACATTTGCTTTAAGCTTAGTAATGAAACTATTTTTTAAAAAAAATATAGAATTAAATGTTAGTTGCATGTGAAAAAGAAAATATACTCGTTTTAACTTCAAACAAAATTAAAAAACTGTGAAAAATTCATACAACAATTGCTTAATTTTTATATATCAGATATATAAAGCTAGCATAAGCAAACAGCTTAAAAACCAACAAAACTTCTTTTTTCGAAAAGAAAGGTTTTCTTTTCAGTTTTCGTTTTCAAACAAATAATTTTCGGATTATGCGTTTAACTTTTCAATTAATTTTTGGATTATTAAAATGGTATCTACTTTATAAAAAATAATTATTTTCATGTGCATTTCAAAAAATTAATGTGAGTTCGATAAAGGAAATTGTTTTCATTTTGTGATGAATGAAAATACCGCTGGGATAAATTCGCATGCAACCATTGGTACTGTACTGCCATCCAACCATGAGAAACATATTTGCAAAGTTTGTAGTCTAATATATTTTACAAAATTCGACCTTCAACGACATTTAATTACCCATACTTTGGAAAGGAGACATAAATGTGAAGTATGTCACAAAGCGTTCTCTCGAAAAGCTTATCTTCGAAACCATTCTGTAACGCATACAAAGCTTAAACCTTTTGTCTGTGGATTTTGCTATAAAAGTTTTTCTGGAGAAATAAACCTAAGGAACCATTTTAAAACTCATAAGAGGCAGGAAAGAAAAAGAAAAAAGTATGCTTGTGTAGCTTGCGATCAGACCTTTTGCCTTAAGCGTTTTCTCAACGAACACATGCGTTCTCATAAAGATGTGAGACCTTATAAATGCTCATTGTGCAGCAAAACATTTCAATGTAAAGGCATTTTTAGGAAACATGTTCTCACACATTTAAATGCAAAACCTCATGTTTGTCAAGTGTGCAATCAGGGATTTTGCACCAGAAGTAAACTCCTTCTGCACTTTAAAACTCACACTGATGCAAACTGTTTGTAACAGAATGCAATATATGATACAAAATGCGAAAAAGTGCACTTAAAAGCCAAATATGGTATACTCCGGAGATATGGTTATATTATTGGCAAAACAGATTTAAATGATATGGGCTCTCTATTTATCTTTTTTTCTTCTTTGTCACACTTTTCTATAACTCCTACTACTTTGTCACATGTCATGCAAGATTACAATAAACATGTACTAGTAAATCAGAAATAAAACACAGTACAGTACAGAACCCGTTATCCGGAAACCAGAAAACCGGAACAGAATTCGGTAAATTTTCCCGCCATTCTTAAAAAAAAAAATTTTTTCCTCATAAGATTTTAGGATTTTTCGTTCTTTTTTTAAAGATGTTTACCATACCATCATTTTGGAAATAATATTTAGTGTATTACTTCATCGTTTTTTCTTCTTTTTAAATTTATTTCCAAATTTTTTTTTTTCAGTTGGGTTTAACAATAAAAAAAACGGCTATTTGTAGCAATTCAGAAAACCAGAAAAATCAGTTATCCGGAATAGCGATGGTCCCGATCGTTCCGGATAATCGGTTCCTTACTGTATTATAAATCATTTTTGTCATTATAACTAATAACGTACTATAACAATTGCTACCTAATCTCTCCTCCTTGTCACAATATCACCAGGGCCTGATGGCCTCATTGGCAGTAAGGGCTTTTGCCCAGAGCCCTTCATAGTCTTGAATTTTAAGATTTTTTTTTTTTTTAAGTTGTTAATTTATTAGTGGTTCTTTTATAGAAATTTGTATCTTACTGGTTTATTCAAATTTATCAATCTTAGTTTATTAAAATAAATTGACTTGTAATGTTTTCTTTTAAAACATTTTTTATTTATTTAATACAAATAGACTTAGAGCTTTTATCAAAGTAGAAACAGTACAAATGTTACTAGTTGAATTATAATTAATACTTTATTATTCATTGAACTGTCATACAATCAGTATTTTTTCCTTTAAAAAAGAATTAGAAGTCATTGAAAATTTGAGATATCCCGAATCAGTGCTTTACCCTGAACTGCCACCCTTCTTAATCAGGCCCTGTCACAAACACTCTCCAAGCCTAACATCATTAGTGGATGGCCTTATCTTGATGTATATTTTTAAATGCTTGTTATATATGTATGACTAATGAAGTCTAAAATTATTGACTTGAATATCATACCTACTGTTGTATTATAACACAGCACTTATTATAAGTTATGTATTGTTTGTTGAAACGAAATTGTCTGTTTGAAAAAGATTAGCACTATTAAACAAAATGTAAAGAAATGAAATATTTGTCCTCTATTATCTCTTTTGTTTTTTCTGATTATTAGTTAAGGAAAGATCATATCTTATGCATATGAAATCTCCAGAAATCAACTTAGTTATTTGGATGATTTTTTTATGATGTGCAACTCATTTAGATGTAATTGCTTTAACATACTATGTATTGTTATTAAAACTAAAATATCACAACAATTTTAATGTCTCACAGAAAAATAATTCTACTGATTTGGTAAATATAATTTTATTTAAAAGAAAAGAAAATTTTGAAAGGCTTTCTGGAAGCCTGTTTGAAACATTTTGTGGAAATTCTTTGAATATTCTCTTTCCAACAGGTGTCCTAAAAATGATGAAGAAATTTAAAAAATTGAAAACAAGCAGAAGATGATAGATAGAAACATATAGTTCTGCGTAAAAATTTGATTTCTGGCAAATTTTGAAATTTTATTTCAAAATATGCCAAAACGTGGCTCTGTTTACTGAGAAAAGCTATTGAAAATATTTTCAGAATAACCATTGTTTACTTAACTGTGTCACAATTATTTCAGTGGTAATAATTTAAAATGCAGCCTTTTTTTTTTTAAGTTTTTCTGTTAGCTGCATCATTTGTTGGCAAACTTTGTATAATAAAAATAAATAAGCTGGTTTAAGCAGGAACAGCAACAGACCAACACTATCTTTAGATACTGTAAAGTAAAACAAACCAGAAACTGCCTTACAATGATAGTGAAATAGCTATACATAGAAATCTGTTTACTGAGATAGTGAAATAGCTATACATAGAAATCTTTTACAAGTAACTTAGTCCCATTTTTATGATAAGAATTAGGTCAATGTACTGAACTGTTAATTATTTTTTTTACAATAAAAATTTGTTTTTAACTCCTGCCTCCTAGCACTACAGAAAATTACAAACTTTTCTTTGAAAAAAAACACCGACATCACAAGGTGATTCCTTATTAGTTAGACATTTCCATGACATGAGATCTATTATGCCTATACTTCCAATTTTTTATCCATAATTGTCTTTTCTAATATATGTAAATATGTATAACCCCCCCCCTTCCTCCCAAAAAAAAGTTTCAAAATTTAGTGCTTTATTTTTATGAGGGCTCCACAATGGAACTTACTTTGCTATGTGCAAAATGCCAATTCCTTGCATATATATATCATTATCTAATCTACATTAGTAACATTTCCATAAATAATGCAAAATATGGCTACTATGCTAGGAAAAACAATTCTCAAAAATATTTTTGAGGAGATTTAAATTGAAATGGGCCATAATGGTCTCCATTTGGCTATGTGAAGGATTATTTTGTATATTTGGACATGATGCTGATAATGTAAATGCTCATTCACTTTAAATAAAAAATTATGTCTGAAATGAATTACTTTAGATCATTCAGTGGTAAACAAGTGGGAACAATTACAGACCCCACTTAGCCAAACCTGTTAACTTTACCGTATGAGGGTTAAATGAAGAATACATGAAACATTTTACCATTGATTTTAGTAAGAAAAGCAATAAAATGTATTAATATTTGTTCTGAAGATTGAATTTATTTCAACACAAAATTTTCAACTAAGAACTAAAATAAATCATACCTTCTTAGTCTTCTCTTAATCATGTTTTGTCAAGCTTTAATCAATCAGCTGTAATTTATAATTGTGAATTTTGATTGCTAACTCCTGAAACTGCTTTCAGTCTTAATTTTGAATTGCCCCGTAATTCAAGTTCAATCATAACAGTATTCAACTGTCACATTTTAATATAAAGTACAAAAAATACACACCATATTACATAATATAATTATAAATTTTGCTGTATGAGGAGACAACAGTTTTAAATTTTTTTTATTTAAAAATTTGAGTTAATCAATGAACCGAGTCATTCAACATATGTCCATCATAAGCAGAAATCCTCCAGTGTGAAACTGCATATCACTTTCCTCCTTTTTTTAAAAAACAAAACACTAAATGGGGAAAAAAAATGACTAGCAAAAAAATGGAGAAAAATAGAAATTAAAGATAATAAAAAAAAATTGTTTTTCTTTTAATTATCATTTAAAAAAAGAAATTTAAGAGGACAAAGAAACTTATAATCATATGCCTATGTATAATTTATAATACGTAAATATCTGTTTTAAAAAATAAAGAAATGCACAGTTAAAATAAAATTTAATTTCAAAATAATATTAGATACCCTCTCCACACATAGCTTTTCTTGCTGTTAGTTTTTGCTAGCATAATTTTATAAGCTTTCAATATCTCTTTAGATCTACCACAAAAAAAATACATTAATTAAAAAATAAATCAATGCACAAACACATAACCTAATAATGGAATACTTTGAAGAGTTTGGTAAAAATTTTGTCTTTATAATCCATCATTCAAAAGAAATTCCGATTCCTGTCCTTTGCTAAGCAAATGAAAATAATTTGAAAAATGTCTTTTTATTTCTCCTAAAAATATCTGATTATTATCAAATATTGCTAAACAGACTTGTCTGACAAGACCTTTTCCTTAGACCTCGTCACGGAATCTACCCATGCAAGTACATCTTAAAATAGCAGCTTTTCAACCAATAAAACATTTTTAAAGTGATAAGATATACAAATTTTTTCTTGTTTGTATATATTAATTTCAGCACTTTTGCACAAATAACCACAATCAAAAACTAGCTAATTTTACACCAATAGTAAAAAATAGACAACTTATTTAATTTCATAAACAGAACAGATTTTTGAAGTCCATTCCATTCTATAAGATTGTTGGTATAAAATGAAAATATCACTGGGAAATTTAAGTTGCAATAAATTTTTATAAAAATTATGAATATCATTTATTAGGAATGCTAAAAATCTTATCAATATTAGTACAGCATAAAGTCTGAACAACAGTCAGTAACGGGACAATACCTATGTGATCAGTGTTAGAAGTAGCTATTTTTTAGAACCGATAGTTCAAAAAAATAATAAAACCTTAAATAGTAGATTTCATCCACTAAAATATTGATCCAATAATTATTTTATTTTTAAATATCAATCATTTATGTTTTACCATAATTGCGAAGTGTAGCTAATTTTTTTACACTTATTCCTCTTTTACTATCAAAAACTTTCTGCCATTTATCCAAGGGATTCTAAGTTAAGACGCAGTTTCACCCTTGCTTTTGACCTTGACTTAACTTGCAAAAAGCCAAAAGCTGGTGAGCTAAACTTGTCTAAATGTCATTTGATACAACAAGAATTATGAATAACCTTATAACTCTGAATTGATATTGTCTGTCACCTTGTAATATTAGCGAAAATATGACTAAAAATGCTTAAAATTAAAAATAAATCATAGATCTTGTAGATCAACTTGAAATAAATGCTTTACAGTTATTTCTAGACAATAATGTAAGCGTAATTTTTTTTTTTTTAAATTGTAATTTAATATCTTCTGTTGTCTCAATAGCACAGAAGTTAGGATTAATAAATTGAGGCAGCAGAATTGAATCTTTTGACATCTGTAATAATTCCTGTTTATATGTATTAGCCATATTATATAAATGAAGTTTTAATGAGTACATTGTGATAATTAATTAATTTTAGTTATTTAAAAGATAATTTAGTTAAGTTATGAAAAAAAGAACTGCAATAGGTTTTCTAATAAAATAATAAACACAAGGTTACAAAACAAGTAAAATTAACAAGCATATCATAAGATTATAAGTTTTATTTAGTATATATTCATTTTTTAAACTAACTTTAACTTCAGAAATTTAAGGAGTTTCAGTTTAAATACTTAATAGATGATACACAGTTTTCAGAAAGACAGATAACTTCTGAAAGAATTGAAATTGCTTTATATTTATATATTATTAAGCTTTACAAATTCATGTGATGCGATTATTTATTTTATTTTTTTAAGATATGTAGCTTAAGAAATCATAGATATGTCAATAAAAATACAGTAGGATATAATAAATCATAATGCAATTATGATGTACAAATTATTATGAGATAAAAATTTTAAACAAATACTGATATATTTGAAAATGCATTTTACATTTTTTTAAAACATATGCAATTCTAATAAAAAGCAAAATTATATTGAAGTGCATAGTATAAAAATATATATATTTACTATGTTAGTTTCCATGCAAGTTATCTCACTAAAAATACAAAGAATATGAAGCAAATTTGTTATCACTTCAATTTCACCGACTATTGCAAATTGTTATTTTTGCGATCATTACTCAAAAATGACTTTTCTGGCTTTAACGAACTGACAAAACCAGATTCAATAAAGTAAAACTTAAAAAATATTTAAATAATAAATAAATCAGTACAATTATATTAAATATAACTATGTATTTCTTAAATTTTAGATCACAGCAGGGATAATTTGAAGTAACTTTTCTTTTTCTACTTCTTCAGCATGAAAAACTTGCATATGCTTGTTTAGAGTTTTCTTCATTTTAAATTTTTTATTACATACATTACAGTCAAAAGGCTTTTCATTTGTATGAGTATTGTAATGCATTTTTAGAGAGTACACATCGCGAAAAGTTTTATTACATTCCTCACAAGTCTGTGTATTACCATCCCTGTGAGTCAGATAATGATTCCTAAGATACTTTCGCAGCGTAAATCCTTGATTGCAAATTTCACATATATGAAGCCTCTCATTCGTATGAATAAGCCTATGATTCTGAAGATATTTCTCAGTGGCAAATCCTCTTTTGCAAATTTCACACACAAAATGTTTTTCAATAATGTGAGTTGTGTAATGATTTTTAAGATATCTAAGTTTGGTAAACCCTTCGTTACACATTTCACACACAAAACGCTTTTCGCTTGTATGGGTCAGGTGATGGCGATTAAGATAGTCTTTGACATGAAATCCCTTATTGCAAATATTACAAACAAAAGGCTTTACATCTTCGTGACTTGCACTGTGCTTTTTAAGGTCATCTTTTCTTTTAAATTTCTTCTTACATTTTTCACATTGAAATGGCATCTCTTGCGTATGATCAATGTAATGTATTTTCAAATTTCTTTTTGAAGCGTATGCTTTACCACAGATGTCACAAACGTGGGTTCCTCGGTTTGTATGAGTACTTGCATGCTTCCTAAGATCGATTGTGCATTTAAATGTCTTTTTGCACAAATCACACGAAAATGGCCTATCTGTTGTATGAGTCATTGAATGAATATGCAAGTATCGTTTTGAAGAGAACGTTTTAAAACAAACTAAACACACATGAGGACGGATATGAATTATTGCGTGTTTTCTAAGGTCACGTTTGGTTTTATATGCTTTTGGGCAGGATTCACATTTATACGGTCTCATATGCATTGACACATGCTCAGAGAGTTCGTTTTTATCAGAAAATGATTCATTACACATTTCACAATTATGAGCATCAGTTTTGGGAGAATTCTCCGATTGTTTTTGACTTATTGAGTTCTCAATTACATGAGTAGTTAAATGATTTTGAAGACTAAATTTATCATCAAATTCTAACTGGCATACGTAACATAAAAACGGATCTTTTTTTATGGGTAGAGGATCATCAAAAACTTCCTCATCACTCATTTTGCAAAAATTTGCCTAGTAATTTTATTTCGAAAGGAATATTAAAAAGTTAATAAAGACATAATATAGAAAGAATAAAGAATGAATGAGGAACTTTAATTATTAGTACTGAGTTTAAAGCAAGATCTTAAGAACATAGAACAATAATTTTAGCAATTTTAAAAAACATTATTATTATTTTCTTTTTTTCAATGAAGAAATAGAATTAAAATTACACTTGTAACCTCTTTGGCTAAAATACGTGTTGTTGCTTGACTGACGGACTTTTAAAATCGATACACCTATCTGACTGGCTTGTTCGATTATCATTTATATCGTTATCGTTTAATCTTCGTTCAGGTTTACTTTATTTGGCTTTTCAGTTCATTGTTTGGCGAACAACATTTAAATCCTCGAAATGGTTATTTTCCTCCTTCCATCCTTGAACGTTTCATCAATTTAGGAAGGAAAGAATAAGGGTGTCTATCAGAGAGGGAAGTAATTTCATGATTAAAAAAAAAAAAAAGAAATGAGTATATTTGTTTCCTTTCCTTTCTCGACCCAGATACATTTCCTTAATTTTAATTTTTGTATTTATCTATACAATTTATAAATTTGCTTCTAAATTAAAATTTAATTTTTGATTTACAAATTTAATACTGTTAATTTATATAAGTTGTTCACATTTATTTATGAGCATTCAGTTTATACAGTGAACTTAAGACAACACGTGTAAGAAAACGCCGCAAAATGCCCGGACAATTGAGATGTTGGTATTTCCGCAGAAAGTGAAATTTCTCGTGTTATGGAAAGCGTTCTTGATCGTCTCCAACAAGAAATATGTACACGATTAAGTGACCTTAATTTCAAATTTGCATTTCTACTAGACGTTGAAAATTTATTAAACAAGGATAATGTTGATAACGACCTTGAAAAAAAAAAATTTAAATTTGGGTGAATTTTATGATACAGATTTCCATGGAATAGAACTCGTTATCAAAATATGTGACTGCAAAATGTTATTCCGCAGTAGAAAAAAAATCGAACCTAAAACTCCATTAGAATTTCTTACTTTTATGATCTCGTATGGAGAAGATGATTTTCCAAACCAGAGAGTGGCATTTCAAATACTCCTGACTATCTCAGTATCAATTGCTAGCTGCGAACGTCCGTTCAGCAAATTAAAATTAATTTTGACATATCTACGATCAACGATGGGACAAGATCACCTAAGTGACCTAGCATTTTTATGTGTGGAAAGAGAAAAATTTGAAATGATCAGCTTTGATGATATTATTGATAAATTTGCTTCATCAAAAGCAAGGAAAATTTAATCAAAAGCAAGGAAAATTTATGCATAGTAATTAGTTTTATTAATGTATTATAATCTTTTAAATATATGTAGATAATAAATATTTACTTTTTTATTGTTTTAAAACTGCGTGTTTTTAAAATATTTCTTTATAAATATGAGAAATAAATAATAGGTATCTTTTGAACTAATTCTAGATGACCATATATACATTTCAAAATCTAGTCTTGTTTTCTCAACTACATTTTCCCCCTCAAATTTAAAGCCTAGATTGAGCCTATGACTTTATTTATTTATTTATTTGCGAGTATATTTTACATATTATATTGTATGGTTTTCGAATGGGGGGGGGCGCTAAAAGGGTATTGTGCCCCGGGCGCGAGTTAAGCTCGCTACGCCACTGGTCGTGGAATATAGGTACTGTTATAAAAAAGATAGAAAACACGAAAAGGAAACTATGACACTTTATATAAAATTTTGAATAAAATAAAATATATATAGGGGAGAGTCGGGTAGCCCCGCTCACTTAAGGAGTATTGCTTATATTTCTGTATAATACTGAGTAATAATCAACATTTTTGTATGTTTCTATTGTTTTATCATCTAATTAAATAATGCAAAAAGAATAAACCAAAAAAAGAATAGTTTAACTTAAAAAAATAGAAATTTAAAAAAAAACATGTTTTTCAGCTCTTTTCAAAATGTGTCGGGTAGCCCCGCCCAGTTACAAAAATTATGTTTTTTGACTGTTTTTTCAGGTGTAAATGAAAGTGACCAATGTATTGACAATAGGTAAACCTCGTTTATCATTTTTATCTCAAAATTACTTTATTTATTACATATTTGTATACTTTTAGTGAATTCTATCATTTAATAACAATCATTTAATAACAACAATATTTGCTGTTAAAAATGCATACAACATTCAAATTTGAAGCAATAAAATAATTATCTTTGTAACCGTACATTTATCGACGAAATAAAGTTGGTCGTTGATACCCGACATTCATGTGAGCGGGGCTACCCAAAATCCAATTTTTTTGTAAATTTGTAATTACTCGAACAATTTTTCACATATAGACTTCTTTCTTTGTGCAAATTAAACTTAAGACTACATACTTTAATGCTGTATGTATAGAAAAAATTATTTTTTTAGTATTAAAATGAAGTTTAA
>NC_092212.1:10836389-10857556 GCF_043381705.1 Parasteatoda tepidariorum
CCAACAAGGTTGCGTTAAACGTTTAACGCTACATTTTTATTGGCCGGGAAATCACGTGGTAGGATCCAGTTTTCCCTCATTCAATTCCATATTGTTTTGGTTCTCACTAGCATAAAAATAATAAAAGTATTGTTTTTCTATAAATATTTTTTTAGTTTGTTTTGATACACATATAATTTAATAGGGTAGTATTTTTTACTTTCAAATTTAGTGGATAACAATTGTAGAAAATGAGTGAAAACAATCCCACGGACAATGCGACGGATTTAAGGTTATGTCAAGGTACGTCTCTTGTGAATATCTTAATTTTTAAGATTTATTTAATTTTTTAGTTAATTTAGATTTTTTATAAAGTAAAGTTCCCTTTTAAATTATTGTCAAGTTTTTTTAAGAAAATTATTATCTTTTAGCTATGGTTAAAACCTTGTTAAGAAATTGAAAACATTCCGCTGTTTAAAATTATTTGATGCAAAATAGCTGATTATTTACTAAGCATACTATTTTTTTCGAAAAAAAAAAATTATTGTCTTTTTCGTTTTTTTTTGTTTTTTTTTGTTTCTTGTGACTTTAGCATAGAATACCTAAAATAGCATTGATGTTTTATAAATCACTACAAAGAGTGTAAAGATACCAAACATAGAAAGCTGTCGAATAATTTTAATGCGTCTTAAAATATCTCAGTATCTTAAATGTCGTCCTAACATCTTAGTTGTGAAAGTAAATTTTTAATGATCTGACAACGTGTCATTCACAGAACTATCCAACTAATTATTTATTTATACCTTTTACTCTTTCTTTATGATACCATGTAGATTTTTTCCGGATTATATAGTAATTAAGTTTGTTTAATTTTTAACTGTAGCATGATTTCCAAGATACTATTGTAGTATAATTTGATATCAGGAAAATTCCTTATTTTGTTAAGCAGGAAATACTAAATATTGAAATTTGTAAGAAGATTCCGAAGCCATGCCAATTTTAGAATCATCTGATTTTTAAAAAAATGAAATAAAAAATACTCAATTTTCGAACTTATTTTGACAAAGGAAAGAAGAAAAAAAAAACGTGGTAAGAGGGCTAACATACTTTTTACAGAAACTGTGAAAACCAATTTTTCCTATATTTCGTCAAAAGAGGATAAGAATGATATTGCGCCAAGGAGCGTAATTTCGCTATTTCCAGAATGAAATCTGTTTAATCGTAACATATTATTCCTTGAAAATTAAAACGAAAGAAAAAATTAACTTTTATTATTTATCTAAGTTTATTCCATTTATTTAATGATAACGGTATCAAGGTTATGGATATGCGATGGAAGCCCCATTTACTATTATACTATAAATGCATTAAATCAAGTAGCTTGAATAATTTAGTTTAAACAAATTATTTAATAATTTTAAGTAAATAAGGGTGTAAAAATAAACTCGATCGAAATACTTCGAAAGTATAGCCTAAAATAAATGAAGAATAAACTTTGGAATCGATATATAAAAAATACCTTTTCAAACAACTTTGGATAGAACGGAAACGCTAACTTGTTTGAAATAGCTGTCATTGTAACTATTTAATTTCCATTCCTGGTGCTAGGGGACATTCCATTTTCACATTAAACTTGTGAAATTTCAATTGTAAGCAGAATTTTTTTATGTCCTTAAAAATGTTAAGGTTTGCAGAGAAAAAAAATTGTACTGCATTGATTTTTTACAAAGTAGTGAATAATTATTTTTTTCTATCTAAGAACCTGTGCCTATAACTTATGTAAAACTTATTTTAATATCGA
The DNA here is from genome assembly GCF_043381705.1 of Parasteatoda tepidariorum. Taxonomy (NCBI): domain Eukaryota; kingdom Metazoa; phylum Arthropoda; class Arachnida; order Araneae; family Theridiidae; genus Parasteatoda; species Parasteatoda tepidariorum. The sequence goes on from NC_092212.1 coordinate 10,838,170, forward strand.
GTGAAATAATTTAATATGTTGTGTTACTAAATGGATAAACCCAAGAAACTGAATCGAAAATATCGAAACTTGATTTAAAAAATAATAAATGACAATTAAATAGACATGTTTTGAGAGTTCAATAATTCAAGTCACATGTTATTCAAGCCTGACAAGTCTTGAGAATGAGCGATTATATTTAAACTCTCGAAACATGTTGACTTTTACTTACCTCTTCATATTTTTTGAAGACAGTTGAGTTCTTATCATCAATTATACTGTTTTACATTTGGATCTTGATCATTATTTTGATAAGGATTTTACACTCGATAAAGTAAACATATGCATTTTAATATTTTAACAGGATTCATGTGGTCTTTATAAACGTAAGAGCATCAATATTGCAAAAGTTATATTTAACTTAAAAATTAAAATTTTGAGACCAGATATTTTGAGTTAATGAAATTAAATGTTCTATCTTTTAAGTTTTTGTGCTTCCATTTCAATATCTTAAGGACCTTACGAGCTCTCTTTAAAAAGAGAGTATCGTATCAGATATATATAAGAAAACAAAAATGATCATAGTAGCAGTATTTGGTGGTAAATGTAGCTTATCGTAATTGCAGAATATGCTGTGCGACATTTTATGGTGAATTTGCGAACGTAAGTTTCAGAATGTATCGAAACATGAGGATGCTATTTGCAAATCATCTTTATCCAAAGAAAACCGTGATTTTTTTAAACAATGAATCATACAACATGCAATATTATTTCAATACCTTATTCTTAAACATAACATATTTCAATGTTTCAAAAATTCTACTAAATATTCAGCAATTCCTTGAGTTATAGAAAAAGAAATATCGTAAATTATAGAAAACCTTGTGAATGTGCATTAGAATTGCTATACAATCTACAATTTATTTTTCAGGAACTTTTTTTTCCTTCAAACTTTCTTGCCTAGAAGACTCAATTAAAGCTGTAAAAATGATTATCCCTAAAATTTTGTATATAGCTATAATAAGTTATGTATAATTTGATTTTAGTATGAAATCCTCGAATAAATACAGCAAAAACAACATAATCTAAATAATGTCAGATAAAAAGTTCATGCATTTAAATTCTAATAAGTTAGAAAATCATAAATAATTTATAAATCGATTCAAATTTTCTTTTCGAAGGAGATTTAAATAAAAAAAAATTGCTTTTGGACAGAATATTGTTAAAATTTGTCTATTGCCCAGAAACTTCGGGATATTTTCTATTAACTATTAATTAAACCTCTCCGAGCAATCAGAGAACATTATTTCAATTTTTTTTACAGTTAGAGCTTGGTTACTTAGCAACCTAGTAAAATTAAGTATTCCTATTTTGAATTAGTCTATGGGTTATCTTAAAATATTCATTTGCGGCGGCGACTTTTCTTGGCTGTTTTCTGGACTATCGCCAAATATATAAACCTTTCTTTCAACCCAATTTTTCAAAATTTTGTCTAATCCCCCCCCCCCTATTTCAAGGGTCAGTATTCCAAATGTGTCAAAAATAATCAGAGAAAGTGCGTTTTTATGTTTGATTTCGTAACTTAATTAACAGCTAACTCTAATTAATTAGCATATTTGAGGTCACCCCTAGGAACCATTAAAACTGACACTTAGCTCGTAAAAATACGAATATTAGAGCAAAAGTCTTTTATTTTTTTTATCTTTTACTTGAATGCAAGTAAACAATTATACGAAAAGATAAAAAGAAAATTTAAGAGCTCCTTACTGAAGTACTTTGATTTAAAAGAAGCATGGAAACAAAGTTAATATTTACCCCTTGATATACGAAGATGTCTGGGAGACGTCATTTGTTTCTTGTGTCAAAACAATAATTGACTTGACTCGGACGTCTTCAACACAGAGATGCCAACTTGTTCCGGACAGCAAATAAATATTTTAAAGTGGTAGTTTATCAATTGTGATTCTTGATTTAATAAATTCAATTTAGTAGATTATAATCCACTACTATTTCTAAATGATTCGTAGGCCATTTTAAATTTGTTATGTTATGCTATACCTTTTAAAAAGCAAGCAAGAATAGTCAAATATTTGCAAAATTTAGTTTGTAGCTGTTTACCGTTTTTTTTTTAAAATTATTTTGGCGTGTCCAGAGCAGTTGGCATCTTTGTCAACATTCCGTTGCGAGTTGTTGTTTACAGTGCTATCAAAGATCATTTCTATATCAAGAAATGATATGTCAAGGGGTTAATATGCATTATAATGTGACTCATTATTATGTATCATTATTATGTATTATGCATTATTATGTATCTACTATCTAGCCTGAAACCCATGATGGTAGAGAATTGGGGTAGAAATGAAAAAGTAGCATAATACCTACTTAAATTGAGAACTCCTCTCGCTAGTTGTCTAGAGTACATGGATCAATACAAGTGAATGACTATAGTTACGGGGTTTATTCTTTTAAGAAGGAAGGTGTGTGTACATTTAGGCCGAGTTATGACTCAGGTCTGTATAAATATACTATATATATATATATATATATATAGCCCGAGAATCAGTGACGATAAATTGTTTGGATCAGACAAGCAGAAGAGCATTGATCGTACTGTGCTTGAACAATTTAAAAAGTGGGACCTATTTTGTTTTAAATAAGTTATAAATACTTGATGCTATTATCTTTCACTTGAATTGAAATCATTTAACAATTAGAATTGTAAACAATATTTGTTTCCACAGTAAACATTTATGAAGATTTTAAATGGTAAAACTGTTTTCACAAATCGTAAGACTGACTTGTAGAAACTATGTCCTTTTTAAAAATGCGAAATTTGCACCTACCAAAATGAACGTAAGAATTTAAAAGTCTTTGTCCATTTTTATTATCACTATAATTCTAAATTAAGAGAAAGTTCAAGAGAAAGTTAACCTTGAGCAGAGAAAGTTAACCTCGAAAAATACCTAATATTAAAGTTTTAATACCAAAAATTTTGAAATTATTCCATAGCGTTGCGATGCTTTTAGAGTAATAGTGTTATTGGGTGGGGGGGGGATACTTTAAACTTCCTGCGTTTATTTTGGTCCATCCAATATTTGCTTAGATAAAAGTGACAACTTTTCTAAAAATTTCTTACATGATCTTTCAAATTGTGTTAGCAGTTTTGTCATATGAAATCTTTCCAAACAATGTAAACATTGTTGATTATTAAAAGACAGTAGTAGGTTGTTAAAAAACAATGTAGGTTGTTAAAAGAAAGATTTTTTCCCCCAATGCCATCCAGGGAGGACCTACATCATTCAGGCATCTGAAGGGCAGATTTGTTGGCCACTTTTCCAGGGGGGCGCCATATTAAGTGAGCCAACGTTGCTCCCACCGTAAGAACAGATAGTACAGAGAATGAAAGAACATCCATGCGTTGCCCGGGATTCGAACTGAGAACCTTTCTGTTGCAAGACCAGTTCTCTGACTCCTACACACGTTGGTCGGCTGTTAAAAGAAAGATTGTTCACATAGATTTAGCACAGAAATTTTCACATTATTTTGGCTCGTATCTTTAGTTCAGAAGTTGGAAGGATTTTTTACTTGTACTTATTTACACTTTTGATCTTACTCTCCGCTGATTATCTATCCCAAGTGGGGTTATTAAATATTTTATATTATCTAATATTTAATTTATTTATTTGGTAGTTTAAAAGTTAAATAAAAATAAGTACCTATCAATAACAGTCCTATTTATGTATAAACACTTCTGCCAACTACTGATCTTTTTCCAAAATAATTTATCGAATGGAAAACAGTTAAAAACTTAAACTTTTAAAATTTTTGTCAGTAGCATTTTAAAAGCCTCACCATAAGAGACTTGGAGCAAAAGGAGAGTTTATACTGGTAAAACATTTTATTTTAATGTAACTTCTAAACTATTTGTAGTATTGTCTCGAATTTAGCCTCATTTGATTGAGTGTTAAAACATAAGCGGGATTGTGTCTCGCGTATGTTCCGTTTAATCAAATATTTTCGTCAACCGAATCAAATAAAATACCATCGAATTTTGATGATGGAATCTATAATATATTTTTTATTAAATTAATTATGATTATATTTTAAAATTTTAGATCGAATTGATCTACATTCAATCATTTCAGGAAGAGTCACACTGGCAATTTCAGACTTTCTTGGCATACAGCAATGTTCAGTCTTCTTAATGTTCGTTTCTTTCAAATTATTGTGAAAATTTCGCACAAATGAAATGCCTCATTTATTTAGAAGCCAATATTTTTGTTTCTAACCTTCACTGGAGTTTCTTCTTCCCCTGTTGAAACCCATTTTGTGAGTGATCTCCCAACTTTCTAACCTCTTACTAAAATACTTCTGGGTACGATTTTTGGCCGTTTGTGAGTTATTTTTACAATTTATAACTAGTATAGGTTTATTTTTTATGTACCCTTTTTTAACATAAAAAAATTTCCATATTTCTGTAACAAGAGCCAATCGGTTTATTTCACAATCTGCTATTCATGTTAAGCACAGGATTGCGTACTTTCATCTAGGAACCAGTTTCATTTTGGCCCAAAGATATTACAACGATTTTCTGATTTCAAAATGACTTTTTAAGAGTGCAGTCACATTCCTTAGATATTAATGCTTATTTCCTTTAACATTAATGCTGAAATTTACACAGTCTGGTGATTACGAAATAAGATCGTACTGAGAATTCATCTTGGAATTGCCAGACTATAGCCAAGTCAATCACAAGGTGAAGAAGCTAACCTTCATTTTAGTCGTTCAAATCGTTCATTATGACTATTTTTGAATCAGTTGGCAAATTTTTTCGTAAAAGCTCTTTTATGGGTATTTTTCTACGATATCTTACTCAAAGTATGGTTTATATGACGGAGGATCTTCTGCATCGTAGACTCTCGGATATGGAGTTTGATAACCACCAAGCAAATCACTTCGTAGAACAGAATTGTAATCAGGTGGATTGTTGTCATCAGTGCTAACACCTCCGATGGGGGGCACCCTTAGACTATTCCATTGAGGAGCTAGTCTGTTTGTTGTCAGATTAGCTCTAACTGATGAAGGAAGTTCTGTTACGTGATGAAGTTGAGTTGAAACGGAGCCATTAGTGTGGAAGGAGAAATCTTGGCTAGGTTGCTCATACTGCCTCGGAGGAGGATGTAGAATAGCATGTTGTTCGTCATCATCCGTTTGGTAGAAGTTGCAACATTTGCATTTCTTTCTGCAGAAGCAGAGAGCGACGCACAATATGCAAAAAAGGAAAACGGAAAAGAAGATGATCACTGTCCATTTGTGGTTTTCAAAATCATCGCTCAGGAGATTTCTTCCTGCATAAAAGTGGTCACTATCCTTTTGTGTACCTAAATGAGAAAAAAGATGTTTAGTTCTTGAAGCGTGTTAAGGAAAAACTAAAGCAGCCAACAGGTATGCCTCTTTCAAGTTCGTCGTTTTGAGATCACATTTGCCACACGGAATAGATCACATTAAACCTTTGCTTACGACGATAAATCTGTCATTATGGTCCAGTTGTCGTAGTAGCCGTAAGCAAAAGATTAAGGATTAACCTCCAATTAAGTACTAAAATCTATGCGAATCCTATAAATATGCGAATCCTATGTGAATCCTATAAATATACCAGGAGGGCACTGTCCACGAGAAAGTCCATTGCAAGTTTACCTCTAGATAATTTTATGGAATTCTCCTAGATTTCAAAACGTTGAAAGGTTGTTGGAGAGTTTTAATATGGTCAAGAACCCGTTGTAAATACATTGCGGGTCTTTAAATTGCAAACAGGAAAGTGGTGTCTGTTCACGACTTAACCTATGTATCAAAAACGAAATTAAAAATTATTTCATACCAGACTAAATACCTTCATAGGGTTTCTAATAGAAAATGACTCATGTGAAGTTTTATCTTTCAAATTTTTCCTTTGTAGTTGTTTAAATTAAGAGTAAACAATTTTGTTTAAATTATTCTATGATGAAAATAATTTTAGGGTGAAACCTTACAGTGATTTGTGAAGAGAAAAAAATAAAATTGGCGAGTTTTTTCAGTAAATTTTTAGGATAGCGTGTTAAATCAGGCCATTCTAGGTTGGTGCCGGAATTTAACTGTCCATTTTAAAAGTTGCGTGTGAGATCAGTTTGCATTTTTTTCCGAATGAGTCTTAGTGGATTCTCAGTACTGAAAACTGTGAGTAAGAGAAGATAGCTTTTTTTCTGCTTGTGATTTAGTGGGTTCTCAATCGCAAAGTTTAGGAACAAGATCGGATTACATTTTTTTTCCCGAATGTATTTTAGTGGACTCGTAGCTAAAAAATTTGAGTGTAAGATCAGATTCCATTTTCTTTTTTATAGATTACGTTTTATTGAATTCCTGGTGCTAAAATGAATAAATGTAGTTTCTCAAGTTAAAATTAACATTAGATAATATCAAATTTCGCACAAAATTTTTGAATGATAGATAATGATTAATAAGTTAACGTTTTTCTACGTCCTGTAATATCAGTTATTATTTTCTCCTTGTGCTTTCTATAGTATTGTTTAAAATTCGGTTAATTTTTTTTTGTTTAAATTGTTTTATAACTATCTGAAAACCAGTTCTTGTGGGAATGAATTTTTTTTTTTAAATTCAATGAATCGGTTTTAATGAACTCTGTGCAATTGTGGACAAAATTGAAAGGCATGTACTAGCAAATTAAATACGTAATTACACTTTTCTAATATAGTAATTTATTACTCTTTTTAATGAATTCAATTGACTACCTTTTTTGGTGTAATTCGATCACAATAAGAAAATTTCGTTTTTAAAAGTTTTACTCATCAAAAAAAAAGTTTAAAATGACTTAATATTAATTCGAAAGTTAAACTGTTCGTGGCCGACTAATCTTTATCAAGGTTTACCCAATCAGACAGTGTTAACCAATATATTGGCAAAAATTTAATCTTTTTAGATTGCAATTACCGTTTATTTATTTATTGTTCCACATACATATGTAGGCTTAATACAAACTGCGATTTATAGGCCATTGTCAAGTTGAAAAACAGGTTGCTTAAGTTAGAAAAGAACTTCAAAATGTTACATTCAGAGTTACGGAGGCATGCGAAGACGTTAAATCCACCTTTCAGTTTTTATTATTTTAGTAATGACGAAAAATTCGGCCAAGGAGGCCTTTAATTGCTGTTTACTTTATAATATCTAGATTTATAGAAACTTGTTTCAGATACGTAACTTTAAACAAGATAAACGCACGATTTCATACAGCTTTCAAAATACTATTTTGGTGACGTTGCCGCAACAAATTATCTATGTTGATTCCACTTGTGCTGGACATTTAAGATATAAAAAATATATAAAATATTGTTTAAGAATTCTGTCATAAATTTCTACTAAAGACCGTTTTAAGGTTAATAAGAGATAAGAATTAGCAGAGATCACTGCTCACTTTCAAATGTTAAAAAATAAGAAATTGACTGCATTCTATGAAGAAAAAATTGCGCCTGCAGTAAAAGAATCTTGATAATAAATCAAAATACTTCAATTTTTTCATCGATATTCCCCAGGAAATATCACAGATAAATAAATATTACTATGATTAAAACAAAAAACAACGTGAATAATGCACAAATGAAAGTACATAAAGTGACATACTATAGTTTCAGATCTATAAACAAGAACCTTACCTTCCTCTTGCAAGAACCTTTGATTAAACCAATTTACAAGTGTTAGTCTCTTTACTTCTCATCCAGCAATTTTTTTTTTCATTTTAAAAACGTCGTTGAACAGCTGACCCGATTTTTGGGTATACGACTACTAATGTTGAACTCCGAAGCCTTGTAACTTTAAACCCAATCCAGAAGACAAGGGAACTCCTGGATCAAATATTGGGAGAAATTTGCCTTCGTGGAGGTCTTTTTGATGGAACTAACCAGCATTTGCTTTGCATGGAGATGAAATGTACGAGAACCTCAAACGGTTAGCCTGACTGCAAAGAGACTTTCTAACCATTGATCCGTCAACCACTGAGGATACTTCAAGTCAGCACTGTAGCTGGTGCAAGCCGGATGCGGACTCGTATCAACCAGACATCTCCGGGATTTGAACCCAGATCACCTCATTGGACGGCGAACGCTCTATCCTCTGAGCCACCACGGCTCTTAACCTTGTTTATAAAACTAAAACTATATTATGCCTATTTATGTAGTTTCATTCATGCTTCATTCGCGGTGTTTTTTCTTTTACCTACATAACACAAACTGTCACCCTTTTTCTAATTGAATTAAATATGACTAGTGGGCTGCCCCCCACCTGCTCGCTAACGCTCGCCAACTCCCGAAAATTGCTACGCAATCTTATATGGTTTGCTTCGCAAACCAAGATCGCTTCGCTCGCTTCTAACTTAGGTACATTGCAAATGCACAAAATTCTAGGAATTCAAAACATTCATTCAAATCCATATAAAAACTTTTTTTTTAAAATCATTTTTAGTAAATACTTTACATCTTTTTATTTTACATCTTTTTAGTAAATACTAAGTCATTAAAATAAATTTGAATTCAAATAAGTGACATGTAATTCGGTAAACCTATTAGAAATGTGCTATAGTATAATTGATGATATAAATCAAAAAACGTCAATAAATTCGTGAAAAAAGCGCTTTCGACAAAATACTAAAATAGAGATCTATCGACAAAGACTACTCACTTCTGCCTAGCTTAATAGTATGAGATTGCCGCAGCTGATGCTCTCTGGTTATTTCACTTTCCGTTCTTAAAAGCGCTATATATTGAGCCACCTCAGCTAGATTTGGCATGTGACATTTTTAGCGACATTCATTGGTCGATTCACCGTATAAGAGAAATAGTAACGTAAACAAAACAAAGTAAACGTTGCCACCGACGGAAAAGAAATACAGCCAAAATTTGGGAACTATGGTATATATATATTAGATGTTACCTATAGATAATATTCCTTATTAAGTATGATATCACTATAATTTTTAACATTATCTTTATTCTTCCTAAACTTTTGACCTAAATGTTCTGAGTTATCTCGAGTTCATATGCACTAGATTATTTCTCGATTATTCGAGTTAGTGTAGACTACGACTAAATCGGATGTGGATCACGACTATCATTTCATCGGATCAAGTTGTTGGATTTCGTTTTACTGAGTTTTTGGAATATAAAATAAAGATTTTTTTTGCGGTAGTTTTAAAAATAGAAAATAAACTGGAACAAAAAAAAAAGAAATCCTTGAAATATTTGATAGCTCGGTTAAAGCGGACACTCGGATAATCTCGGATCAAATAATCGGGACTCTACTGTATATTGTAACTAATTAAGCATAAGAAACCCGGGCTTAGTATATATTGCTGATGGGATTTGTTTTATCTGATTTTTAATGAGCAAAGGAAAACGCCCTGCTTCAATTTGCATTGTTTGAAGTTTGTTTAAGCGTTTTCGCTTTTGCCTGCAAAAATCAAAGAAACAAATTCTTTTTATAACTCGGAAAATTAATCATTTCATTCGCTTTAGCTACCATAAATTCTAAATGGAGATATAAAACAAGGTATGGTAATTTTAAGGGACTACAGCTAATATAATCTATTGATTTCAAACATAATAAATATAATACTAATATTAAAATTGTACACTTACTTCCAAATATCTTCTCCATATCGGTATTTGAAGTTGTATAATAAATCCAATAAAACAACAGCTTTAATTATTTTCCTACTACAACTCATTGCAAAAATGAAAATGAAAATAAAAGAAATTTTCTTTCACCTTTATCAATCAATTTGATTTGTTCAATGGATAATAATGAATGCATTGATTTTAATCAAGTTCAATTTACGATAATGGAGTCTTTCTTTGATATTTGAGTACATAAATCAATCTCAAAATAGCATAACTAATCGACTGTTACTGGGTAACTTTTCTTTTTGTTGTATAAGATTTCTTTTAAAACAGATTTTAGTTACTTTCACATTGCTGATTTCAGATCTGCGATCGGCTTCTCTCTACACGCTGCAGTTTTCATGCAATTTAATAATACATTCCAACCAGATTTTTTTTTATTTCACTCAGGCTATTACTCAGTGTGCCCACTCCTCTGCTACGTACGGAGTGGTAGGAAGAAGGCAATAATACATTTCAGTTAATTTTGTGATACTTTAAAGTAATGTATTTTTCAGTCTTGAGTGACATATTCAAAGAAATAGACCAGTGTTTAAGTATGTATATAAACCTATACGTTCAGTTAAAATTTCCTGGCGTTATCTATTGCTTCAGCTTTAAAATGCACTGTGCAATGACTCAAGATCCAAATATAAATATATTCATGTATATATATAAATGAATGTTTGTCTGTCTGTGTGTCCTATACAGATTCCTAAACCGTCAGCTCAACAGCAATGAAATTTGGCATATAGATAGTTCGAAACACGAGGAAAGTCACTGCCGATATTAGAATATTCTATGACGATCCGTTTGAGTGGGATGAGAGGAAAACGAAATGAAATTTTCTGATTGATAAAGCACCAGCCGGGGCTTTAAAATTAGCTTGGACCATTCGATTTTTCAAGTATAAAGATAACGTGAGAGATATTACCTAGCTTATAGCTCTATTTGATGAAAATAAATTAGTGCTTTAATATTTAATTATTTTTATTATATTAATTATTTTCATTAACATTTAACTATATTTTCATTTAATATTAAATGCTAACGAAAAGTTTCGTAAGCTTTATACCAAATTACGCTACCGGTAAAGCGTGGTGGTAAGTATACTTACCACGGCCTTCAAAAGGGTTAACACCCTGTTACTAAATGATTGGCAGGTACTCACATTTAAAAAAATATACACATTTTAGGTTAAAATCCAAAATATATATTAATTCTTAAAATCCAAATATATAATAAATTTTTGGTAAGTTTTATTCCAAATTTGGATACCGGTGAGCATTCTTTGACTAAATGATTGGTACTTACATTCAAAAAGAAATCTGACATTAAAATTTAGCCTAAAATTCAAAATATTTTAAGCCGAAGGAAGTTTTCCGTAGTCTTATTAAGCAATCAACAATATAAACCAATAAATACAATTAATATAAAAAATAAATTATCAAGCAGTAGCTGTCGCCTTATCAACGCATACCATGACGATACATGCACACTGTTTACTAAATCTCTTGAACATAGTTGAAAAGTGTGATGACGTCCAAATAAGATGCGCACGGCATCAAACCCAAAACAAGACCCATTTTGCCAATGGGTAATGAATTTTTTGGAGATTTAACTACCATTTCATTAATTAAAATAAATAAAATATAAAATACCTAAATTCATAGAATTTGGTTTAATACAACAATGCAAAAATTGATTCTTGCGATGCAATCAATTGGGGCAAATCACGCAATACAAAAAGCCAACCTTTGTTTATAATACGTTTTCTGCCTGACGTAAAACTCCTTTCTGCTTACTCCATTTCAAAAATATAATCTTGAAAATGCTTTTATTAGTTTCTTTTTTTAAAGAAATACATAAATTGCAATCGTTCCAAAAAGAAATTTTACTTTAATGTAAGTGATTGTACGTTCTGTATTATCTGTGATAATACGAGTACGTTAATATATGTGATACTTTATACCTATATGAAACTTTAAAGTACGTAAGTATAATGGGCATTCTGTATTATACGTGAAATTACGAGCTTTGACGATTAGTTTTTTAATTTTTTTTTAATTTTTATTTTATTTCTGCCAGTAGCACTTAATGAACATCATTTGCTGGAGTGAAAAATTGCCCACCAGAACATGCGGCAAAACAAATAACAATAGAATTCACTATTCAACTATAATTAAATAAATATAAATTTAACAAAAGTCAATGAATGCAAGGTTTGTAATTTTTCTCTAGCCCTTCAAATTTCACTCAAAAAGGGTACCAGAGACCGGCATGCTCCAAGATGTGTACTCGTACAATATTCTTCACAGATACTATTGCATAAAGTACAATTTGGAGTTAATAGCAATTTAAACATATATAGATAACCAGACTTCAATCTTGCTCGAGTGCAGCTGCAACGACTATCGACGAATCTCCACTTTAGTATTTCCAAATATATCGATTTTTTAATGGGAACTTAGAGGACTTTGTGACCTCGACATATTTAAAGTGCGCCAGTCACAATTTAATGCATGGGTATATTATTCATTATTTGTATTACAGTCAACTGAAGTTAATTTGACGAACGGGCATGAATTTGTCCATTTCTGAAAAAAAAAACTGTTTGGGTGGCAAAAAACTGTATCTAGTTCATGCAATATAAGTAAATAGCCATCGTGGATTTTTAAAGGAAACCAACCAGCACCATGCCGTCTAGTTGCCTAGAAAACGATAGCTCGTCCTTCGCGATTAGTCCTACAATATGGTCAGTTTCTTTCTTCGTTTGATCTCCACATCTGCGTCACATAGGGAGGACAACTTGAAACCTAGCACGGTTAGTCTGACAGCAAAAGGGATTCTAAGACATGATTTATCCATTGAGAATATTCTACATTAACACTGTGATTAGCGTAATCTTGAGCTGAATTCGTATCGATAAGCCACAGCAGGGACTCGAACCATAGGTCACCTCTTTGGGAGATGAGAGCTTTATCTCATAAGTCACAACTAATTGTGGTCACCAAATAATTGTGGAATTTTTATACCTGAATTTTCATATAATGTTTTAGTTGGGCAATGTTAGAAAATTTTCTTAGGAAAATTGAGGATACTTTGCCTATTTCTCACTAACTGTCACAGAATGTCGAAACAAGTATGCGATACAAACTGGAAGTTGCTGATCTTTCTACATATGACATGATCATCACTGAAACCTTTCATGACTTCAACTCATTGATTTTTTTTTCATTTCCATCGAGTTAAGAATAATAAAAAGGAAAGGAAGCAAGAGACCTTCTGGTAACAAAATGTCTTAAGATTTTTTTTAAAGCATTGCCTGTCAAAAATTTGAAACATTGTTTTCTATTTGAGAAAACAAAACAAAGAAAAGTTCTTCACTTTTTCGAAAATCTAACATTTCTCTGACCGAGGTTATATTCCAAACGGCATTTACCAAAGCAACTGTGTGATTGTCAATATTCACAGGTGTAAGTCAACAACCACCAATTTCGGTCATTCACAGTAACATATAAACTCTCTTTTTCTACTCACTTTCCCCAATAATTATCTACTAGATGTTTATAACGAATCTATAACAATTTAATGAGTGTCTGGTATAAATATCATTTATAAAGATAATAAATAATATTAAATTATTTTTCAGCTATTTTCCAGTATATTTTTGCTTTATCTACCTCTGCTCAATAAACATTTCCAATATGTTGATTTCAAAGACAGTTTTTAATCGAAAACATCAGATGGCAAAAATTATAACAGTTGTAGAAATAACATTGGTCCTCAATTTTTTTTTAGTGATTTAAATATATCTAAATACCATAGGTCAATTTGTTAAGATCAGAATCAAGAGAAAATATTATTCCCTCGCTCTAGTTTATAAAGAACACGAGACTTATAGAAGCTATGGAATTCTGCCAACCTTGGAAAACATCTTCCCCAAAAAGCGTTAAAACTGACAGTTGATAGATAATATATTTTCATAAATTAGTACAATCTTTATTTTTTATGCTATACATGTTATTTGTCTTGCGTGACCCTCGGAAATTGTGTGTGTTCATTTCCTTGAAGCAAATCTCCGAGAACTACACTTGCATAATCAGGTGGTGGATCGTCAGCATTCACTGAATGGACTGCAGCTGGAATACTTGGTATATTATATATATGAGATTCACTGGGTGCGTTGTATGGATGTGGGACACTAGGAGCATTCATAAAGTCATACCGCGGAGGAGCATTAGCGATTTCAAGAGGTGCTTGAAAATTAGAACTGCCTTGGGCAAATATGGTTGCAGTGGCCAGCGTTTCCTCAAAATTGGCTCTGTTGTAAAACGAAAGCGTGTTTGGTTCCGTTGAAAGAGTTCCAAAATCGGTTAACTGTCGAGGTTGCTGTTGAACTGGTGGTTGCCAAGTGGTAGTTGCTGGGGCTCTTGCATGACTAGGATTTTCCAGAGAGTGATCATCGTAACAGCAACATCCCTCACAGTCAATGTTATCGTCGTTTGAACCCTCACGTTCATCTTTGCAGGCGTGTCGACAATAAAGACGGCAGCATACCCACATCATGGAGAATATGGCTACTACCATCATGTAAATTATAAACTCTGGACTATTCATCTTTTTTTCATAAGTTTTCTTCCAGTATTATAATGATCATCGTTGTCGAAGCTTGCAGCTAAACAAAAGAACAGAAAGAATTCAGTTTTTAATTATGAACCTATAAAACAAGCTGAATTATTTGAATTATTTTCAATTGATTGTTACACTAATTAACATTATTATTTGATGAAGAATATTTAGTTAAAATAAATACCATACTTCTCATTAAAACACACAATTTTCAAGGTATTTATATATATATATATATATATATATATATATATATATATATATATATATATATATATATATATATATATATATATATATATATATATATATATATATATATATATATATATATATATATATATATATATATATATATATATATATATATATATATATATATATATATATATATATATATATATATATATATATATATATATATATATATATATATATATATATATATATATATATATATATATATATATATATATATATATATATATATATATATATATATATATATATATATATATATATATATATATATATATATATATATATATATATATATATATATATATATATATATATATATATATATATATATATATATATATATATATATATATATATATATATATATATATATATATATATATATATATATATATATATATATATATATATATATATATATATATATATATATATATATATATATATATATATATATATATATATATATATATATATATATATATATATATATATATATATATATATATATATATATATATATATATATATATATATATATATATATATATATATATATATATATATATATATATATATATATATATATATATATATATATATATATATATATATATATATATATATATATATATATATATATATATATATATATATATATATATATATATATATATATATATATATATATATATATATATATATATATATATATATATATATATATATATATATATATATATATATATATATATATATATATATATATATATATATATATATATATATATATATATATATATATATATATATATATATATATATATATATATATATATATATATATATATATATATATATATATATATATATATATATATATATATATATATATATATATATATATATATATATATATATATATATATATATATATATATATATATATATATATATATATATATATATATATATATATATATATATATATATATATATATATATATATATATATATATATATATATATATATATATATATATATATATATATATATATATATATATATATATATATATATATATATATATATATATATATATATATATATATATATATATATATATATATATATATATATATATATATATATATATATATATATATATATATATATATATATATATATATATATATATATATATATATANAGAGAGAGAGAGAGAGAGAGAGAGAGAGAGAGAGAGAGATTTTTTTACGAAAATGGTCCTCAAAAAATTACAACAAATATATTTTAGTTCGTGGGCCACAAAAAGAGGCTTCGCTGAGCGAATGCGGCCCGGGGGCTGCGAGTTGATAACCACTCTTCTAGAGTTTACATGTTCTTCATCATTCCATGTCTCTACCAAAACAAAGATAGAAAAATAACTCGTTACACTGTTAGAAATTTCTAGGAAAAATGGTTAAATGACAATTCGTTTAATTGTTATTTTACCATATTCAAACAAAATAGTCAAATTACCGTAAATAAGATGGTTTTCAATCTGTTAACTGTGAGAAAAACCGTTTACTAACTGTTTTTACCTAATACGGTTAAGCAATCAGAATTTTATCGCACCAACTAAGCCGTACCAACCAGTGGTGGTACGGTTGTTCCTGTTTTTCAGTGGCGCCATCTATGGAAAGGAATTCGACTTCTGCCACGCCATTCACACAACGACAACCCGTTTATAGGGCGGGTCACATTCACACACAAAGGAGAAAGGACATAGAACACACACAGAGAGAAAGAGACACCCATGCGTTGCCCGGGATTCGAACCCAGAACCTTTCTGATGCAAAGGACAGTTCCCTGCCCCCTACACAGACTGGTCGGCACTTAGTTCCTTAACTCTGTGTGTAAGATTGACAGATTAGCCGACAGGGCTAATCTGTCAATCTCATGACCGACAGAACTAGAGTTCGAGTTCTAGCGTTGACACCGCAAAATTTCCTCCATTCTCTTCACTACATGCAGAGCATCCAGCGCCCAGCACTCCCTAGTTTGTGTATTACACATTTGTATCCTGCACTATTATTTTGTAACTTTAGAGGTGTTTGGGTCATGCGATTTCTTCATGCGATTTCTTTAAAGCTTCAGGTGTTTGAGAAACCGGCAATAAATTACGAACGAAGAATAGTATTTACTAACACCGTAAACCAGAACATGCAGCAATAAGCTTGAAAGTACATCGATCGCTTTGGTTATTCGATGCAATAAAGTCATTATATTTCGTAAACTCAACTAAAATATTCCCGGAGGTATAGATTTTTTTTTTATAAAAAAATTATTTTATTTTACTTACGTTTTCTAAGTATAACTTTAAAAATATTCAATAAAATTAATCAGAATGTTTGGAGATATTTTTGACTAATAAAAAAATTTCAAAGAAATTCCTTAAAAATTGAGCAAGATATTATTTAAAATAGTCCTTTGATACATGAGTGAAAAACATTAAAAAAAAAAAAAAATTCTCCATAATTTCGCTGTGAAACGCCTTTGGTAACTTATGAAGTAAGACCGATTTGAATCAGGTTATCAGATTTCTAGAAATGTAAGTTTTTATTGCTTAACCCCTTGGGGACGGGTGATAGGATTTCCATGAAATTTCATTTTCTATTATAATGCAAAATTTGAAAACAAATGATACTACCCTATAATAATTGATCAAAGAGCAAGATGTGATCATATAAGGGAAAAATATATGTATATAAATATATATCTTATGAATAACTACAACATTTAGTATTTAATATTGGAAAATTCAGAAACTTAATGAGTTAAATTACTCAAAGTACAATAGGTTAATAATAAACACGTTATTGAATTTCTTTTTTTTATTGCTCTGTTAAAGCACTAGTGCATGTTCCAAATTATGAAATTCTGCAACTAATAATTTAAAGGATTCAGAATGTAAAGGATTTTTATTGAACTCGTATTGCATTTTGTCGCTCCAATAAAAATCATGCTTTTAAAGTCAAAACTTCGGTAGGTAATGGGTAAAGTACTCGGAGTGCAAAACACTTATTTTAATCAAACATTGTATTTTGTTTCGCTTAATAAAAACACAGATCATGTTTTTCAAGTGAAAACTTCTTTAGGTAATGGGTAAAGTACTCGGAGTGCAAAACACTTATATTGAGCAAGCATTGTATTTTGTTCTGCTTAATAAAAATACAGATCATGTTTTTCAAGTGAAAACGTCGGTAGGTAATGGGAAAAGTACTCGCAGTGCAAAACACTTATATTGAGCAAGCATTGTATTTTGTTTCGCTTAATAAAAACACAGATCTCGTTTTTAAAGTGAAACCTCGGTAGCTAATGGGTTAAAATACTCGAAGTACAAAACACTTATATTAAGCATGCATTGTATTTTGTTACGTTCAATAAAACACAGATCATGTTTTTTAACGGAAAACTAATGGGTTAAAGTACTCGAAGTACAAAACATTAATATTGAGCGCGCATTATATTTTGTTACGTTCAATAAAACACAGATCATGTTTTTAAACGGAAAACTTCGACAACTAATGGGTTAAAGTACTCGGAGTACAAAACATTGAGTTCGCAATATATTTTGTTTCACGCAATAAAAACACAAATCATGTTTTTGAAGGAAATTTTTTTACAGCTAATGGGCTAAAGTACTCGAAATACAAAACATTAATACTGAGCACGCATTGTATTTTGCTTCGCTAAATAAAAACACGCATCATGTTTTTAAAGGAGCAAATTTGACAACTAATGGATCAAAATACTTTAAATTCAAAGCGTCAATATTGAACATGCATGGTATTTTGTTTCGCTTTAGAAAAACACAGATCCTGTTTTTTAAAGTGAAAACTTCGGCAGGTAATGGATAAAAGTACTCAAAAATCAAAACATTAATATTCAGTACATATTGTATTTTTTTTTCGTTCAATAGCGTGATCATGTTTTTAAAGTGAAAACTTCGGCAGCTAATGGATTTAAGTTCTCAAAATTCAAAACATTAATACTCAGCATACATTGTATTTATTTTTGCTTAAAAGCTCAGATCATTTTTTAAATTTGAAAACTTCCGCAGCTTTTGGGTAAAGATATACAACAATAAATATTAACAAAGTATACAACAATAAAAAAATAAAAATGTAAACAACAATAAGTACAATAAGTATAAGTACAAAAAATAAATATTGAACGCGCATTACATTTTCTTCGCACTGCAAAAGAACTAGGATTTAAAAATTAAATTTTCAAAACTGCAGCAATAGAAGAAAATTATGCCAAAGCTGTTATCACTTAAACGTTTCCATATTATTTTAAGTTATGTATTGAAATTCAAAAAAAAAAAAAAATACTTACCAGCTTGTGTTTGAGTCGTGCATTCTAAAAGTATGATTAAAATGGAACATTTGAATAAACACTTATAAAATATGAAGAAAACTGTGTTTGATCTTTGATTTATTAGGTTCGCCTATTCGGTTTTTTCCCCTTTTTCTAATACTGATAAGGCTTCTTTTTTTCTTTCTTTATTAATCCTTTATCTTATTTTTTCTTTCAATCGTTTGACTTACACTCGTATCTAATTTTAGGATCAACTTTTGTTTAAAATTTATATTGTGATACATTTTATAAAGTTTTGAGTAAATTGAAATATTGATTCTTTAAGAATCTTTTATATTTTCCCTCTCTGGCCAGAACTTTTGACATCTGAAACGCTTTAAGAAATTCTTTTAAATCTTCCTATACACACACACATGCATATATATATACAAGGTCTGGCTATTAATTT
>NC_092212.1:10858056-10899389 GCF_043381705.1 Parasteatoda tepidariorum
ATATATATATATATTACAAATAAGTGGTAAATATATTAGGTGATTACTAAAAATCCATACTACTCAGCAATGTAGGGAATAGAAGGAAGAAGGCGATAATACATTTCAGTTTATTATGTGATATGCTAAAGTCATGTGTTTTTTAGTCTTAAATGACGTATTCAAAGAAGTTGGCAAGTGTATGTATTTATATAAACCTGTACTTTCCTTATAGACTTGTACATTGAGGCTAAAAAAACTAAACTGAACTAAAATACTTTCTTTAAAAAAATGCCCCCCATACCCGTATTAGGTAAGAAAAAGTACGTGCATAAATGTAATAAAAAATTTTCCGTTATCTATTGCTCCACCCTTAAAAATGCACTATGCAGTGACTCAGGATCCAAATATAAATATTAATGTATTTATAAACGAATGAATGTCTGCCTGTGTGTCCCTTACAGATTCTTAAACCGTCCGACCGAAATCAATGAAATTTGGCATACAGATAGATCGAAGCACAAGGGAAGTTACTGGTGACATTAAAACATTTTATGACGAGCAGGATGAGAGAAAAACGAATTGAAATATTCTGGTTGACTAAGCCATTGTTTTAAATTTAACTTAGACGATTCAATTTTCAAATATTTTAACGATAACGTATGTGATATTTGCTAGCTTATAGCTCTGTTTTACCAACAACAAAAATTTAGTGCTTTAATATTTAACTATTTTTGCAATATTAACTTTTTCATTTATATAATAACTATAAATGAAAAAGTTAATATTGCAAAAATAGTTAAATATTAAATGATTTCATAACTATTTTCCTTTAATATGGCGGGAAATTTTGTGAGCTTTATTCCAGATTTGATTACCTGGTAAACATCCTGTAACTAAATGACACGTATTTACGCTTAAAAATGATCTAAAATTAAATTTTAGCTTAAAAACCAACATTTTTTTTAAGCTAATGGAAGTCTTATTAAGCAGTCGATAATAATTGCCAGTAAATAAAATTAATACATTTTCAAAACATTTAACTACCAGTTTATTAATTAAAAAAAATTAAAATATATAACACAAAATTTGGGCATTTGGGGAAGTATTAATAACGCAAATAACTCATTTCAACAAAGCGAGATTTGATTCTTGCAATGCATGCGATTGGAGCTAAATGCGCATAACCCAAAGCCAGCGTGAAACTCAGCATATCTGTTTATGATAAGTTTTCAGCGCGACATAAAAGTTTTATTTTTCGTTCAGCTTCATTCCAAAAATGTAATTTTAAGTTAGTTAAGAAAATTAAATATGAAAACAAAATCTTCCAGAAGAGTTGGCAGGTATGCGTTCTGTATTATCTTTGAACATTCAAGTACTTCAATAAATGTGACTTTATACCTTTGTGACAATTTCATGTGCGTACATTCTGTATTATACGTGAAAATACGAGTTTTGACAATTGTTTTTCTTTTTCGGCTTTTTTATATTTATAGCAGTAGCACTTGATATACATCATTTACCGGAGTGAAATATTGCACAAGCACAAACGGAGAAACGAATAACAATAGAATCCAATATTAGTAATAATGAAATTAATAAAAAAAAGTAACAAAAGTCAACGAGTACAAGGTCTGTAATTTTTCTCTAATCCTCCCAACAGTACTCAAAATTGGAGCCAGAGACTGCTGGGCATGCTCCAACATGTACAATATTCTTTACAGTTACTATTGCATAAAATACAATTTGGATTTAATAGCAATTCAAACCTATGTAGATAACAAAAAAAGTCAGTTAGCCTAAGTCTAGCCTAAAGGCAACTGCAACTGCGTTCGCCTAGAGGACCCTGGGATCTATTGAGGAGACCCTCTCCAAGTTTTATCCCTGATGCGTTAAATTAGGTAAGATGAATGGTACTCATTAAAAATATTTTAAATAATTATTTCTATCCAAAGTGAGGACTTTTCAAAGTAAATGGCATAGTTTGATTTATTGAAATATTCGTGTTGTCCTTGCTATATATGCCATTCACCAATGCCATTACCAAAGCAAACCTGCTTTGGGAAATCAAGCGAATTGAAGACTGAGGGTACGTTTCTTGTTTTTAAGTGGCGCCATCTATGGCCAAGAATACAAATTCAGCCACACACACGTCACAGCCTCTTTACATCGGGGACCCATTCATTCAGATCGTAGTTTTGACCCGAATCTAAGAACGATGAATGTCCAACTCAGTATTCCCAAAGGTATCGATTTGTTAAGGGAACTTGGAGGACATTGTGACCCCGATAGATTTAAAGTGCATTAGTAAGCATTTAGTACACGGGTACATTATTCATTTATCGTATTACAGTAAAATGAGATTACTCTGGCTAACGGGATGAATTTGGCCATTTCTAAAAAAATAACAGTTTGCGTGGATAAACTTTAGTTGGTTAGCTTTTGAAAACTCTTTAAATACCTTATGTGCTTGTTGTAATGTTGGCATTATTGAGACTGAAGTGTTTCAATTTAATGATAATATACCAGAGTCAAAAAAAAAAACTCATTAAGTGGTTGTTGAGCAAGCAATTTGAGTTCCTTATTAGTGGCTGCTACATATTTCATATAAATTATTTTTGAGTCATGCATGCTAAACATAGGAGGGAATATTTTATTTTACTTTATTATATCAACAGCAACCTTGTATTTCAACTATGCAGCTCGGTAACCTTTCAATTTTGAACTCAACCCAGAACTAAAAGGAACTAATTGTTCAAGCAATATGCGTAACAAACCGTCGTGGAGAACTTTTTCAGGAAACCAACCGACATCAGGAGGTCTAGTTCCCTTAAAAACGATGGCTTTAATCCTTCCCGATAAGTACCTCACTATGGCTAGTTTCTTATATCGTTTAATCTCCGCACCTGCGTCACATAGAGGGGAAAACTTCATGACCTCGCACAGTTAGTGCAACAGCAAGGGGATTATAAAACATGACTTACCTACCATTAAGAATATTCTACATTAACACTGCGATTAGTGCGAGCTTGAGCAGAATTCGTATCGATCAATCACAGCTTGGACTTGAACCATGAGTCACCTCATGAGAGTTCCATCTCATGAGTCATCACGACTAGGAGGAAATGATTGTGAAATTTTCATACCTCAATTTTCAAATAATGTTTTAGTTGGGCAATGCTAGCCCAATTTCCTTAGGAAATTTGATTATACGTTGCTACGACTTATCAATAACTGTCACAGAATGTCGAAATAAGTACGCGACACGAACTCGAAGTTGCTGATCATCCTACTTATGACATGAACATGACTAAAACCTTTCATGACTTCAACTCATGTTTTTTGTTTTCTATTTCCATCGAATAAAGTATTATGAGAAGCAAGAGACCTTCTAGTTACAAAATGTCTTGGGAAAAAAATAATTCTTAAAGCACTGAATGTCAAAAACTTTAAACATACATTTTCTGTTTAAGAAAACAAAACAAAGAAAAGCCCTTATTTTCTTTTCAGAAATCCAGCATTTGTATTCAAAACTGCGTATCTAAGGAAAAGAAGAGGCAAATTTTCCTGAAGATTTCTCAAGATTCTTTCAAACAGTTTGAGTTCCCTATTATTTAGCAACATATACACCGAAGAGCCATTATATTATGACCACCCTCCATCTATAACAATGTTCTCTCCCAGGTTTTCATGGTTTCTCGCCCAGGAACAATGTTTTCATGGGGCACATTAGGACCCATAATCCTCATGGAACAATCCCTGACGTCTGTAAGCTACTTGAACATAGTTGCAGACCAGGTTCACCCATTCATGCCAACAGTTTTTCCTGAGGGGGATGGTGCTTACCAACAGGATAATGCACCGTGTCATAAGGGTCGAATCGTCATGGATT
This sequence comes from Parasteatoda tepidariorum, assembly GCF_043381705.1. Lineage (NCBI taxonomy): Eukaryota > Metazoa > Arthropoda > Arachnida > Araneae > Theridiidae > Parasteatoda > Parasteatoda tepidariorum. The sequence goes on from NC_092212.1 coordinate 10,861,928, forward strand.
GGTTCGAGGAACATTCCAGTGAATTTCAAGTCATGTCTTGGCCCCCAAATTCACCTGACCTTAATCCAATAGAGCATTAGTGACCCTACTTGGAAAACCAAACTCGTGTTGCCACGCTACCCCCTCGCATGTTGCAGGACCAGTTGGTGAGCGCTTGGTACCAGATACCTCAGACTTCCTATCAGCAACTTGTGGAATCAATGCCACGTTGGATGCTAACAGTTTTGAGGGCTAAAGGGGGTCCTACATGTTATTAGCAGGATGGTCATAATGTAATGGCTCTTCGGTGTATATACATCATTTTTCTACTTACTTTCCCCAATAATTATCTACTAGATGTTTATAACGAATCTATAACAATTTAATGAGTGTCTGGTATAAATATCATTTATAAAGATAATAAATAATATTAAATTATTTTTCAGCTATTTTCCAGTATATTTTTATCTTATCTACCTCCGCTCAATAAACATTTCCAATATATTTACTTTAAAGACAGTTTGCAATCGAAAATATCAGATGGCCAAAATTATTCCACTTGTAGAAATAACATTTGTCCTGAAATTTTTTTTTAAATTCATCTATCTAAATACAATAATGTCAAACTGTTTCAGCAAACAAATGTGCGATTTGATTAATAAATGAAAGATAATGTTTTCTCATCTTTTAAGAACAAATTTTACTCATTTATTTCTTTAAATTAAATACAGCTTATGACAAAAGTCTTGACTCCTAAAAAAAAATTTTTAAAAGTTAATACACGTAAGATCAAAGTCTTGTCTCCAATTCATCAGATATTTTTGTATAATGTTAAACTGTTTCAATTTTTAAAATTAATCAGAAGGTTTTCTCATTTTCAGCCCAATTTTTAGAATTATCTCGATAAATTAAATATAAGTTACGACCAAAGTCTTGCCTCCTTTTTATGTAAGTATATTTACTTTACTTTTGTTTGAATGCGCAATTATAGTTACTTTTGTATGAATTGATGCACATTAACTTCTAAGTCTTGTCTCCTATGCGCAAGATATTTTTGTATAGTGTTAAGCTAGAATCAATTTTTAAAATTAATCAGAAGGTTTCCTCATTTTCTACCAAATTTTTACACCTTTATTTCTATAAAATAAATATGAGTTATAATCAAACTCTTGTCTCCTTTTTACGCAAAACATTTTTGTAAAAGATAAGACATGTCAAGATCAAAGTCTTGTCTCCTAAACGCTATACTTTTGTATAAAGTAAAGCTCGAGCTTTAGACATCCATAACATAGACGACCTTCACCTTTTATTTACACATTCTTTTTTACATATTCGCTTCTATTTTCCTATTTTGCATTACGAAAATACTTTAAGCCATTTTTGAAAAATGCTTGTAAGTGTAGATAAGTTTGAATTCGCTGACCGCTTTTTATATTACATCTCGAAATTTATTCTGAATTTTCTATTTTCTTTGTTTGATTGTTTTATTTGGCCGTTTTTTTTACTTATTTTGCATTTTTTGCTTATTACGCTCCATTTTTGATGCAGTTTTTTCGGTGTTCCTCACACTATTGTATTAATATATTTTGCTATGGCTATATTAATGCAATATTGGAAAGCACTATTTTTTCGCATACAATCGTGTGAGCTGATGATGAGATTATATCTTTTTATTATTTTATTTTCTAATCAGTAATAATTCATTTATGTTCATAATCAGTTGTAAAAACGATATGTTTATTCAGAGAAAGTGCGTTTCTGTGTCTTATTTCGCAACTTAAAAAATAGTCTGCACTAACTAATTAGCATTTTTGAGGCCACCCACTCGAACCATTAAGATTAAGTCCTAGTATGTGAAAATCCGATCATTAGATCAAAGGTTATACTAAGTTATTCTTTTTTTTAGCACTGCACATATGATCTGTATGCTCGACATTTATGTCTTTTGGAAAAAGATTAACGTTAAGCAAATTCTTTTTATCGCAATATGTTTTTACTACCACTTAGCATAATCCTTTTCAAGAATCCTACAAATCTGCAATAATGTACATATAAGAATCTTTTTTTTTTCTTTTCAAGTGCTATCTACCTTTGTAATTTTTAAAGTAATCGTATTCCCTTCATATGATTTCAGGTGGAAGCAGACAATTTAAATGCATTGGATGCATATTTTCCGTTTCTCCGTCATAAATTCTAAAAATGAAATAATTGAGGTAACAGTTATTACCTTTTTTTAAAAAGGACATGTTTCAAAGTAGGAGCTTTGACGCATGTGTTGTATGATTCTATAAAGGTGAGAAAGCTTAGACAATACGACATTTCGCTCATAGGCTGCAGTTTTGGCATAACTCAAAAAACACGTTTTGTACTAAGAACAGGTGTAAGTAGAAAATACCCATTCTTTTCATCAGCAATACCAGCACAACTCATAATTTAACTTGAAGGTAATCTTCCTTTAAGCAAACTAAAGCATTTCTGGCTCGAGTGGTCATGAAATGTCACATGCTGACTCGGACCTGTAGGATTGAGTGGATCGGTCAATCGGATGATATGGTCAACTGCTGATATCGGAGAATTGCGAGAAAGTGATCTATGCTGGTCTAGGATGCCGACAACTGATGCTGGTCTTGCTCTACTGGTGTCTTCTTCTTCCTTGCGATGTCGGTCATGAAGAATTGATGCTGATTATCCTGAAAGTTTCAAGGTGAGTGATGCTGATTTTGATCTCGTCAGGTTTCTGAGACGAGAGAGACAATACTGATAACTGACCATTTTGATGTCTGGATTTTGATCCCGCCATTTTGTTTTTTCAAATCATGCCGTATCATAAAACAGCTCGTGGTGGAAAGGTCTCATTCTCTGGTCGTAATTCACCGTCGCATTGCGTAGAGTCCACGTCATTAGAAAAAATCATTGCTACCTGTGGGATTTCAAAAAGATATTTTCCATCAGTTAAACTTGAACATATTGATGATCTTGTAGAGTTTTACTCTCAGTTTGATACAGAGGAGCTGATTCGCTTAGATAAATTACTTAGCAAACTGCTCATTCAGATAAGATCAAGTTACCCTGGAGACTATGAATACTCATACTTCCTAAAACTGACAAATGCAGCTTATCACGTCAGATGGAAGCGGAAAAAATTTCAAGCAGAAGAAAACAAGGTGATGAATGAAAACTCCATTAAAGTCGAATCAATAATGACTGAAACTAATCCAAGCACTGCAGACAAAACCATGGAAAATAAAGATGAAAACTTGAATACAACACCGAATACAGAAACTGACACGGACATCAATATTAACAATAATACAGAACCACCAGCAAAGAAAAGAAAAAAGAAGAAGAAGCAAAATGCAGTCAAAACAATTGAAGATAATTCTACACTCATGTCTACAAACAGCTGTCCTTCTTCTAGCCAACATAACTCAACAGATGACGTCACTATCTTGCCGACAACAAAACCTAAGGAGGTTACCGACAAAGTACAGGATCCGCCCAGCAAACCAGAAATAACACCGCAAGCCAGATTTACTAAGGTTTTGATCCGGGGCCTGCCTGTGGACTTTGATAAAGATGCCATCAATACAGAATTACAGAAAAACAATATTGAAACCTTTAAAATAGTGCAGTTTAAGAAGAGAATGGGAGAGGCCTATCGGCACCTTCCACTTTTTCTCATAATCCTAACATCAACGGTGAATCACCATAGAGTATTCAAAGTCAACAACATACAGCAGATCCCGATCAAAATCGAACGATTTCGAGGAGGTCGAAGACCTACACAATGTTACAACTGTCAAAATTATGGACATACGCAAAGCCACTGCAATGCACCTGCAAGGTGTGTAAAATGCGCTGAAAACCACAGGTCTCATGAATGCAACAAAGACAGAACAACACCTCCAAAATGTTGTAATTGCTACAAAAACCACACAGCCAACTATACTGGGTGCGAGACCCGCCCCAGCAGAAGGAGCCCTCGAGCAACATCAAATTCGACGCCTAAACTTGCTCACCGATTAGTGTCATTAATCAAAGAATTACAGGAATTGCTCAAAAATGAAGAAGTGCTCCGTCTTCTAAGGGAGATCATCGGGGAATCATCTCAAACCCAGTGAGTTCTATTCTTATTTTCAAGACTCTCAAGTTAAATTCACTGAACTTTTCACAGTAGACTTTTACTTATGTTACATTAAATTACATCAAATTTTATTTTCTGATAATATAGCCAATTTATGCATATATATTTATTAACTTATGCACGTTAAATTCTTTTGCAAATTCTATTGTATTTAATGAACAATATTTCGCTTATATTTATATATGTCAACAGATGTCAATTTAGATTCGATATTCAAATGTTATATTTACTATATTAATTTATGTCAACCTATGTATATATATTTCAAATTATGTTTATATTTATATATGTCAATATGTGTCAATTTAGATTCTATAGTCAAATGTTATATCTACTATGTTTATCTATGTCAACCTATGTATATATATTTCAAATTATGTTTATATTTATATGCTTATATTTATATGTGTAAATTTAGTTTCGATATTCAAATGTTTATTTACCCAAGCAAAGTGCTTGTAATTTTGTATTAGCAACCACATCGACTGCTAAATTCAAAATGTTATCACTTTAAACTTATGTAAATTTCTAGATGTATGGGATAGGGGCCGCTGCGCGGCCCAGGTGCCCAATTTTTTATAAATAAAGTAAAGTAAGTAAAGTAAAGCATTTCTTATGCATTTTCCTCAACAATGAAAACTTTAATCACACTTATCTCAAAACATGATTTTTTGAGTTGTGCCACTATTGCAGCCCATGAGCGATTTATTAAAATGAATAAAAATGCGAAATAAAACATGTTACCACCTGCTGTAAATTTAGTATCTCTAAATTCAAAATTATTTTTGTAAAAAGTGTAAAACAATCTCACTTCCCCGTCATCCTATGATAGACGTTACTGCTCAATGACAATGACAGTGGTCTGCAACGCCAGGACTCGTCCGTTGATTAAATAGTACCAGGCTGCTCAAGGAACATTAAATTTTAAAGGCATGATTAAATACACTAAAAAGTAAAAATATTAAATCAAAACAATCAACGTTTTCCCCTCACTCATTGAGGTGCAGTAAAATTATCCAACTTTGAACAGTCCGTGGCGATGAGTTCGGATATAACAAGTAAAGGATTTAATTTGAGTGTATTCCAACACTGCAAGGAAAGTTTTTTCATGCTGTATACTGTTGTTAACTCAATATTTGGCTCGAAGTGATCTGAACTGTGACATGTACTACAAAATTATATAAATGAGTATTACGCTTAAGAGGTATTATAAATATAATTATTTTTTAAACATAAGCTAGTAAAAGATAAAATACAATTTGAAACAAAAATATTTCCATTTTTACTGTAATGTTAAATATTAATTTTGAATTCTGTCTACAAAAAAAAATTCGTTCTTTTTTAACCTTTCAGGGTTTATTATAGAACAGTTAACCCACTTGTACCTACCCCTTAACCCTTTGGGGACGGGTGATTCAGAAAAGCATTCGTACAAAATCAGAATCAAGTTGCAATCTTGCTACAGCTTTCTTTGAAAGGNACAGACTTACTTTGCTTTTAATTTAATTATTGTTAGTTTAAACATATATATAATCAATGTTAATTCAAAGTATAACTAAATAGTTTTATTTTGAACAAAGGATTGGTGAATTAAATAAATCAAACAATTATTACTCCGCCCACAAATAAACTGCTAAAGAAATACTTTGAATACCAGTTTTATATTATTAACCTGATTGATACGGTTTTATGCTGTCACGTATTTGTGACAGTCGGCCCGAAAAGGTTAAAGACAGGGATGCCAGAAGCGACAAAAAATGTTAAATGTGTTATAAATTCAAATTATTATTTTTAACAATTGTCTCTTTAATTATTCAATTTTAACTACCACTATGATTTAGATTTAAAATTAGTCACAATTATAAAAAAAAAAGTTGCACCACACTGCTTGTAACTATGTCTTAAAATATTCTATACATTCAAATATTTGTTGCATTTTTATGTAATCCGTCTATTGTTTTTGCTTATGTTCTCATTACAGGATGATTGGGAAAAGGGCCATTATTGGCCCAGCTAGACCAGATCATTATGTATTATGAATAGTAATTTTTAAAAATTGTGTCTAATTTTAATATCGTTAAATAAAATTTTGAATCAGTCACCACTTTTTGCGTATTTAGTCGGAAGTGGCATTCCTACTAAAAACCATTTAAAATGAGGGTTTGTTATTCAAAAGGAAAATAAAAGAAATGAAAGGTTATTGCCAAGTGTTTCTTTTTTTAGATTCATTTTGTAGAGACAACTTAGTCACGTATATGCTTTTATTTGTGCTTTATTCATGTTGTTTTTTTCTTTAGTCCATATATGAGTTACATTTAATAAATATTCAGTATTATTAGCCAGTTATTTTTTTTTTCGTTTCTACCTAATTTAAAAATTAGCTCAGCAACTTCGAAATTAGAATGTTTCTAAACGATAAATTGTGCTCTAATTTTCGATAAAAGAAATATGAATTCTCAAGAGAAACCTTGAAGTGGAAATATCAATTTCTTATGCTATGTTGCGAATTTCCCCAAAACTAGTCGTTTCTAAGACTATGTCAACATTTAACGCGCTATTTCATTGAATTTTAGTGCGAATATTTAATTTAAATGTTAACATAAAAAGAATGTGCACAGTAACAAGCATCCCACAATTTTAACAAAAATTTTATTTCTAAAACAAAAGTATCATAGCTGCAATTTTTAGTTTTATGAGGAAGACTTCTCCATTGGCAATTAAATAAGAACTAAGTGAAAATTTAACCTTCAGTGTTGGAGGGGTCTGTCATCACAGCATACTACAAAATACCTGTCACTCTGAATGGTATAATTGTTAAGTCTTAATATTTAGTCACCACTTTGTTTAGTAGTCTCCTGGTATTGTGTAATAAATAACAGACCTTGAGTTTGTAGTTATCAATCACAACGACTGCTAACTAAAATGTTCCCGATTCACTGTTTAAATAATTAAGAGATGATTGGGATAAGGGTCGCTGTACGGTCCAGGAGCCCAGATCTCAAAACAGAATCTAACTAGGACTAGACTTGTTCGTTTTATTTAACCGTTGAAAGAACCTCGAGCACAAAGGGTTAAAGCAGCCATAATTTAAAAAAGAAATTATTTAGCTTTAAGAAGCTATGAAATTCTGTCAACCTTGGAAAAAATCTTCCCCAAAAAGCGTTAAAATTGACAGTTGACACATTATATGTTTTCATAAATTAATACAATATTTATTTTTTATGCTATACATGTTATTTGTCTTGCGTGACTCTCGGAAATTGTGTGTGTTCATTTCCTTGAAGCAAATCTCCGAGAACTACACTTGCATAATCAGGTGGTGGATCGTCAGTATTCACTGAATGGACTGCAGCTGGAATACTTGGTATATTATATATATGAGATTCATTGGGTGCGTTGTATGGATGCGGGGCACTAGGAGCATTCATAAAGTCATACCGCGGAGGAGCATTGGCGATTCCAAGTGGTGCTTGAAAATTAGAACTGTCTTGGGCAAATATGGTTGCAGTGTTCTGCGTTTCAGCAAAATTTGCTCTGTTGTAAAACGAAAGTGTGTTTCGTTCAGTTGAAAGAGTTCCAAAATTGGTGAACTGTCGAGGTTGCTGTTGAACTGGTGGTTGCCAAGTGTTGGTTGCTGGGGCTCTTGCATGACTAGGATTTGCCAGAGAGTGATCATCGCAACAGCAACATCCCTCACAGTCACTGTTATCGTCGTTTGAACACTCGCATTCATCTTTGCAGGCGTGTCGACAGTAAAGACGGCAGCATATAGATATCATGGAGAATATGACTACCAGTATGATGTAAATTACAAACTCACCACCATTCATGCCTTTTTCCATAAGTTTTCTTCCAGTATTGTAATGATCATCGTCGTTGAAGTTTTCAACTAAACAAAAGAACGGAAAGAATTCAGTTTTTAGTTATGAACCTACAACAAACTGAANTATATATATATATATATATTGGCGTCCTAGTGTTTTATTGTTGACCAGTAAAGTGTTAGTAATTTGGAAAATCGGCATAATTTTTACAAAATCGTGGCGCTTAAGCAATTTTTTGACCAGTTTGTTTCTGATCATTCACATTCTCTTAACAATGAGAAATATTTTGAGCCTCAATTGTTGTTGTTGTTGTCTTGTCGAGTACTGCAAGGAAAATTAAATTTGTCCAAAAGTATCTAAAACAGCGGAAGAAGAAGGTTGCCAGAGCCTCCTAGGAGGTTGGACTTTTGCCTGTTGGTCCGTCGAAGGTGTTTTATTTCCTTTCTACCAGCCAAGGGAAACCAATGGAGGCATTCCCTGATCCGCCACCTGGGGACACGCCCTCTAGGGTATACAGGTACCGTCGAGGGAAAATAAATTATTATCCTCAATTTAAATATGAATAAAATTAATGTAAATTCTAATAAAATTATTGTTTTTGCTATTCAGGTAAGGAAGATGAAGATAATAAGCATGCAAAAAACATAATAAATGAAACGATTTAATTTGATTGCTGTTGTCGTTTATTGCAGACAAACATGTCAATTCTAGATGTTATAACCTAGTTACATGAACACGAAAAGCGGACCAAGATCGAGTCGATTTGAATGTTTTCATTAAATTATACTCATAACTGGAAATGTACTTTCAGGCAAATAAGTTGAAGAAAAAAGCAATAAAATTTTAACAGAACCTTATGGAGTTAAAAGCATGCGTTCGAGAAAATACCATATTGTCATTTGATCTGTTGTATGTTAAAGAAGCTACTGAAGGGGGAGAGAAATCGGATTAGAGTCTTTTTTTTTATACTTTTGACAATAAATGAGGTAAAAAGGTCTTTGTTCGATATTGAGCAGATAACAAATTCATTAGTTTTAGGTAATAGCGCTTGTTAGACCCGTGAATCAAAATTTGCGGCATGGAAGCGATTTTACAATCCTGTGGAATTTGATTATCCGTTCTCCTGATGGACATTTTCTTTTTAAAAAAATTAAAAAATTACTCTTGACTTTTTCTTTTAGTTTAGGTAACAAATTTTAAAAGAAATTAAGCCTATAACTGCTACCTACCACAGCCATGAGGAAAATCTCCAAAAAAGAGAGTCGTTGAATGCTACTGGATTGTAAATTAGGGGTCAGGCACCGGTACGCTGACTGGTGGTTGAGAAACAATGATTTAAACTATTTAGTGCATTATTCATATAAAGTTTTCAAAAATTCTTAAAGTTGCATGGTTACTAATTTTTACGATCTAAAAATTTTAAGACTTAGAGCGATAACTTTCGATATAATCGTTATTATGTTGTTACTTATGCCACTTGTCAATCAGCAAGCCTGCTGGAAATCGGGCAAGTTTTTGAGGCAGAGTGTGTGTTTCTTGCTTTTCTTTGGCGTAATCTATGGCCAAGATCTTTAGCCACATACACCTCGCAGCCCGTTTTAGAGGTAAGACACAATTCTTCATCCACAGATCGTAATTTTGACCTGAACCAGAGTAAGATCAATCTCCGATTCAGTACACCCAGTACTCTTTTATGGGAACTTGGAAGACTTTGTGACATAAACAGTTTTAACGTGTTCCAGTCGCAATTTAATACAGGGATTCTTCGACCAGCGGGATTCAAAATCACGTTTTCACGAACACGAGCCCACCGTTCAGCAAACCAGGAAATCCCGTCGTCATCGTATTAATTTCGATGGAGCATATAAGGTTTAAAACCACAAACCTTCTTAATAATTCTAACAACAATATTTCAAATAGTAGCGATACATGTTTTAGTATGCATCTTAAATTCCGACCCGAGCACTACGGTGAAGTTATTTACGGCAGATATGCCAACTGCTTTGGATTCGACAAAATATTTTGTGAAACAGTAGAGAGCTACGAACTAAAATTTACAAATTTTCGGTTAATTGTGCCAACTTTTTAAAAAGCTTATCACGACTTACCTGTAACAAAGTGGCTTATCTCATAAGTCATTCTATTATTTAGAAATAGTGATGGGCAAAAACTGTAAATCGAATTTATTAAACCAAGAACCATACAATTAAAGACTAGAACTTGAAAATATTCTTCCGCTGTCCAGAGCAAGTGGATATCTCCGTCACGTATATAAAATTTACATTAATTATTCTTTTTTTTTCTTTGTACAGTTAGTCAGAAAAAAATCAACGACAATTCTGAATAACTTCTAACTTCTTAATCAGATCTTCACATTCTAGGTCTCAAATTTAATGCTTCGAGGAGGAGACCACGCTATTAGTTTTCTAATTAGTTTGTGCATGCGATATTTTAAGTTAAGAAATTCAGACAGAAGAATTTTCCTGAATAAACATACCTTTTATTTCAACGGGATCAAATTTCTGACCCCCGAATCTGGAAAATATAAGACTATTTAAAAAGTTCTTGAAATATGGCGAAATACGCACGAAGTAAAATTAACATTAAGGGGTCCAAACTTTAGATCGCTCACCTGATCAAACTATGGGCACCATACTTCTCAGACTACGGCTACTCTCTATATTTTGGAAGTTAAAAAATCCGAATCCGTTGGGGAAAAAAGGGTATGTTTATTCAGAGAAAGAAATTTTTTTGTCTGATATCGTAACTTAAAATAGCATCTGAATTAATTAAATGGCAAATTTGAGGTTGCACCCTCAAAGCATTAAAATTGAGTCCTAGAACGTGAAGATCCGATTATTAGATCAAAAGTTATTCTAGGTGGTCTGTTTTTTTTTCTTAGCACTGTACGTACATTTAAGGAAATTGCACTGGCTGGCTTCGATTGAAAATGCATTATTGTATAGTTTGTATTAATTATCCTGCCGATTGAACTTTCAAACAAAAATTACAATATCAAAAGCATGAATGGCTTACCAAATTCAGGTTTTTGTTTCACGAAGATAACAATAAATCATCACTTTAAAAATATCCGTCATCTAAATAATTTATGTCCTGGTGATTGTTTTAGGCTTTTTGCTGCGAATAACTAGGCAAAATCAAGAGAGTAATAATCTAGTCGGCGTTCATTAACAATTTCAGTTCATTTAATGCTGGAGTTTTGGTTTTACGAAGATAACAATAAATCATCACTTTAAAAATATCCGTCATCTAAATAATTTATATCTGGTTCGTGATTATAAAGCAGATAAAGCTACTTGTTCTAGAAAAGAGTCAAATAATAAACATAGGAATGTCATAAACGTTTAATATCATATAATTTCAAATATAAAATTCATAATTTTTTGGCAAAAAGTTCTTGGTAGATTAAAGAGACGAGTTTTCAGATTCGTTGTTATATCATTGTCCTGATGATTGGTTTAGGCTTTTTGCTACGAATAACTAGGCAAAATCAAGAGAGTAATAATCTAGTCGGCGTTCATTAACAATTTCAGTTCATTTAATGCTGGAGTTTTGGTTTTACGAAGATAACAATAAATCATCACTTTAAAAATATCCGTCATCTAAATAATTTATATCTGGTTCGTGATTATAAAGCAGATAAAGCTACTTGTTCTAGAAAAGAGTCAAATAATAAACATAGGAATGTCATAAACGTTTAATATCATATAATTTCAAATATAAAATTCATAATTTTTTGGCAAAAAGTTCTTGGTAGATTAAAGAGACGAGTTTTCAGATTCGTTGTTATATCATTGTCCTGATGATTGGTTTAGGCTTTTTGCTACGAATAACTAGGCAAAATCAAGAGAGTAATAATCTAGTCGGCGTTCATTAACAATTTCAGTTCATTTAATGCTGGAGTTTTGGTTTTACGAAGATAACAATAAATCATCACTTTAAAAATATCCGTCATCTAAATAATTTATATCTGGTTCGTGATTATAAAGCAGATAAAGCTACTTGTTCTAGAAAAGAGTCAAATAATAAACATAGGAATGTCATAAACGTTTAATATCATATAATTTCAAATATAAAATTCATAATTTTTTGGCAAAAAGTTCTTGGTAGATTAAAGAGACGAGTTTTCAGATTCGTTGTTATATCATTGTCCTGATGATTGGTTTAGGCTTTTTGCTACGAATAACTAGGCAAAATCAAGAGAGTAATAATCTAGTCGGCGTTCATTAACAATTTCAGTTCATTTAATGCTGGAGTTTTGGTTTTACGAAGATAACAATAAATCATCACTTTAAAAATATCCGTCATCTAAATAATTTATATCTGGTTTGTGATTATAAAGCAGATAAAGCTACTTGTTCTAGAAAAGAATCAAATAATTAACATAGGAATGTCATAAACGTTTAATATCATATAATTTCAAATATAAAATTCATAATTTTTTGGCAAAAAGTTCTTGGTAGATCAAAGAGACGAGTTTTCAGATTCGTTGTTGCATCATTGTCCTGATGATTGGTTTAGGCTTTTTGCTACGAATAACTAGGCAAAATCAAGAGAGTAATAATCTAGTCGGCGTTCATTAACAATTTCAGTTCAATTAATGCTGGAGTATTTGACATGTTGATATTTCTTAATAAATAAAAAGAATTAGTGTTTAGATTTATTTCTTAATGACTATCTTGCTTATTACTTTTGGCTACCATCCATTGGTAACTCCACAAGATCCAGAGAGAAATAATCTGGTGGGGGTTCATCAACACTTTCAGAACGCATTATTGCTGGTTGATATATTGAGCTGTTGATATGTTGCTGGTTTGATATGTTGAGTAGAGGCTCAGCATTTTGTGCATTGGCACAGGTTCTCCCATGAGATGGTTGCGCGGATTGACTATTATCAGGTAAAAAGTTATCTTGCATATTAAATTGGGATGAAATTCTGGTTGTACTTTGTGGTTCAGTGATAACTGGTAAGGATACGGTAGAGAGATCTCCAAAATTTTTGAAGCGAACATATGGCGGAGATTGGGAGGCAATTTGCAGTCGGTTGAAACTCTCGCTGGAATGGGGCTCCCTTGGAATTCTGCAACACTCACCGCAATATTGTATGCATTGTTTTTCGAATCGGAAACGACAAAATCCAATCACAAACACGACCAGAATAAACGAAATGGAAGAAACAACAACAATTATGAAATCTTCTATAGTCACACTTGCAAAAGAAGTCTCGTATTCCAAAAGTGTTCTTCTAGAGTTTACATGTTCCTCGTCACTCCATGTTTCCACTAAACAAAGATAGAAAAATAACCCGTTACACTGTTAGAAATTTCTCGGAAAAATGGTTAGATGACAATTTATTTAGTTGTTATTTTACCATATTCTAACAAAACAGTGAAATAACCATAAATAGGATGGTATTAAAACTGTTATCTGTGAGAGATACCGTTTAGTAACTGTTTTTCACCTAATACGTTAAACAATCAGAATTTTATCGCACAAACTAAGCCCACCTAATGAAGCCACTCAGTACTTTACAACTGCTTACATGTTATAGCTGAGAGGGCTAATCTGTCAGGCTCATGACCGACAGAGCTGGGGTTTGAGTTCCAGTGTTGACACCACAACATTTCCTCCATTCCCTTCACTACATGTAGAGCTTCCAGTGTCCTGCACTCTCTGATGTCCATTATCAAACGAAATCTCCTATGCCTAGTAATTGTTTTACGGTATTGAAACCGTGCTAGTTGTAAATGGTTAAAAAAGCATAGTTTCGTAATCATGGTTTTATAACCATACTAGTTGTAAACGGTTTTAACACCGTAAAGAAAAAAGTGTTCCTTACTTTAAACTTTACGGTTAATTAGATGAACAGACAACTGTCGGTTATTTTACCATAATTTTATAACGAAAATTCTAACAGTGTAGGAACTGACTCGCTATTTTTCACTAGTCTAGAAAATCAATAAATACTATATATCCAGTCTATTCTACACCATCAGCAGCACACAATAATTTGTATTTTAGATAAAGTTGCGTCTCTACAAAAATAAGCTGCCATCAGCCTGAGAATTAATTATGTCTTCATTAAATCCTGCGGAGTCAAAATCCTTATAGTATATATATANTATATATATATAGTTTGGCATAGAGATAAACATTTTTTGAATTTCAATTAGTACTAGCGTTAAATAACGCAATTTTTCCATAGGAATTTCCATAGTCTCAAACGTTTTTCATCTAGTTGAAGAGAAGTAATTCATTAATATTCTAATAAGTTAGAATCGTTGAAATTTTGTCCATCATGACGTATAAATAGTTTAATGAGATTTATCAAAAGTCGGAATTTTTTTATTATCGTCCTTGAACAGCCGACCTAATTTTGCGTTTGCGACTACTAATGTTCAGCTCCGTAGCCTTGTAATTTTTAACTCAATCCAGAAGACAAGGGAAATACTGGATCAAATATTGGGGGAAATTTTGCCTTCGATGAGGACTTTTTGATAGCTCTGGCTGAAAGCACTTATATAGCAAGACGGAAAAAGACGAACAGTGATGTTTTCCATCTTATTTAGCAAGATGGAAAACCTCACTGGTACGAAAGACATTTCATTCGTGTATTATTTTCGAGAAAACTAAAATATCTGTAACTACCAATATTTCTTTTATAATTTTAGCATATATATAAAACTGCTTCTTTTCCGAGATAAAGTATTTTTTGTTGTATAGTTTAAAAAAAGAATAAGTAAAATCCTTCCGAAAACAGAAAACAAGCAAAAACAGAAATGGTTTTACTACCAGTCTTTCCTCTTTTCCGTCTCGCTTTCCCCCCTGGACCCAACCCTCATTTGCGTTACAAGGAGAGGAAAACAACGAAAACCACCTATGGTTAGCCTAACGGCAAGGGGACTCTAACGCATGATCTGTCTACCACTGAGGATATTTCACGTCAGCACTGTGGTCGATGCAAGCTAGATACGGAATTCGTGTCGAACAGCCATCGCTGGGATTTGAACCAGGTTCACGTCCTTTTAAGGCGAATGCTCTATCGACCCATCACGGCTAGCGTCTTCGTATTCATCAATATGGAGGTGCCATTTTGGCCGAGTGGTTTCACACGTCAAACATCGTGGGCTCGAATCCCACTGTTATCCTAAATATATGTTAGTGCACTGTTATGCTAAATATATGTTCTTCTCTGAATTTCGCTATCAGTCCTTTTACTTTACAAAGGTTTATAAACCTTAGTTGAGCTCACAAGCCTACAAATGTAGGTTGTACCAACAATAAATCAAAATGGAATTACTCCAGGGTCCAACGATCTAGAATTTTTTTTTTTTTTAAGTGGTGGTAAAAGTGAGATAAATCTAGATGTTTTGGGCTACCAATAAAGTTTTAATATAAAGTAAAAATGCAAGAGAGCAACAAAAAAAAAGTCGGAAGTAAAAGCAAAAAAAATTATTATTATTATTTTTTTTCTTCATGTCTTCGAACGAATTTACAAGTTTGGTGCAGATANTTTTTTTTTTTTTTTTTTTTTTGTAGTCTTGAAAAATCTTAGCTACCACTCATTTCTTTTCCAGGTCGTGGAGCCTTGTAATTTTAGTCTAAAAATGCAGTCTTGAGTAAATAATCTTAAAGATTTTTATAATAATTAATTTTAAATCCAAATAAACACATAGATTCCAACTGTTCTTATTTTATCGATAGATTATGTTTTTGAGTTTTTAAAGTTGTGCCAATTTTTACTATTTATTATCTGATTTTTGATAAAAGTAAGTTGATTTACAATAATTTGACCACCACGATGTATGAATAGCTAACTTTTCCTAACTCAATGTGACTAATCTGGCAACACTTATTCCAGGACTTCCAAAGGACCGCCGAAACTCTTAAACTGGTAGCAAAATTTATTACAAATAAATACATTCCTCTTTTTTTTTAACTTGAACATTAAATTTTTCTCGCTTAACAAAAAGGTTTTAAATCTTAAAAGATTTAAAGAATTCCATGCCTGCCAACTCTTCTGGTTATTGCGAAAGATTTTATTTTTATATTATATGTGGTGGCAAAATTTGTATAATTCCTGTTTATTCTCGTTAAATAAATGTTTTTTAAAATTACTTTGACTATCACTAAATTTAAAAAACTTAAACATATATATTAATCTTGCTTAAATTTTTTTATTGATTCCTGTTTCACTGGCTGCAGTGAACGACCAAATATATCAACAGGTAAAAGACTATAGCTCGTTCACCAAGAGTTGGCACTTGGCTCCACCTCCTTGGATGCAGAGTTCATTTCAGCGCGGGAGTAAGAAGAGAAACATCTCCGCTTTGGAAATTGAGACAACCCTTAATGCGCCCCCCAAACACAAAAGTGAATTTTTTCCAGTCACTTACTTCGCTTTATCATCCGCTATTATACCTTTCGTTTCTCTAAATGGTTCAATATATTTTAAATTTAAAAACTGCTGTTTTCCCAGCAAAATGTCTCAAAAAGGACAAACTATTCACTCAAAAGAGGGAAATATCATCAAATTTAGAAATATTTAATGTTAAAAAAATGCAGATGAAGTTTGCGAAATAAATATTTTTGCCCTACGATCGCCAAATAGCAACCTTGTTCAGGATTGCTCTCAATCTTCTCCCGAAAATAGCGAAATAGTATCGTCGCATACCACGTGATTAAGGCGGAGCCAAGTGCCAACTCCTGGTGAACGAGCTATACTAGACTTCTCCGCATCTTTAAAGAGATGCAAGAACTCCTTCAAAACGCCGAACTAGTGACAATGCTGCAATCACTCCTCTCCAGAGCCTAATCCAACATCCAGAACTAAGCCTTTTCCACGAGCCGACCACAGCTTGCTTCAAACTTTACTTAATGGGGTCTCCCCATCTGAATGATGATCATCTAACCACATTCATGCTCTACTCCAATGATGACTTGAACTCTAACATATGACTTCCTAGCATATGCCGTTCTAGTGTAGACGAATCGGTCAGTGGCGCTTCGCGCCAAACACCGAGATAACCCCAATATTCAGCATCTTTATTGATTTTAAATGTTGGGCAAATTTTAACGAAATACCAGCATGCAATATTATTTTAATTGGCTATTCCCTACCACTAGAAAAACACTTCTTTGAATCTGATACAAGTCAGATGAATATCGAAATTTAAGTGGTAGCGAATTTCGGAAAACTTCAAATTGTTTCTATGAATATTTATGGCTAGTCTTTGGGAACCCTGTTATACAAAAAAAAATTGCAAACCACTAAAAATTAAAAACTATTTGCTTCTAAGCATCCAACGTTTTAAAGCACAGCTTTATATTAACCCATTAGCGCACAGATTTTTTTAAAAAAACCGGCCAAAAAAAATATTTTTTTTAATGTAAAAAAACACACTTTAGAACATTGTCTTCTCTTTTGGTGGACAATTTAGATATAGTGCGCTTTTGTTTCATGGAAAAAGGCTATATTCAGAGATGCCAACTTGCTCCGGACACACCAAAATAATTTTTAAAAAAACGGTAAATAACTAGAAAGTAAATTTCTCAAATATTTGACTATTTTTGCTTGCTCTTCAAAAGGTATAGCATGACACAAGCATACCTGCCAACTTTTACGCATTTGGTGTAAAATTTTATTTCCATATTTAAAGTGGTAGTAAAATGTATGCTTTCTATACATTCCTTGCATTTATAAACAAAATTTATAATTTTTTTGAGCACCACTATTTTTAAAGAAAACTAAGTATATATATTAACATAAAATACTGTGAGATACCTGCCTTGAAAATCTGAAAACCTGGCTGGTCGCGAACTTGAGAGTTGATTCAGATCCTTGACGATTCCGATCAGCCCATTTGATGTTCCTGACGAGGAAAAAATTTTGATGTTTTGAGTTATTGATGTTTAATCCTTTTGGTGAGTAGTTCTTAATAATTCTCTCGAAATTATGTCTGGACGTGGCAAAGTTTGAAGCTCGTAGTTTAAAGTAAAGTACAAAAATTAAGTTTAAGTTTATTCAATTCAATTTTTAAAGTACTGCAAAATGAGTCTTCGACGTTGCGGACGTGGTGGAAAGACAAGCACGCCTACCGGGCGTCAAAACCTCAGTGACTCTACGACGGATGAGGAATCCACAGAATTCGACAACAAAATCAAATCACGCAATATGGCTACATATCAAAATCATCCACGTGGCGGAAAATGGCAAACCGAAAAGACTTCACGAGAACCAACGGTAAATGTGGAAAGCATGAGTCCAGGTGAACGAAAGTTATATGAAGAATGGATGGAAATGATAAGGATGACCAACGAAGAAATTGAAACAACAGCGAAAGAGCTCCAGGATTGCTCGCAACTCAAAACTCAACTTATGGAAACTCAAGATGCAGGCCAAATTTTAGAACAGAAAAGCGAAATGACAACCGATACAGAAAATACAGCTAAAAATAATGCAGAGCCTCCTACAAAAAAGCGAAAAAGGAAGAAGAAAAAGCAAAACAAAGCCAAAAATATTGAGGATACACAAATCATGATTACAGAAAGCACCTCTTCTTCACCAATAGATGCCGCCACCTCCTTGCTACTATCTGAAACAATAGTCAACTCCGACATAGCTCCACCCATGGAAGTTCCCAATGAAGAAACAGACACACCCATAACCTCTGCACAAGCACATCCAACCATACATATTAAAGTATTACTCCGTGGACTATCAACAGAATACAAAACAGATGAGATCTCCCATCAACTGGCAAAAACAGGCATTACAACTCATAAAGTCATACAGTTTAAGAGAAAAGTGGGCGAGGCCTATAGGCTCCTCCCACTTTTTCTCATAATTCTTAAAAATACAGTGCAAAATCATCAAATTAACTCCATCACCACTATTCAAAGTATTCCAGTCAGAATAGAGAGATTTAGGGGGGGTCGTGGACCAATTCAATGTTTTAATTGTCAAGCATTCCACCACACTCAAAGATCATGCAACGCTGCCTCAAGATGTGTGAAATGCGCTGGCAATCATCGCTCCCATGAATGCAGAAAGGACAGACACACTCCACCAAAATGTTGCAACTGTAGTGAATCCCACACCGCAAACTACACTGGGTGCATAGCCCGTCCCACTAGGAAGGGCTCTCGCCCGATTCCCACAACAACAGCCGGTATGGCTCGCAGACTTGTCATAATAATAAAAGAACTGCAAGAACTCATAAAGAATGAAGAGGTACTCCAATTACTGCAAAGAATCATTAGAGATAATGCTCCATAATGTCATAGTCATGCCCAATTCCGGACTATTCATTCTGAACTCTTGCATTAGTGTAATATGTAGATTATCAAACTCTTCTTCAATGAAAAAAGTAAAACAGCTCAATTAAATTGCAAACTGTATCCGATAGATGGCGACACCAATATTAAACAAAACTTCTGTAAATTTATCATATATCATGTTATATTTGTTTTACAACTTAAAATTACACAATTCTAACTTTATTCAATGCTAAATTGTCAATCGCATTTGCATATATTCTAATTTTACTCATAATTTATCACAACTTATGAATGCATCAAATTTAAATTCCATTCAATGCTAAAATATCAATTGTAATTGTTTACACATTAATTTAATTCATATTTTAATCACAACCTATGATTGCATCAAATTTAATACCAATCAATGCTTAAATATCAATTGTGCTTTTTATATTCACGAAAATTTCTGATTATTGCATAAATCATGACTTATATTAAATATCAAATCATGTTTAATTTATCAAGCAAATATGCTTGATCTTCTGTAATGCTACCTAAATGCTGCATAATTCAAAATGTTTTTTAATTCAACTTGTAAATACTTCATGATGAATGGGTTAGGGGCCGCTGCGCGGCCCAGGCACCCAGTTTTAGTTAAATAAAGAGAAAGAGAAGAGAGATTCCTGCCAACTCTCTCTCCTTCCGAGAATGGATTTTCAGAGTGGTTGTAAAACAATAAACGAAAATCAATCTGATTCAACAATATATATTTATACTTTGATCCCGTTGAAATTTGCTTTCTTGAAATTCTTATGCTTTTATATATTTATTGTAATTATTTATATGTAGTGGTGGTCAGACTCATTTATAATTATCATTATAATTCAAAAAGTTAATTGGAATAACCTGAGTATTGCTACCACTTTAAATATGAAAATAAAATCTTCCGGAAGAGTTGGCAGGTATGCTGTGGCAGTAGTCTGCAGAAGCCTTCTAAAAATAATAGGTAAGTTACTGCCTAAAATTGGAATTTGCATTCTATTTTACTACCACTGGGGAAAGTCATCCTCGGAAGAATTAAAAGTTGGCAGGTATGCTTTAGAATTATTTAGAAATAGTGGTGGATAAAAATCACAATTGATAAATTACCCCTTTAAAATATATATTTGGTGTCCGGATTAAGTTGGCATCTCTGTATATTTCATTCTTGAATAAATAAGTGTTATAGTTTACAATCCTATGTAAATGATAAATATCAATAAAACGATCTTTTTTCTTATCTTTCACATTGTTATTTTCAATTCTCGATTATATTCGAGTGTGAAAAATTATATCAGCATAAAATACAACGCCGCTCGAATTATCTCAAGTGTGCACAGTTTGGCCAGTTCAGCGCGCTCGAATTAACTCTAGGAGTAAATAACGTAGAGACTAGGTATATCTTTTTTACATGTAAAGTTAAGAGGACAGCAAATAAATATTTTAGGGTGGTAGTCTTCTAATGTATGATTTTAGGTTTAATAAATTCGATTTATAGGATTTTACTCACCATCACCGCTAATATTAAGTAATTCAAAGACATATGTGATGAGCCACTTTGTTGCAGTTGAATCTTATGAAAAGTTGGCAAAATTAATGGTGCAGTTCTCAACCGTTTTTAAAAATATCTTGTCGAGTTCGGAGTAGTTTACCAACTACTATCTCTGTATAATTCGCAATCAACGGTTACAGTTGCCGATATGCTGCTCTTCTAAAATTTTCAATAAAACTTTTTTGAGCATGAAACATGCCTGAATAAAAAACGGCAAAAGAGATACGCTCGTAGAAAAGCCATTTTATTTATAACAAGTTTTGGAGAAAACTAAAATATACTTAACAGCTTTTCATCATTAACTGGTGATCAATCATATCGTGGTGGTCAAATTATTGTATATCATCATTTAGTTGCTCACAGGTAACTACCACTTTAAAATATATATTTTTCTATCCGGAGCAAGTTGGCATCTCTGTAAGTGCTGTTATACGTATTTGTTCATGCGTCAAATTGAACGTAGAGATAGGTATATAAGAAACGTCCGTAAACCTAGTGTTAAACAAATACTTAAGACCTGAAATAGCGTGAATAAGGATTTATTTCAAAACCGGCGTTTGACAGCAGACGCCATTTTGAGTTTGGCCTTGTAATTTTGAACCCAATCTGTTGATGCGCTTGTGATTCACTTGTATGACTTTTATTTTGAAATAAAGAGCGGTTAATATAATACATCAAATCATTGTTTTTCAGCACATAAATAAATTGATGAGGTAGAATCAGATTATCACTTTTTTTATATATTCTCTGATTGCCAGCAACCAAATCTAAGACTGCCAACTATTACGATACTCTTCTTGAAAAATATTTTATAAAGACAATTAAAACCAAATTTTCCAGAATTTTAATTCGTTTCACCATCGTTAACCCTTTCGCGCCGACTGTCACAAATATGTGACAGCATAAAACCGTATCAATCAGGGTAAAAATATAAAACTGGTAATCAAAGTATTTCTTTAGCAGTTTATTTGTGGGCGGAGTTATAATTGTTTGATTTATTTAAATCACCATTACTTTGTTCAAAATAAAACTATTTAGTTATACTTTGTATTAACATTGATTTTATATATGATTAAACTAACAATAATTAAAGTAAAATCAAAGTAAGTCTGTCAAATCAGCTACGACTACATTTAAGTTACCGTTTTTTATTTAATTACAACTTGATTCTGATTTTGTACGAATGCATTTCTGAATCACCTGTCCCCAAGGGGTTAATAAAGCTTTTTTAGGTTAAAAACTGAAATAGTGGCTTCTTATATTTTAATTTTTGAATCATTAAAATGTTTTGGTTAGAAAAATAACTTCAAATCAAATTTATTAAAGAAAGAATCATTTATGAAAATATAAACTTTGAGTCTAACCATGGCTGAAAGCCGTTATATAGCAAGACGGAAAAGATGAAAAACTGAACTGGGTGACTGGTGCGAAAGTCATTTTATTATAGCATTTTTTTCGAGAAAAATAAAATGTCTGTAACTATCAAGATTTCTTTAAGATTTTAACATATATATATAAATCTGTTTCTTTTCCAAGATAAAATAGATATTGTAGAATAGTTTAAAAAAGAATAAGTAGACTCCTCCCGAAAACTAACCATAACTGATATGGTTTTACTACCAGCCTTTTCTCTTTTCCGTCTCGCTTTCATCCCTGAGTGTAACTCGACGATATGTTTCCAGAAAGCGTAGAAGGTTGGCAGCCCGCTCATCTACATTTGAAATTTTTGTTTATTTTTTTAACAAAAGCAATTTTTCAGTTAATTACGAAAAGTTCGACTAATTACGAAATTGTCTAATTTAATCAATAAAATGCAAACTGGTGATAGATGAAATGACATTTATTTGTCACTAAATTTCATGGTTGCTAACTCAACACATGACTCACAAGTTTGTCACTTAATAAAATTAAAATACTGATGCCAAAACGTAAGTAAAATATTTATGTAAAATTTGGGCAGAAGAAAATCAAGGGTCAACAAACATGCTTGAAATCAAATCAAATTTCAAGTTTACAACATGATTTCAAACAAAGTAATCCACAAAAGATAGTTATATAATTAGATAAAACTAGCTCTGAAGGAGTTCATCAAATTTATTTTTAATCAATTCAATTTTCACGTTTGTTAAGTGATAATTAAGAAAAATACTGTGGCACAAAAGATAGTCAAATGATTTGATAAAACTTGCTATGAAGGAGTTCACACTTCATCAAATTTGTTTCGAACCAATTCATGTTTGTTAATTGATAGTTAAGCAAAAAACGTTGCAAAAAATTAATGTCAAATAATTTCGTAAACTAGCACTGAGCAAATTGAGATTTCAGCAAATATACTTTGAATCGATTCCATTTGTTAAGTGATAATTAAACAAAATACTGATGCACAAAAAAGCAATTGTAATCAGGCATAAAATATTGGTCATCAGTTCGAATAAGGGGGTGCTTCATCTCCTGACATAAATCTAAGGACCTGATTCGTAGCATCAACCAAATCACCCTTAACCACTGTGTAATAATCAGGGGGCTTATCATCAATGACGATAGCACTTTGTGGAGATGGTGCACTTGCCGAAACAACTTGTGAATGAACAAATCCAGACATTGCAAATTGCATATGCAGTTGCGGTTCTTGTGTCAGGTGACTTGGGGGAGGGTGTACAACAGCGGAGATTTCCGGCTCAGAGGTGGTTCCATCACCACAGTATCCATTCTTGCACATGTAGCGAAGTAACCAAAATGAGATTACTGTCCCCACCACGAGTACAACAAAAAACACCAGTGCGTCTCTGATCTCATCTACATAGTCCAAAAGACTACTTCCGGAATTATAATGATTGTCCTCGACCCCTCTTCCAACTAAATAAAAAAAGAGAAGAAATAATTCAGTATTTCTTGCGAACTACATAAGGCTGCACTCATATTTATTTAGCTTAAACCTATTCAGTAAGTTTTAGTTTAAAAAACTCGAATTGTTCATAATGCTTAGTAACAAAATTATTTTAAACTGCGTTCGTGACAAAGAAAAAATGAAGTCACTAGCGAAATATTGCTTTGAAAAAACGTTAATAGACTAGAAAAAATAGGAGACAAACATGGACTGTAGTTCCATAGTTAATTTATTTTTCTTTATGTGACGAATATATCATAAAAACGGTTCTTCAATTTAGAGTTAGATTTATGCCATAAAGCTATGGTAATCAAGTGTAGAAAGTTAATAAATACACGGAATCTCCGAAATAGGGCAATAAATCTTTAGGGTAGGTAGGGCCTATTATAAAAATCGAGAATTTCACAGCAATCGAGGACAGGAATTGTCAGAGAAATGCATGTACAAAAGTAAGAAATATGTGAGGACCCAAATGAGTGGTTAATTGGTCAAATAGATGGTGAACTAGGTTAATACAGTTATACTACAAATTATAAAAAAAAATGCTTCAAAAGTATCGAAATATACATCTAAATGATGCAAGTCATATGTTACACATGCTTGATAACGATGGAAACTTGATCGCAAGACACGATAGAGTTTATTACCGGCAGCTCATCTAATGGTAGCAACAGTATAGAGCAAAATTTTGGAGATTGCTTACATTTTCATGGTGGTAGTTGATAACTTTTCTCATTGCCGCTGAAAGATCAAAAATACATACGACTTTCCACCTACCCTACAAACTCGTGATAAACTCAACTTTAATGGCTCTCCTGAGTAAAAAAATAGACTCGATAAATCAGGTGTTTACAAGGACCAAGAAAGCAGTCCATCAAATCCCATCCGTCTCCTATGATCTCGTGCAGAGCACCATATTGCATCATGGAATTATATTTCTGTTCATGGTTTGTCATGTTTTATGATGTGCCCTAATTGCTCGAAAATTTTGTAGCTACATCATGTATCCGTGTAACCGTGCTAGCCACATAATAAAACTTCGCGATGGACAACACATTTACAGAAATGAATAGAACTTTCTACACAGCATCATATTTCATTACACACAGAATCTGTTTTTAAACTTTGGCATCTTTTCTCCTTGATTGCGAAAGAAGGTTGAGACAGTCAAATCTGCTGCACCAACTGAGGAAATTTCAACTCCATGATTGCGAAAGAGGATCATCAATCTGATATGCTCCACCAACTAATGAAATTTGAACTCCATGATTGCGAAAGAAGGATCATCAGTCAAATCTGCTGCGCCAACTGATGAAATTTCAACTTAATGATCGCGAAAGAGGGATCGACAGTCAAATCTACTACACCAACTGATGAAATTTCAACTCCATGATTGCGAAAGAAGGATCATCAGTCAAATCTGCTGCACCAACTGATGAAATTTCAACTCCATGATTGCGAAAGAGGGATCGTCAGTCAAATCTACTACACCAACTGATGAAATTTCAACTCCTTGATTGCGGAAGAAGGTTGCGTCTGTCAAATCTGCTGCACCAACTGAGGAAATTTCAACTCCATGATTTCGAAAGAGCATCATCAATCTGATATGCTCCACCAACTAATGAAATTTGAACTCCATGATTGCGAAAGAAGGATCATCAGTCAAATCTGCTGCACCAACTGATGAAATTTCAACTCCATGATTGCGAAAGAAGGATCATCAGTCAAATCTGCTGCTCCAACTGATGAAATTTCAACTCCATGATTGCAAAAGAAGGATCGTCAGTCTGATCTGCTACACCAACTGATGAAATTAAACTTCAGAAATTCCTCGCAAATGATGTGATTACTTTTATAAACTAATGATATTTGAAATTTCTCTGCCTTTCTCTGTGATGCATATTTTAGGATTTTGCAGTAACAGAAGATTTATCTATATCTTTGGGTGAAATGATACGGAATATTTCTATATCATAAGAAAAATTTCTCAACTGAAAATCACAAATTCGATTAAACATTTAGAGATGTAAAAAAGAATTAAAGAAGACCGAAACTTTTGAACATGGCTGATAAATTAATTGCACAACAAACGTTTTTAATGTATTTCACGAAAGACTTTTCCAACTGCTCTAATGTGACACTTTTTAGCTCTTAAAACCTTGACAATAATAGATTTTATATACAAGTTTGAGTATTTTGTTGAAATAATAATTTTAAGTAGTAAAAATATTTTTATAATCATGATCATAAATGTTGAAACAAATGGAAAAAATATTGCCTGAAAGGCTTACCATTATTTGACTTTAAACTGCTTTACATAAGAAACAAAATAACATGCAAAGGTGAGTCTCGGTTGCCACAACTGTTCAATTAACATTGCATATTTACTGAACATTTCACACTAATTACAGTAAGTGTTTCCCAAAACAAATATTCATTAGCCCTAAATATGTAACGAGGAAACAAAGTATAATAGCTCCTAAGTTTCAAAAAAAAAATCGAATGGCATTTGTATGGATATTTTCGACTTATGATTGTTACTTATAATTCTACTTATGAATATAAGCTTTTTTTTACAGGTTTTCCAGTGAAATTTAGTTACAAGTTGTTTTGCTACCTAATACTGAAATGGGCATCTGCCGAAGCCACAAAAATTCGTTGAGTTCCATTAGTTTAACTGAAATGCGTTTTTTGTGCTTTTCCTTCTCTGGAAACCGATTATAGTATTTTTCTTTTTTTTTATTTCCGATTATTGTTGGGTGAATTATTCGTTTTGCAGTTTTCCGGTTATAAGTTGCCGATATCCAATCTTGGGTGTACGAATGTAACAGCAAATACAATTATGTACGTTATAGATCGTCGAATTTATCATCAGGAAGCAACCATAGGACATGATGTGAGAAGCATCCCTACTTAGCAAAATCGTTAGAATGTTTTATTTTGAGTCTCATCAAGTTTGAGTATATAATATGTAATAGTTTTTTATCGTTGTCATTTTGCATTGTGGTATTTCCCATCCACCTAAAATCTTTTTCGTGCTCTTTTTTTTCTTCTTTTTTTTGTAGTTTTAGGATATAGGTATTCGTTTGTTTAATTTTTTATACACTCTATAACAAAAAAATCAACGCACCAAGAAGCAATTATCCGATTGCTTTGAAATTTCGTATGCATGAATGTTTTGAACAGATAAGGCTGGAATGATGCCGACTGGAGACGTATAGCCTTTAGCGACAAATCCAGCTTCTGACTGTGTCCTGACGATCATCGAAGACGTGTTTGGAGACGCACAGGGCAGAGGGGGGGGGGATCCTGCCTTCACTATTGCACGCCACACCGACCCTCAACAAGGCATTATGGTCTGGGGTGCCATTTCCTTTGACAGCCGGACCCCTTTGGTCGTCATTAGAGGTACACTTACTGCACAGTGGTACGTCTACGACATCCTAAGACCTGTTTTGCTACCGTTCCTTTTACAGCGCCCTGGGCTGGTTTTTCAGCAGGACAATGCCAGACCACATACGGTACGTGTTGCTATGAACCGTCTGCAAGCGTGTCAAACTCTTCCTTGGCCTGCCAGATCACCAGATCTCTCTCCCATCGAGCATGTCTGGGATATGATAGGAAGGCGATTGCATCTGGCACTGAATGTTGATGACCTCGTTCGACAATTGGATCGAATTTGGCAGGAAATACCGCAAGAGACCATCCGGGAGCTTTATCGGCCAATGCCACGCCGTGTGGCAGCTTGTATCCAGGCTAGAGGAGGGTCAACACCTTATTGAACTTGTTACTGTAACTCTGCAATAAATTATTCAATTGTTCTGAAATTTTAATTATTTACTATTCTGTGCATTGTCTTCCTATCCACCAATCGTTTCAATCGGACAACTCCTTCTTGGTGCGTCGATTTTTTTTGTTATAGAGTGTATATCTTGAATTTGTAAAAGTACAATTTAAATCTTATTAAGTATTTGACTCAAAACTCATTTTTAGTTACTCTCCTTACTATCATTTTTAGAGAAGTTTATGTTTAGTTATGGTCATCTCCGTCATTTTTAGTTATGTTCATCACTGTCATTTTAAGATAGAGTGATCTTAGGGATCTTTAGTTCTGTTCATCATTGTCATTTTCAGTAAAGTTCGTGTTTAGTTTCGTTTATCTCTTTCAACTTTTAGATGTTCATCTCCGCCATCTTTAGTTCTGTTCATCACTGTCATTTTTAGTTATGTTCATGTTTAGTTATATTCGTCTCTGTCTTTTTTAGTTATTATAAGGCTAAGTTCAATAAAAATAGATCACATAATATAAAAACTGTGATGCGCCCGCGCTTTTACTTTTTTTTTAAAAAAATTACTACAATTTAAAAACAACAATAAAGTATTGAATTACGATTCCCTAAAGTAAGGTGCAGAACGTATCTTTAGTGTTTAGAACTTTGTTTATATTATGCAATAAAATGTGTTATAGTTGTCGTATTACAACAATACCTCTCCCGTTTTAATTTCTTTATCAATTTCCATCAATTACAGAATGTCTGACATTAAAATATAATGTGTGTTGTGAATGGTAAAAGAGAAATAGAGTTATGACCAACGGTGACTCTAAAATGTTGCTCAATTTGAGTACTACGCAATCGAATTGCCTAAGATAGGGTTGCAAGTTCGTCCAAACTTTAATTGGGTATTTGCAACTCGAAAAGAAGTGAAGTGAAGTCTAACTATGTGATTTAAATCAGATGATCAGTAAGTGACGTCTCTCGTGTGTGTCGAACCTGACTTCTGAATCGACAAATGCCACGATTTACTTACGAAAACGTCACTAGCTGGTAGCTGGCATCCAACTTTCACGATTTTTTTTAAATTTCACGATTTGTACAAAAATTGTTTAAAATGTGAGATATTATTTTTATACTTACATTTAAACACAATAAGTACTTTCTTACAACTTTAGAATCAAAAATGTATTAGTTATAAAGCATTTAGGAAAATATATCAATATCAAAATGGCAAGAGAAATGTTCAGATGAACCGAAACAAAACAAGTAAGGTTGTTTTCGTATATACAATATATATAATTCGATTTTTTTTTATTTATTTATTTTTTGTTAGCATATTGAGAACTACTAATTTTGTCTATTAACTTGGGTTCTGCAAAAACATACTCAATCACTTAGGCTCTTACAAAAAATAAGGTCTTTTGTGGTTGTTTAGAGGTTGACAGATGTAAAAAAATACACCTGAGGTAGAAAATGTGGTTATCTTTTGCACGAAAAGTAACCTAAACCTCTATTTAAACCTCATTTACACCTCACAGAATCAACCTCTTATATAATTTAGAAATAATTTTAGTTTAGATCGGGTGAAATTATTCACCCCTCAAATAAACGTATTTGCTAGAAGTGAGGAAAAAATAATTCGTACACCTCAAAAACAACCTCCTCAAGCTAGTTGCTCTAAAATTGATTTCCATCAACCCTGAAACAACCTCCAGTGTGAATAAAACAACTTCACACATTTTGGGAGGTTGATCTAAGGTTGTTTTTGAAATCAACGTCATATAAACCTCAAATCAACCTTGACACCTCAAAACAATCTCAAATAAACCTCAAAAATACATTTAATTTCTGTAAGGAGGGTATCGTAGTCGAAAAAATTGAAAACCGCTGACCCACAATATTAGAGATGCCAACTTGCTCCACTTCGTAAAAAAAATATTTTCAAGCTGTAAGGAAATTTAGGCTATTTTTAGACTTGTATTTTTCATTTTAGGTAATTTGTCCTCCACTACGTATCAAAAATTTAAAGTTCAAGAAATACTTCTTTATTGCATTTATTTCGTGGTATAATTTCAAGAAATTATTCTTATTCTAAAAGTTTTGCTATTTAACCCTTTGCACTCGAATTCTTTTCAACTCTTAAAAAAATGGACGCAAGCACTAACATTTTGAAAGAATTTTTGCCATCTAACCTTATAAAATCCGAGGATCACTGAATGAAGTGGTAACTAAACTTTAAGATGAAAAAAATTTCACAATTAGAGTGGTGGGTAATTTACAGGTGACAGTGGTAACTGACAGTCACCTCTCGAGTGGAAAGGGTTAATTCTCTAACAATTTATTAAAACTTTTCTGGATAAGGCGCACTTTTAAAAAATTTAATAACTAGCATCAATTTCGTTACGAAGAAGCTAAAACTTCTAGTATCCACTATCGTATTAATCCTTTGCATTCGAAGACCTTTCAAGAGTCAAAAAAGTGGATGCAACCATTTTGAAAGAATTTTTATTAATTGCCTTATAATACCCGGATATAACTGAATGAAGTGGTAACTAAACATTAAGATAAAAAGAATTTCACAATTAGAGTGGTGGGTAATTTACAGGTGACAGTGGTGGCTGTCAGTCACCTCTCGAGTGGAAAGGGTTAATTCTCTACCAATTTATTAAAACTTTTCTGGAGTTCTAAGTTCAAATCCGCCACCATTGAATCTTTATATTTTTACTTAGAGAAAATAAAATATTCTGGTTCCAACAAACGCAATTATATATTTAAAAAAATATATTAATATAAATACAACTTCTTAATTTTATTCAAGTGCTTATGAACTCTGCCATTGCAGAGAGAGAGGTGCAATTTGCATCCCTGCCCAACCACTAGAAATAAACTCTCTCGAAGAGCGTAAGATCAGGGTTTCCGAGATCCTTGAGAAGTTTTAGTTGTGGTAGTAAATTTAGGCTAAAGCTACAAAACATTTCATCCGCCGTGCTGGAACTGAGGCCTTTTTCCATTCATTTTCCTCCTGTTTTTTTTTTTTTTTTTTTTTTTTTTTTTTTTTTTTTTTTTTTTTTTTTNTTTTTTTTTTTTTTTTTTCAATTTTACGTTAAAAGCTGTAAAACTTAAAAACGAAGGAACGTAGATGAATGTTCAAGGAGTACAGAGTAATAGAAAAAAAAAATAAACGTTTGATAGCCAGTTCGAATATAATTTAATCAGTTCAACCTATTATAAAAAGTGCCATATAAGCTGCTCTGCAGCCCACAGAAATGCCTCCACGGAGTTGAAATTTGACGCGAAGAAAGGTCTATTTTTATTATCAAAATTACTCGAAGTTTTTCGGAAATCTCAATTTTTTTGTGGAAGTTGATGCAATTTTATGTACTTTTCTCACGAATCTTTTCTCACTAATTAAAGTGACTATCCATTGATGAAGAAAAAATTATTATTTTATAGGTCACACTTGATTTCAAATTAAAAGTAAGAAC
Organism: Parasteatoda tepidariorum; assembly: GCF_043381705.1. Taxonomy (NCBI): domain Eukaryota; kingdom Metazoa; phylum Arthropoda; class Arachnida; order Araneae; family Theridiidae; genus Parasteatoda; species Parasteatoda tepidariorum. The sequence continues at coordinate 10,892,897 of NC_092212.1, forward strand.
AAAGGAAAGTCAGAGAGAGATTGGATATGATAAAGAAATTTTCCCAGAAAGCGTAGAAAGTTGGCAGCATGCTCATTTACGTTTGAAATTTTTAGTTATTTTCTTTAACAAAAAGCAACTTTTCAGCCCAATTAATTGCGAAATTGTCTTGTTATTCAATTAGAAAGCAAACTGATGACGGTTAAAATTCCATTTATACGTTACTGAACTTCATGTTTGATTACTCAAAATTACAAACACACAATTCACAAGTTTGTTACGTAATAAAACTAAAATACTGATGCTCAAAAAGTAAGTAAAATATTTATTCAAAATTTGAGCTGTAGAAATTCAGAGTTCATCAGACATGCATTAAAGCAAAGCAAATTTCAAGTTTACAACATGATATCAGACAAAATAATCAGCAAAAGATGGTTATATAAATAGATAAAACTTGCTCTGAAGGAGTTCATCATGTATGTTTTTAATCTATTTTTTGCTCTATAATTAAGCAAAATACTGTTGCACTAAAGATAGTCAAATGATTTGATAAAACTTGCACTGAATAAGTTCACACTTCATCAAATATGTTTGGAATCAGTTCACTTTTCATGTTTGTTAAAAATAATTAGGAAAATTACTGTTGCAAAAAAGATAGTCAAATCATTGGGTAAAACTTGATATGAAGGAGTTCACGCTTCATCAAATATGCTTGCAATGCATTCAATTTTCATGTTTGTTAAGTGATAGTTAAGAAAATTACTGCTGCAAAAAAGAAAGTCAAATGATTCGATAAGACTTGCCATGAAGGAGTTAACACTTCATCAAATATGTTTGGAATCAATTCAATTTTCATGTTAAGTGATAATTAAGAAAATTACTGTTGCACAAAAGATGGTCAAATAATTTGATAAAACTTGCACTGAAAGAGTTCTCACTTCATAAATATGTTTGGAATCAATTCAATTTTCATGTTTGTTAAGTGATAATTAAGAAAATTACTGTTGCACAAAAGATAGTCAAATCATTGGGTAAGAGTTGCTATGAAGGAGTTCACCGTTCATCAAATATGTTTTGAACTTATTCATGTTTGTTAATTGATAATTAAATAAAATACTGATGAACAAAACTTAGTTGCAATCAGTCATGAAATATTGGACATTAGTTCGAATCAGAAGGGCGGGTCTCAACTCTTGTCACAACTCTCGGATAAGGAGTCTGATTGGCAGCATAAGCCGAATCACCCTGAACCACTGTTGAATAATCAGGTGGCTTATCATCAATGACGATAGTACTTTGTGGCGGTGGTGCACTTGCTAAAACAACTTGTGAATGAACAAATCCAGAATTTGTAAATTGCATATGCAGTTGCGGTTGCTGTGTCAGGTGTCTTGGGGGAGGGTGTACAACAGCGGAGATGTCCGAATCAGAGGTGGTCACCTCACCACAGTATCCATTCTTGCACATGTAGCGAAGTAACGGAATTGTGATTAATGCCCCGACCGCGAGCACAATGAAAAACACCATTGCGTCTGACGTGTCATCTACAAATTCCAAAAGTCTTCTTCCGGAATTAAAATGATTGTCCTCGACCCATCTTTCAACTAGATAAAAGAAGAGAAGAAATATTTCAGTATTTCTTGCGAACTACATAAGGCAACACTCATATTTATTTAACTTAAACTTGTTCATTAAGTTTTACTTTAAAAAATTAAATTATTTATAATACTTAGTAATAAATTTATTTTTAACTGCAGATGTGACATAAGAAAAATAAAGTCACTAGACAAATTGCTTTGAAGAAACGTTAGAAGAGTTAGGAGACTCCAACATGGACTGTAGTACCGAAATAGATTTATTTTTCATTATGTGGCGAATGTATCATAAAAATGTTTCTTCAATTTAGAGTAAGATTTATACCAAAAAGATATGGTGATCAAGTGCAGAAAGCTTAAAAAATAAACGGAATCTTCGAAACCTTTAGAGTAGGTAAAGTCTATCATAAAAATCGAGAATTTCACAGCTATCGACGACAGGTATTGTCCGAGAAATGTAGGTACAAAAGTAGGAAAGATGTGTGGACCCAAAAGAGTGGTTAATTGGTCTACTAGATGGTGAACTAGATTAATACAGTTACTACGAAATATAAAAGATACTGATCGAAATTATCAAAATTTACATCTAAATGCTGCAAGTCATGTGTTGCACATGCTTGGTACCGATGGAACTTCAATCGCCAGACACGATTGAGTTTATTACCCCCAGTTTATCTAATTAGAGCAACAGTATATACCAGTCCTTCTGCTAGACCTGCAGCAGACTGTACAGTAGACTGGGCAGAAAAAGTCAATCCCTTAAATATTTTTGCCTTTATAAAGACAGCTGTGAACTACCGTCACTGAACCATCGACTAACATCATTAAATGGCATGCAAGATCTTCTGCTGCTTTAATGGAACAAAAGTTCTGAACATTTGACTATAAGAGCTTAAATTTCAAAACATCATAAATTTCGTTGATTTTCTTGCTCATGCTGGAAGTTGATAACTTTTCAGCACTGCCGCTGAAATATTTAAAATACTTAACGACTTTTTCAGCCCACCTACCCTACAAGCTCGTGATAAACGCAACAAATGAGCTCTCCAGAGAAAAAAATTGACGCGTTAAATCAAGTGTTCACAAGGACCAAGAAAGCAGTCCATCAAATCCGATCCGTCTCCTGTGATTTCGTGCAGAGCACCGTATTGCATCATGGAATTATATTTCTGATCATGGTTTGTCATGTTTTTTTATCGCTTCATCATGTATCCGTGTAACCGTGCTACCTACATAATAAAACTTCGCGAAGGGCAACACATTTACAGAAATGAATAGAACTTTCTACACAGCATCATACTTCATTACACACAGAATCTGTTTTTAAATTCTGGCATCTTTTCTACTTGATTGCGGAAGAAGGTTGCGTCAGTCAAATCTTCTGCACCAACTGATGAAATTTCAACTCCAGAAATTCCTCGTAAATGATGTGATTACTTTAATGAGCTAATGACAATTGATACGACATCTGATGTAACCAACGGTGACTCTAAAATGTTGCCCGATTTGAGTACTGCGCAATCAAATTGCTTAAGATAGGGTTACAAGTTTGTCCAAACTTTAATTGGATATCTGCATCTCGCAAAGAAGTGAAGTGAAGCCTAACTATGTGATTTAAATCAGATTTAATTGGATATCTGTAAGTGACGTCTCGCGTCTGTGTCGAACCTGGCTTCTGAATAGTCAAATGCCACGATTTACTTTCGAAGACGTCATTAGCTGGCATCCAAATTTCACGAATTTTTTTAAATTGTCCCGATTTGTACAAAAACTGTTTGAAATGTGAGAATTTTTTTCATGCTCACATTTAAACACAATAAGTACTTTTTTAAAGCTGCAGAATCGGAAATGTATAAGTTATAAAACATTTAGGAAACTATATCAATATCAAAATGGCAAGAGAGATGTATTTATTATATATTTCCTATATCCCTTTGCTTCTGTAATGTATATTTCTTATATTTGACAGCGAAATTTTCACATTTTCTAGCGAATCTTCCGCGAATTTCGATCCTTTTTTCTACTGCCACAAATTTGCAACCCTACCTACAGTTTGCATGAAAACTACAGAAATACGAGGATCATAAAATTTGTGTGAGCTAATATCATTTTCGGTTTTGACCGAGATTGAATATTTTCGAGATTTAAAAGATAATCTATTATAAAATTTGCCTATAGCTACTACTTTTATTTTAAATATTATCTTATCAAGTACAATTGCAACAGCATTANTATTTATATGTGTCAATTTAGATTTGATATTCAAATGTTATATCTACTATATTTATCTATGTCAGCCTATGTATATATATTTCAAATTATGCTTTTATTTATATGTGTAAATTTAGTTTCGATATTCAAATGTTTATTTACCCATGCAAAGTGCTTGTAATTTTGTACTAGCTACCACATCGACTGCTAAATTCAAAATGTTATTACTTTAAACTTATGTAAATTTCTAGATGTATGGGATAGGGGCCGCTGCGCGGCCCAGGTGCCCAATTTTTTATAAATAAACTGATAATAACTGATATTTTATTGAAAATCGAATAATTATTGTTATCTAAAATAATGGTAACTTGTATAAAAGGGGGCTATTGAATAGAAGTAGTATTTACTAAATCAGTAATACACAGATATTGTAACATATTAATCAAACATTTACCGGGTGCAATACGCTCAATTTATGGTTATCGTTACTTAACGGTTTTTGTTATATTTGCCAACTTTTTCATAAGACTTTACATTTAATGTGATAGAAAAAATAATTACATTTATGCTTTATCCAGTTTTTAAAAAAAGTTAAATTATTAAAATTTTTATCTACCACAACATTAAAATAGTTTAGACATACATATTAACAACCGGCTAGCTATCTGTCTGATCTCATCCAACCTCTCATCTATAACCAAAACGTCTCACTAAAAATCAGAAAATTACTATACACCTCCATGATCCGACCTATACTTACATATCGCTGCTTCAAAACTAAAACGACATATCTGCAGGCATAATACGTTTACAGATGTATCGTTTTGGTTTTGAACCAGCAATATGCTTCACCTGCCTGGACTACTATACCCAAACACCTAATGAAAAAGCTCAACCAATGTGAAAATAAAATACTCAGAAAAATGACCCGTGCCAGATGGTTCATACGTAATTCAAATATTCATAAAGATCTCAAAATTCCGTTCCTATCCGAATATATACACAAATTAAATGCAGACTTCTACGACAAAGCCATAGAATGCAGCACAGCCAACTTCAATCAGATTTTTAACTTCGAGAACTATTAAAAAGACGAAAAACTGAGACCAATAGCCGCTCATTTCTCCTCCGACGCCTCATACCACAACTATCAGCACAAATAATAGTCTTCAATTCCAGCAACTATAGTCTACATCAATAATCCAAAGCATCAATAGTCCACAGCATCGAACACTTTACCAATACTGGAATCCTGACCTATGTTATTTCACGTTGACAATCAAACTACAGCCATCCACAGATTACAGCAAGTTGCTCTTATTATTTTCATTTTCTTTCAGTTATACAAGCAAGGTGCTTGTCTCCCAGTGTTCAATCTAAATGAATTCTTGTTTTCAATATGAATAGTGGAAAATGTTCCACTTACCTTTAGACCGAAAATTTGATGATTCATAAACCTTTATTGGTTTTAATTACAAATAGATGAAGATGAATTTACATGAAATGGTAAATGATGATTATAAAGTGATCAAAACATTGAGTTAGGTATTAGCGCTGCATGGCGCGTCTCTAGTTACATTTAGTGATGTGCGAAAAATAAAAAGTTATTACTTCTGATGCGCCAGCGGCGCCATCTGGGGATAGTTTTCTCGGCTGAGGGGGGATGACATCTGGGGGTGCGGGCTCGTTACACCCAGTAACAGCCACCCCATAGACTGTTGAACTCAAACTGTCTTTTATTTTAACTTTTTATTCTATTTCATGATGTATGGGATATGGCCCAGGTGCCCAATTTTTTATAAATAAAGAAAAAGAAAGATCTCTCTGACTCAACTTGCGATTTATTACAAATTGCGGTTTATTTTTATGTATAACCCAGCCCAAACTTGATTTTTTGATATTGTTCATTCTGAGATTTAACTTTATGTCAACGCAGCACCTCCCTTCCCTTCCTCCATTTATTCTTCAATTTAGATAAAAGAGCAGATATCCATTCCTGGATAGGTACTCTGAAAAACTTGATTAGTTAGTTAGTATCTTTCTGAGTTTAAAGTGAGCTGTTCCAACGCCAACGTGAAAGCCTCCACACAGTTTTTCATAGGTAGTCCGATCAGACCACTGTGAAGGATATCCACTAACTGAACGAGTCACTTAACACAGAATATAGTTAAAATAAGAAAGTGGTAGTAAATATATGACAAAAAATTTATTTTATTTATGAATATTACTGGTTTGCCTTATTCACTTGTCAACCACGAAAGATTCAATTCTCAAATATATAAGATAAATTTATCTCAATTACTTTTATAAAAGGTTTTGGGTTCATGCGCACAACTGGTTCACCTTTTAAACAGTCTGCGCGGACTACTTATAAAAGACCGTGTGGTGGCCTCTTGATGTAGGAGGTGATGGCTGTTCTCAAATCGTGTTCCGAGGAAGGTTCACAAGGGTTGCTAGAGTTTAATTTTTTTAAACTTGTTATGAATTTTGAAACCAGTCATCTATCTATATATCTATCTATATATTAAACCCATTTCAGTTGTAGCTATTTTTAAGGAGAAGTAACTCTATAATTTTTTAAACCATTCAACGTAATCTACTTTACTGCAGGAACAAAGCAATCTTATTTATAAATGCTGCAATTGTTAAAAAAAATCTTAGTAGTTATAGAAATTTATATATATATATATATATATATATAAATTTAT
>NC_092212.1:10899603-10922096 GCF_043381705.1 Parasteatoda tepidariorum
ATATATATATGCTTTTTAGTGATTGTGACACCGCCGGATTTAAGGAAAATGAGAGAAGACATAATCCTCAGGCTGATGTCAGCTTATTTTTTGAAGCGACGCAACTTTATCTAAAATATAAAATGTTTAATTTTCTTTTCACTCTAATTTGCATTCTAATTACCAGAAAGAGCCACCTTAAAGATAAAATTTCAGGATGGATTGGAAAAGGGCAGCTAACGGCGTCAGACGCCCAGATAAATTTCGATGATGATTATGAAGGCCTTAAGGACGGAGTATTATTGAAAAGATTCAGCAAAATTGGTAGACATCTCATATGTACAACGTCTCATATGTGCTTGGGGTTTAACCGCGGGGGGGGGGNCCGGGGGGGGGGGGGAGGCTGGAGAGGTTGAGACCGTAATTTTAATTTTCTGAATCGCAGTTCGAGAAACTATTGTTTTTTTTTGTTTTTTTTCCTTTTTATCACTCAACTCTAAACGTGTGTCGGCAATTTTTACTCATAACCCAGACACACTCAAAGTCCGTCTTACGACTGGAAATTAGGTAAACGGTACACGCAGGTACATAGGCCCTGATAACTATATACGATAAAGAATTTTGTTTCTCTGATAATCATTCTCCTCATTTACTTGAATTCTTTTCCAAAAACCATAATTAAGCTATTAAAATTTCAGTAAATGTATGCTTCAAAAAAAATTTAAAAATAGACTAGATGCCATTTCAGGCCTGTGAATTCAACTGTTTGATATAAAAACCAATAATTTGTTAAACGTATACTATGATAAAACAATAACGTATTAAGTTTCATTCTTTACATGAATATGATCAGAATAATTTGAAATTTGTTTTTTATTTTATTACCTATTGGGAAAATGGATCTTTGGATTTCAGGGCGTTCTTACTTTTCAACTACAATAATCAAGAGTAATAGTAAACAGTGCGCATGCGTTGCTATGGCGACCTCTGCTGTTTGATAATTTTTTTAGAATTCTTTTCTTCACTTTTAATTTTGTTATGCATTAAGTTGGTGAGTTTATTTTTGAGATATGGGACAAGAGAGATCCCATAAATACTTCTTAAGTTGTGAATAAAAAAAAATTTCATCATTCGGGCGATATTTTTGTTTTTATTGTTTTAATTAAGAATCAGAAATTCTAACCTACAGTTCAAACTGGATAGTCTTCAATACTAATTCAGGTGAATATCACAATAAAGAGGGTCCAAATTGAATTGGAAGTCCCAAAAGTTAGAGTTGAAGCAAGAAAAAAACGATGCCAAGGCTTAAACTTACCCGAGGCTGGAAAAGCCAAAGAACGTAGACGGGAATACCTTAAGCGTTACACACAAACAAAAAAAACGAAAGGATTCCGTTCGCAAACGCAAGCATGAAGCCCGTCCCTTACAAAAGTACCAAAGTGGCAGAGAAAATCGAACCCTACCGAAGAGCGAAAGGTGACTCTCCGAATCCCTTTCATGCAAATACGAGAACTGGATGCTGATTACCAGTTAGGGATAAAAGGATCTATTGTCAACGCATCCAATAACTTGCACAAGACCGTAGACTTTCTTCCACGCAATATACATGATTCATGTAAAATTGAAAAAAAGCTTAGCTTTCAAATCATATTTTATAAATAAAAACTTGTGAAACCGAAACGGGTGTATGGTGCAGCTTACAATCTCCATCAAACATCATTGTACCAATCAGAAAATATTAATATTGATCTCGATTGGCTGTTCAATGTCTATTCAGTATTCAAAGGAATTTACACAGAATGTGTCTGAGCTGCATTTAAATATGTCTGATAAATTGTGTACCGAGCAGTGCAGGATTAAAAGTTAAAGATGTCCACACAACAAAACAACACAATGAAGTTTCTTTTCCAAAAAAAATTAGACAACAACCATTTTGCCAATGGATAAAATGGAGAAAATTGTGATCGCCTTCAATTTTCTTCATTTTGTAGTGAATCGTATTTTATTATATATATNATATATATATATATTATTGAATGCTGAAACCATATAGATTTATCTAACTTTTGCTAACTCTTTAAAAAAAATTCCAGACGGTGAGAACCTTGTTAATAAATCCGCTATATAAACGTTTTTACAGTTTGCTATAAGAACCACTATAATTGTAATAATAAATGTAATAAAAAATTTCGTTGAATAACTGATAATAAAAAAACGTACATAGTTTTGTGCATTCATCTAAAGGCCATATGCTCACGAAGTCGTTGGCCTGCAGTAGGAAAGGAAAGATAAATGTCGTCGTTTTACGAGTGATTTTGAAACGGGTAGCATGATTAATGCTTGAAAATGTTCTTTGTTGAATAGGCTCGTTGGCTGCTACTAAGCAAATTGCGGTTAGTAACATTGAACAGCATCAGGGATGAAAGCGAGACGGAAAGACTGGTGGTAAAACTATTTCAGTTATAGCTTATTTTCGGGAGGAGTTAAATTATGCAACAAAATCTACTTTATCTTGGAAAAAGCAGTTTGTGACGCAGCCGATTTCAACAAAATTTTTGATAGCATCAACCTAGTTGAAGATGCTAATATCAGACCTTTGGCTCACTTTTTTACTTCTGATGTTCAGTTACACTTAAAAACATGCACTGAGTAAAAACACACAGATTGTAGAAACCCTGTGAAAAAGCAACCCCTTGTGGGTCTGATCAGGGCGAGATAAATCAGAGTAATTTTTAGAGTAGAGAGCAAACCGACACGAGTGGTAATGACCAGGACGGTCGGGTCTCTACTTTAACAGAGGTACACTTTTTTGTTAAATTTTTTATGATCTTGTCGTTTCTAATCTTGAATTTTTCAAACTCTTCTCATCTTTTGTAAATAGTTACTCTTCTTGTAAATATTGTTCCCCTACTTATAAATATGTATTGTATTTTTCTATACATTCAATTATTCGTTTCTTATTACCATCGCAAAGTGCCATTCTCTTTTCTCTACCTTAACATGTGCCATTTAATTGTTGCATTTCATGTAATCTGTCTATTGTTCTTGCTTAAGTTCTCATTACAGGATGAATGGGAAAAGGGCCATTATTGACCTCAGGAGCCCAGCTAGACTAAACGGAACAGAATCAGATATGTCATGCTAAACCTCTTAAAAAACTAACAAAATCTGTCTAATATTTGCAAATTTAGTTTGTAGTTATTTACCGTTGTGGCCAGACGGTCAAGCCATGTAAAATTAGCGTGGCCTTCAACGTGTTAAATAATATTACATATAAAAAGATGCCGACTTGCTCCGCTTTGTGAAAAAGTATTTATGAGTTATTAATAAAGTATTTTTGAGTAAGAAATTAAAGTTATTTTTAGTTTAGCATTTTTCCTTTTAAGTAATTTTTTCACCACTATTGCCATGCCTGCATTAAGATTTTACCGTGTTTTGTGCTTAATACCTACTAAAAAACAATACTATATATGACAATTTGAAGTAAAAATGGCCCATTTAAAAAATTGTGTACTATCGCTGAAGGGACCAGATGTTCTCAAATCTTGAGGACAGTTATCGAATTTCATTCATTATCATCAAACACATTCCAACTCTTTGAGACAAAAATGTCCCTAAATTTTAACACGAGTTCTCAAATAACGAACCCTCAATTGAGACCTCAAAACGAGGACTCAAATGAAAGTTTCTCCAAGAACATATAAATTTTTTATATGCAAGGAAATATCAAAAAATCGGTAATTCGTATGTTTTTTTTAAACGTAAGATAATTTGTCTTATCAGAAATATGCATGTTTTTTTAAACATTTAATAGTTTTTCGATAGTTTTGTCTTACAGAGAATGCAAACGAAAAGCAAAAATACACAATCCTAAATCTAACAGATGAAAACGCCATACTCAACTTCGAAAAATTTCGGCAAAAATTAATCAAATTTTTGTTATTTTACTTGTATTCAAATGCAGAATATTATATGATATCTCAAAACCACCTCGTAATGAAACCAAATTTGATGAGAATAAATCTGCACCTAGTATTAATTATCAATTAAAAAAAACTCTTTGTTGTTCATAGGAATTATAATTTTCAAAAAATATATGGGTGCCCTCAAATTTCAAAATTTTTTGAATCTGCTCCTCTGGTTTGTCCGAAAATCATGGTTTATAAATCTGGTCACTTTACTGACCAACTTTTTTCTCAGCAAGAGCTAAAATTTACAACTTCACAATCATTTGATGGTAAAATTGAATTCTTACAAGAAAAAACGAATTTTCAAACTCTACTTGCTACATATGAGAGCCATAGGTGAAAGCAAGACGGAAAAGGAGAAAATCTGGTAGTAAGCCTATTTCACTTTTTACATGTTTTCGGGAGGTGTTAAACTATTCTATGTTGTAATTAATCAGTTACATCTACTTTTCAATAAAGAAAGAAGCTGTGTAAATATGCTAAAATAGTAAAAAAATTTCGGTAGTTACAGAAATTTAATGTTTCTCGAAAAAAATGCTAGAATGAAATGTCTTTCGTACCAGTTTTTGCTCTTTTCCGTCTTGCTATATGTAGGCTTTCAGACCTGATGAGAGCACAACGACAAAATATAATAGAGGAAAAAGTTTTTTTTTATCAATGATTGAGATTTCAATTAACAGTCAGAGAGGGAAACTTTACCGTTCCTACGAATTGCAAAGTCGGGTCCATAACAGAACGCATTTTTTTCTCACTAAATTAAAAAATCGTACGCGAAGTTTTTATTATTAAAAAAGCTCTGTTCAACCTTACATTTTGTTTGTCTTAGAAATTTGAAATCAAGAAAGTGTGTAGAAAAAATATACAAAGAGAACGATGGAATAAAAAACTTACCATTCGATAAGTTCCACGAGAACTTTGATTTATCATGCGTACTTAATGTACATTTTAAACTATTAGTACCATGTGAATGACTATTTATGCACTATGCGGGTCTCTCTGTTGGCTGCCGAAATGCAATGACAAAAATGAAAATTGTCATACATAAGTGCGAAATTGAAGCATTTTTTTTATGAAACTAATGTAAGACACCTTTCAAAATTTCATTTTGTTCGAAATTTATTACACATTTAAGTGTTTTTGTTTGTTTGTTTTTTCTCGAATCTTTTCTCCTTTTTTGCTTTTCACAACTTTAAGCGAAAAGCTGATGTAAGACTTAAAAACGAAAAAAATTTTCAGGGATTACGAAGGAATAAAAAAAATTAACGTTTGATAGTTAGTTCGAGGAATAATTACAGTTCAACCTATTGTGAAACGTGCCAGCTCTGCAGCCCGCAGAAATGCTTCCACAGCGTTGAAATTTGACGCAAAGTCCATTTTCATTTGCAAAATTAATCGAATTTTTTCCGAAATCTCAACTTTTCATGAAAGTTGATGCAGTTTTATATACTTTTTTTGCGAATATTTTCTCACTAATTATAATGACCATCCATTGATGAAGTAATAATAATTTTTTGTAGGTCACACTTGAGTTCAAGTTAAAAGTAACAAACAAGGAAAGCAAGAGGGAGATAAGATATGCCAGATATAAATTGAAATTTGTGGCGCTGCTATGTAACTGAAGTGGTCCTGACTTTTCTGCTATAAATTGCTGACATTAAATTGTTACTTTCTCTTCTTTTATTATTTCAATAGATGTTGATAAGTGAACGCGCTGGTCGTGTTTGTTGTTAAGTTTGAATAAAGGGTTTCGTTTTATCGAAGGAAGTTTCCTTGATGTTTTAATTAGAAACCATTTAACAGCAAAGTAAAATTTAAAAAAAAAACTAAAGTTAAGAGAAGTAAAAACCATTTTCTGTTTGAACTGTTATTATGATGTAAATCTCATTAACTAGTAAATTTTCTTCTGATTTATTTCCTCTTATGGAAATCAATACATTCCACGTCCCTAAGTTTTAAGTACATTTGATTACTTTTCAAATCCAGGTAATCGTTCATTTCAATAGGTTTAACGCATGTTAATAAAATTTGCCAACACAAAATTACGATACTGGCCTATTTCACTAACAAAATGCTCGTTGTTTCCGTGGAAAATATAAATTTTTAAGAAAAACAAATTATGAGGGAGAAACAATCACTGATTTAGCAATTACTATTTTAAAGCAATAATTATAAGAGTCAACCCGAAAATCGTAAATAATTTGCCGTATAATCATCTAACATTATTTTTTTACCACCAACTTTTCCGCATTTCCGTTTCAGGCCAGATGCATCACCTCTTACATCAGGAAGCCTCCACACAGTTTCTTATACACTCTAAAAACTGTACCTCTTAAATAAAAGGCACAAGCTAAATGTACCCTTCATTTTCTCGTGTTAGAGGCACATAACTAATGTGCCTTTAAAAATGAGAGGCACCACAAGAAATGAAAGGCACCAANTATAACTGAAATGGTTTTACTACCAGCCTTTCCTCTTTTCCATCTCGCTTTCACCCCGGGCATCACCTCTTACATCAGAAAGCCTCCACACAGTTTCTTATAAGCAGTCTGCGTAGACTATTTAAAAAAATGAACCAATTGTGTGCTTGAACCCCAATTCTGTTTTAAAAGTAATTTAGATAAATTCATACATATTTGAGAATTGAATCTGTAGTGTTTGCAGAGATGCCAACTGCTCCGGATAAGCCAAAATAATTAATAAAACGGTAGATAACTACAAAGTTAATTTTGCAAATATTTTACTATTTTTGCTTGCTTTTTAAATGGTACAGCATTACATCACTTCTATAAAGTTGTGAATTATATAAGCCTACGAATTATTTAGAAATAGTGGTGGATAAAAATCTACTAAATTGAATTTATTAAACCAAGAAACACAATTGATAAACTACCNAGTTTTTAGAGTGTAGGCAGTCTGCGTAGACTAGGTATTTAAAAAAAATGAACCAATTGTGTGCTTGAACCCCAATTCTGTTTTAAAAGTAATTTAGATAAATTCATGTATATTTGAGAATTGAATCTGTAGTGTTTGTCAAGTAAATAAGACAAACCAATAATATTCATAATTTAAACAAATTTTTAGACATATGTTTCTACCACTTTCTTCTTTCTATTAGATTTTATATGAAATGGCTCTTTCCTGAACTGGTTAACCTTCATAGTGGTCTCCTAATCAAACTACTTATAAAAAACTATGTGGAGGCTTTCAATTATGGAAAGCAGTTTTGCTAGTAAAAATAATGCACTAAATTTTTATATATTTTTTGAGCGGCAAAGATATATCTCAGAAATATTAAAAAAACAAGTTAACAAACGCATGCATGTTAAGAGGATCAACTTATTTAAAAAAATTTATAGAATTTGAGTAGAAAGTTCGTGTCCAAAATAAACTCACACTCACTAAGCTGTTCAAAGGTTAAAAAAAATAATTTTAAAAACTACAGCAATAGCCTATCATATTTTGAGAGCAAATAAATTGTCAGTTGGGTGATTCCCCATAACCTCGAATCTACTCGCTTATCTCTTTTCTTTTTGTTGATATTCAGACAATGAGACGTAACATCAAAAGCTTAAACTATTGGAAAACAATAATTCAAAAGATTTTGATAATTTTTGTCACTTTAGTTTCTGAAAAACAACTCTGGATTATTTAATTTTAGAGATAAGACAATCATGACTTAACTATTAGTTATTTAATCGACGTGTGATACCATTTAAATATGTTTGAGTAATTCATTATTTAATATGCAATATTTAATAATATCATTATTAATTAACACTTCGAAGACATCATGCACAAAACTTTAAACTTAAAGGCACATACCGACAAAATTAAAAATGTTAAAATAAATCTAAATTTTATTATTATTATTATTATTATTCGTCCTTTTCTAGGACAACGTTTTAATAAGAAGCAAAGCGCGTTTTAAGAAGTTCAACCTCTTCTAGATAAAGATTAATTATGCTCATCATCATTCGGCGCCAATAATGATGCTATTGATCATGTGATCAAGCATTTTTCACCTGTTAATTTTGCTTTTTAGTCCCTAGTGATACCTGCGCCCAAGAAATAAAGAATAATCGAAACTTAATGCATGATGGTGTAATTTCTAAGTCAACTATTTATTAGTAACTATAATCATGTACTAAGTCATCCATGTCCTATATTTAGAACGAAAATCTTCCCTGTTTTCCTTTTTTTAATGATAAACTAAAAAAGAAATAGTTGGCACCAGATGCGGCATTTCAGGCACCGGGGCAACCAGAACCCGTTTAGTTTTCAGCTTTTGCATACTACTATTCAGCTTATAAATAGCAGAGATGCTAACTGCAACGGGTTCGACACGGATTTTTAAAAAACTGTAGAGAACTACGAACTAAAATTGGTTGTTGGTTGCTTTTTTTAAACTCATGCCCACTTTTTGAAAGACTCAACAAGACTTAACTGTAACAAAGTGGCGTAACGAATAAGCCTTTGAATTATTTAGAAAAAGTGGTTATGGTCTTTGATGACGTCATTTCCGAAAAATGTACAAGATGCCGAATGTCCAAAACAGTTTTTGAGACACCTAAGCAGGCTTGAAAAGAAAATTCCGCGCACAGACTTTCCTACACAAATATAGACAGGACCTGGATTGTAGACAAATTTTTTATTTTAATTAGCCATCACTTTTTTAAAGAATGCTTACCGTAACTGACATACTAATAAATAAGGTTTAATAGATACACGTTTTAAAATACAGTTATGAATAAACTAAACACGTCGTTTCAGATAACATGAGAAATACTAGTTCTAGGATGTTAGGCGTTTATGTTACCTTTGCTTATGCGTAACGTACATGGCATTAAGAGTCAAAGACAAATAATAATTCCCAGCAAAACTCATTTTTGATTACAGAGTGCTGTAAGCTACAGTTGCTAACAAATATGGATTGTCTTTAGTATAAATTAATTTTATATATCAGATCTAGTTACCACAACCGCCTTCTGAATAAGTTACAATAAACTAATCATTAAGAATAATTATGCTCACTTTATAAAAGTGTCACCTCGAGATAACGGCAATAAACTTGCATACCATATGATACTTTGAATTTTTGATATGTAGTGGTGGAAAAATCGCTTCAAATAAAAAATACTAAATTTAAAAAAAAAAAAAAAAATTCAATATCATTACTACT
This sequence comes from Parasteatoda tepidariorum, assembly GCF_043381705.1. Lineage (NCBI taxonomy): Eukaryota > Metazoa > Arthropoda > Arachnida > Araneae > Theridiidae > Parasteatoda > Parasteatoda tepidariorum. The sequence goes on from NC_092212.1 coordinate 10,908,730, forward strand.
AGAAAGTATTTTTTAATATAGAGCAAGTTGGCACGCATGTGTTACAGAAACTCAAGTAAATGCAAGCTATGACAATGACAGGTATGACACAGGTGACTAAAAATTTCAAAAATGATAAAAACTCGCTTTTATTTATTCAATTATTCAATAGCAACTACCATCATAACTTACATTGAAAATTAATCATATTTAAAACAAAAGATTTTTTTAAAATTCAAATTCAGATACGACTGTAGTGCACAGAGGCTACACAGCCAACACTCTGATCTTTTTTTGCCAAACGCCATTAGTCCCAGCCACACGTGATATTATCAGATGAAAGAGTGAGATGCCAGCTTCGACAGGTATTCTGGTTCACCACCTATCAAGTCAAGTTCCTAAAATTCATTGCACCAAACCTCTTAATCTGAAATTTTGCCCTAGGGCACCTGGTACTTTTGGCATAAATAAGTAGGGGGTAATCAAGGCAGTTAACGACTGGGTAGCGTGCTGCATTATGCAAATCTAATCGATATTAGGCTAAGATATAATATGAAGTAGAATATATGTATTTACACTTTATATTTAAATACATATGAACATTCAGATTATAGGGTAATCTATTATAGTTAGTTAACATAGTCTAAACTAACTAACTAATCAAGTTTTTCAGAGTATCTATCCATGAATGGATATCTGCTCTTTCATCTAAATTGAAGAATATGTGGTGGAAGGGAAGGGAGGTGCTGCGTTAACATTAAGTTAAATCTCAGAATGAACAATAATTGATAAAATCAAGTCTGGGTTATACATAAAAATAAATCGCAAGTTATACATAGTCTAAGGTTTTTACGGTTTGTTTAAATACGTTGTAGTTGGTAATAAATAGTGGTAATTAAGGAAAAAAATTGCTTTTTGGAAAAAGGATAAAAATTTATTAATTTTGCTGACAAGCATCACTTCATTCATTTATTGTCTTTCAATATAGAGTTTCCACCCTGTAACCCTTCTATATAATGGATTATTTTATAGATCAGTTTATAATTTATCATTATTAATTATAATTTATTCATTATTCTGTGAGCTTATTGAAAGAAACACGTAATGAAATAATATAGCCTTATTAATTTTATGCATCGAACTATATTTCGTCGTTTTGTCATTTCTGTCTCACAACCGTCTCGTTTGAAATTTGTACTGAAGATTTTTTTTACTTAACATATTAGTTTATGTCTTTATCAAATATGTATATTTAGTGCAGCCAAAGTATGTTGTATGTTAATCAATACCATATAGAGCATGAAACATATAACATGCTTTACTCTCATGGTGTAACATTTTTTAAAGAATATCCCTTATATTTGTTTCTTTAACTTGTTAAATATAATTTCTGCTGAAGTGGTGTAAATACAACTCTTTGTACTAACAAGAAAAAGTACTCAGAGTGAGATAAATTAATAATAAACACGTATTGCATTGTTATTATTATTATTTTATTTATTTATTACTCATTTATTTATTTGTTTATTTTTTCATTTTTTTTTCTTTTTTGCAGCTCTATTAAAGCACAAGTGCATGTTCCTACAAAAGCACCAGTGAACTTCTGCCACTAACATGTTAAAAGATTCAGAATGCAAAGGATTTATATTGAACTCGTATGGCCTTTTTTTCGCTCTATAAAAACATGGATCATATTTTTAAAGTGAAAACTTCGACAGCTAATGTGTTAAAGTATTTGGAGTATAAAACATTTATATTGAGCAATCATTGTAATTCGTTTCGCTCAATAAAAACACAGATCATGTTTTTAAAGTAAAACTTCGACAACTAATGGGTTAAAGCACTTGGAGTATAAAACATTTATATTGAGCACTCATTGCATTTCGTTTCGCTCAATAAAAACACAGATCATGTTTTTAAAGTGAAAACTTTGACAGCTAATTGGTTTAAGTATTTGGAGTATAAAACACTTAAATTAAGCACTCATTGCATTTCGTTTCGCTCAATAAAAACACAGATCATCATTTTAAAGTGAAAACTTCAACAGCTAATGGGCTAATGTACTCGGAGTACATAACTTTAATATTCAGCACGTAATCATTCAATTAAAGCCCAGATAATGTTTTTAAAGGGAAAACTTCGACAGCTAATAGGTTTAAGTACCTGGAGTATAAAACATTTATATTGAGCACTCATTGCATTTCGTTTCGCTCAATAAAAACACAGATCATCATTTTAAAGTGAAAACTTCAACAGCTAATGGGTTAAAGTACTCGGAGTACATAACTTTAATATTGAGCACGTAATCATTCAATAAAAGCCCAGATAATGTTTTTAAAAGGAAAACTTCAACAGCTAATGGATTAAGGTACTCGGAGTACATAACTTTAATATTCAGCACGTAATCATACAATTAAAGCCCAGATAATGTTTTTAAAGGGAAAACTTCGGCAAGTAATGGTTAAAAGTGCAAAACATTATTATTCAGTACATATTGTATTTTTTTAGCTCAATAAAAGCACACAGTATATTTCTAAAATAAGAACTTCGGCAGCTAATGAGTAAAAGTATTCAAAGTACAAGCAATAAACGACAGTGCATCTTTTCGTTCTACAAAAGAACTAAGCCTTAAAAAATTAAATTATCAATACTGCAGCAATAATAGAAAATTATGCCGAAGCTGTTATCACTTAAACGTTACCATATTGTTCTAAATTATGTATTGAAGTTTAAAAAAATAATTACTTACCCGCTTGTGTTTGAGTTGTGCATTCTAAAAGTATGATTAATATGGAACATTTGAGTAAACACTTATAAGAACATGAAGAAAACATTTTGAAAATTTGAGTAATATTTAGTTTAAAAACGTCGTTTGATCTGCGATATTATAAGGTACACCTATTCGCTTTTTTCCCCTTTATCTAATTTTGATAAGGCTTCTTTTTTTTTCTTTCTTTATTTATCACAATTGACTTTCATTTTGCGTAGGAATACTTAATCGGCATTTATCCTTTAAATGCTTCGGTTGCTCTTTTTTTTATTTTTTCGTTTCATGAAAAATTGTAATATTTATTTCTTTACAAAAAGAAAGTTTGTGAGCTCAACGTTGATTCAAAGGTGTGATATTTCAATTGTTAGTCATGCCATATCGCTAAATATTAACAATGTGTTTCCCATTTACAGAACATAAAAAAGGGCTAATTAATGTTTTCATTATTTTCTTATTAATTACTTATTTAAATGAACTCAGCTTGAAATACACGTTTGAGAAAATGGATGTATAACAAAATGTCAAATATTACGTAAGCACGTTTTTGATAAATTTGACCCCTCCTTTTTTGACAACCAAAATAGGCAAATTGCAAGCACCATATTATCCTTAGAAAATGGCATGCAATGTTCTTTTTTTTCTTTTTTTTTAAATTTTGACTTATACTGTAATCTAATTTTAGGATTAAATTCCGAACAAAATTTATATTTTAAAACATTTTGTAAGATTTTGAGAAATTGAAAATATTGATTCTTAAAGAATCTTTTGTATTTTCCTTCTGTGGTCAGAACTTTTGATCTTTTTCGAGAACTACTCAACTTATTTTTCTCACATTTTACATTTTGCCATGAAAAATGACGTACTTTTAAATTATGTAAAAAGTTATATACTATTCAATTCAAAATTTTTCGACTAATATTTAATAAAATAATGAAAAATGATAAATAATTGCCAAAAGATATTTTTTGCAGTGAATTATCTTTGAATAAACGAATTTTATAATTGTGTGTAAAACATTTTCTATTTCCTTCAAAGGTTCTCGCAATATGGTAAAATACGCAAAAAATAAAATTAACTTTCAGAGCTCCAAACTTAGAATCACTCTCCATCTCCAGACCTAATTTTGGGGACCATATTTTCCAGCGTGGGGCTACCCCCTATATTTTGGGGCTTAAAAATCCGAATCCGTCGAAAAAAAGGTATGTTTATTCAGAGAAAGTACGTTTTTGAGTCTGATTTTGCAACTTAAATCATACTTTGCTCCATTTAATTAGCATATTTAATTTACCCCCTCGAAAAATGAATTAGATCAAAAGTTATTTAGGGTTGTCCCTTTTTTTTTTTTTTTTTTTTTTTTTTTTTTTTTTTTTTTTTGCTCATTGTACATTACGACAAAAATAAACTAAACTATAAATATAATTTAGAAAAGAAAAATGTAGCTTTTTAAGCAAAACTAATATCACATTTGAAATCGTCACACCCGAATCAGGAGAAATCAAGCTCTCGGTAAGATAGTAAGGTAATTTTTGCAAGATCTACAAAGTTGGTTAATTAGGTTGGCAGGGTATGTTACGTAAGTTCAGTAAGATCTATGCGAAAAATTTGCTCTCAATCGTAATCTACGCAAAAATTTTAGCACAGCCTCTAAAGTTGCTTCGTTTGTTTTGCGTCCTCGCAAAGGAGAGCTATTCGGAATCACTTTCTCTTTTTCTCATTTATTATGAAACATTTTGATGCTGATAAGAATAACACGAAACAAAAAACAATAAGTTTACTCTTTTGATCAAAAAGCTTCGTTTTACGAGAATGGAGATGGCAACGATCTGCGAGATTTGGACCGATTTTGTAGCAAATTAATGGCTTTTTTAAATGCATAGAAAACAAGGATTTGGACGAGTTTAAGATGGTTTTTAATATTTCGTTAAATAGTAATGTTTATAAAAAACGCATTTCCAAAGTTAGAGGCAATTGCATGCTTTGCAACAGATTCGCATTAATAATATATGATTAAATTAACGTTTAATCATTTAAAAAATGACCCGCTAATTAATAAATTAATTAAAAAAGGATACAATTTTGGAAGAATTTTAAAATTTTGCGACTTTCGGCAAAAAGGATGTTTTGACATTACGTAGACCAGAGATGGCGAACCAATAGCACGCGTGCCATATATGGCACGAGACACAATATTTTGGGCACGCCATCGATCACAAATGTTATTACACTATGAATTGTTATTACAAATGTTAATGCACAATGAAGCATATGTAACAATTAAAATAAAATTCACAAAAGCGAACAAAATAATAAACAATTATTAATAAAAGAATTAACAATTAAGGCTAAAAAAACAATTAATAACCATAAAAAACAAGCTAACAATAAATAACTAGCAAAAAAAATAATAACTGTCCTGCTTAAACTAACATCCTACAACTTAACATAAGTTATTTGTCATCTAATCTGCAACAACAGAATTCACACTGATGTTACTTTAAGTTGTTTTAAGACATGGCAAAATGTATTTTTCTTTCAATGTAAATAGAGAGTTTTGAGCTGATTATTATAATTTATAAGTATTTAGTATTATTATTTTCCAAATAATGACGAAGTCAAAATTATTTGATGGCACGTCTATGACCTCATTAAACAATTTTTTAGAAAAATTGGCACGTTGGTGTATAAAGGCTCGCCACCCCTGACGTAGACTGTGTTAAAAACCATATAGAACACGAGTCATACACGCATATAGTACTCATTGACTGTTAACATGTCTTTAAAAATAAAGAGCTAAATGAAGAAGGAAAAAGACATCATCACGATTTGAAGCAATTGCAAGCTTTGCAACTGATTCGCATTGATAACATATAATTATATTAACGTTTAATCATTTAAAAGATGACGCGCGAAATTAATAAAATTAAAAAAGGTTACAATTTAGGAAGAATTTTAAAGTTTTGTGACTTTCGACACAAAGGAGATTTTGACATTATGTGCGCTGTCTTATAAACAATGGAGGGCACGCGAAAGGTAAGCGAAAAACATTGTTAAAGTATTAAAAGCTTATAATGTCGCTTTAGAAAATTACTAAGCTTAGCTCCAGAAAAATCCTATACCGCTCAAATTTTATTGAGTTTTTAAATTTCGACCAACAAGGTACATTGGGCTAAAATTTGAACTGACAACATTTCGTTGTTGTCTTGATTGATATTTTTGGTACCAAATGTCTTCTACTCTGAAACTATAAAGCACCTAAAAAACGTTTAATTAAACACCCTATATGTTAAAATAAATGATAAATGTTCTTTTTTTTTAAAAAAAATAATAATAATTATAGACACATAAATTACTTATTGACTGTTAATATGTATTTAAAATTAAATTATTCAAATTACTTATGTCTTTTTTTAACAATACCTAACTGACTGAACCTTTTGTCGAAGAGCAAATTTTTGTCAGGTAACATATCAGTAATTGCGAACTCAAACAGCGCATTCTTGTTGAAGACACATGCTTTATCTCTTTGTTGCTTCAAAGATGGCTATTATTAAAAATTAGTGAGCGTCTAGAATCAAGTAGTTTTACATTTCTAATGATTGGTAACACTTTCGGATTAAGTGTTGCTAGGCTGGAAACACTGCTCCGGAAAGGGTTAAAAATGCTTATAAACGAGGTCACCAAAGTTTGTACTTTTATTTTGCTCATTAATTTCAGAATTTTCACTCAAATTTTCAAGGTGCTATTTGCATAAAAATCTCATTATCTGCCATAAAAATAACTTTTTTTATAGCTTTTTCATGTCTTTCAGCATGTTGAAGAAATTATAGTAGTACGCATTTTTTTTCTTGCCCAAGCGCTTGTCTACCTTGACCTTCTATAATAAAAGTCATTAATATTGATTAGTACCACTAGAAATAAGTTCAATTGAATTTTTTACTGAGTAAATTTAATTTTAATAATCAATTAAATTAATTACCATTGAAAATAAATATATTATTAAAAAGAACTGAAAATTAAATAAGATTTACTGCTGCACTGGCACAGCACTTAACACATGGAAAATTATGGGTAGAAGGGAAACGTGGTGCAGAGGGTGAGTTTGAGTTATAGCTACAATCGTCTGTTTGTTGGTTCCCACGCAGAGAAAGCAAGCGGTAAGAAAGAGGCATACAAGTAATTCCCTATAACGAATTACTATACGTTTGCGTTAGATGCGCAGAAGTGATGTACGCATGCTAATGCAAGAGTACGAAAATCTGCTTGTATATTTCTTATTTACTGCTTACCTCATCAGTGTGTGGCCAGCCTAAAGGATTAATGGCGATCGAAATGGGCTGCAGGTGGCGTAGAGCAGAACTCTCTACCTATGGCAACACTTCATATGCTTTCCCCATTGGCGTGCGGAGAGTCATAGAGCAGGGAAGTACGTTAGTTTCTCTTTCGATTTTTATATAGATTAAAATCTTTTAAATTAGAAAACTATATGGAACTGAAAACTACATTAAACATAGTTCTAAAGAAAAGTATCAGGGAAATTTTAAGAAATATTTTTATTAAATAAAAAGGAAAAATATTAAGAAAAGGGAAAATATCGTAGTACATTCCTATACTACTGAAAAGAGGAGGAGAGAGAAGGGAGAAAGCATGAAACCGGTCTTTCCCCAGATGGCGTATTCGAGCGTTGCGATCGCCAATTTATACCAAATGTGATTTTCTTTTTTAATATAAATGAGAACCTGATGGCGAGATTTTCGTGGGAAAATATTTTCCTCCCTAATCCGGTTCACGAAAAATCGCATTTAGTTGCAATTGCAATGCAAACGTCAGCATTATCTTCAGATCATCATTAATGTTGAATCTCAGTTTGTCACCCCATTATAGTGTAGCACTAGTACAGCATTAATTACAAAATCAAACTTTACAGTATATAATTCAATTGAAATACATTTTTTGAATTTTATTCATTTATTGATACAACATACATTTTCATACACTGTGCTCAATTAAGGCTTATAAACCTTTGCCGAATAAAAGGACAGATAGCACAATACAGTGAAGAACAATACGAAGATACATCCAGGGTAGCAGTGGGATTCGAACCTACTACCTCTACGTACCCTTGCACGTTTTGAAAAAAGAAAAAAAAAAATTAAGTATTTTCTGCTGCCATCTGTTGATAAAATACAGAAACACAATTTGAATTTACATTATGAAAGCTGTAAGCAAACTATTTTCAGATTATTTCCATCACATTTATCGATATCAAATGATCGATTAAAAGAAAATAGACATTCATATCAATTAAATTGTTTATTTTTGTTGTCAAGCGAGTTGATATGCCAGTGATATTTGAAGTAGAATATCGAGCTTTTAAACTTATTTTTCCTCATAGACTTTTAAAATTAAGTTTATTCAAGTTCCTTTCTATTTTTCTTTGAGTATTTATAGGAGATACTTTTTTTATATTTCATTCTAAACCAATATATAAGAAATGGCGGACGCTTGCGATGTGGCAGAACCCGCCGATGATTGTAAACAAAATGCTAAAGAATTTTACTGCGGTGTTGTTGAAGGTTTGTTATATATTTCGTCATAACTTTCGGTCTAATATATTTTTGTTTACTATTGTTTCATTAAATGAATTTTCGTGGCTAATAGTTTAAAAATCTGTTGATTTCATATTATGTTAATGGATATTTATCCCAATATGTCATTTTGTATCCCATTTTTAATTTTCTAGTAATAAAAAATCTACTTTTTAAAAGAAAATTTCATTTTTTAAGGTTATTTGCAAATTTTTAAGAAACAACTGTTACAGTGTACTCTTTCCTCCTCCTTCTTTCCTCCTCCTCTTTCAACTCCTTCAATAAAACGACCTTATTTTTCACTATATAATAGGCCCCGTTTTGCTTTTACATTAATGAAATAAAGATATTTCCGTATCGTTATCTGTCAGGCCAACTACAATAGCCAAGGTGCCAATTAGAGTTTAAACATGCAAAAAAAATTTTAAAAAAAGCATGCAGATTTTTACTTGAGGGTAACTGCTAGTTTTACCTTCTGAGTTGGTCCCTTTCTGTGATGTTTTTTGTTTTAGTTTCTCACTGACCACTTTCCACAAGTTGCCAAGAGTTGGTGATTATTCTGCTATAGATCACAATAAGAAAATCTCCCATTTGAAACGTTATTCTAGGGAAAATTCTGTTTATTCTAATAATGTTGCATCTTGTACTGTATTAGAAATGTTTGTGCACCTTTATTTTAAAGTGATTTAGGAAATAGTTCCATATTCTTGCCAATTACTATCGCCCTTTGAACAGAGCCCATCCCACCTGTAGGGCACAGGTGAGGAACTAATGTCATAATCAACGTTTTTATGAACAGAAAAAGATTCTGGGGCATCTATATGAGCTGATGTGATCTGGATGAAGGTAATAGAGATATTGCCAAAACTGAATTTATTCCTAAGCTTCCAACAATATACAGTTAATAGTGATTTTTTCAAGTTCTTGGTAACGGATATAATCATGTTACTCACGTCTAAATTTTTAAAGTATTTCTAGTTTGTAACATGTAGCAGAGTATAGATTATAGACTTTTTACTGTTAATTGATTTAAATCGAGATGATTTTTAAAGAATTTTTCATAAATTTACTAATATAGAATTTTATGTTATTTTAGGATTTTATGGAAGACCATGGACTCCAGAACAAAGAAGAGATCTATTTGTCAAGTAAATGCTTAATTATGACACTTTTTTAGCTTCTTTAAAAACTTTCTGAATATTGATGTTTCCTTACTGCTGTCTTATGGAAATATTTTTAGAATCATTAAAAATGAAATCAAAAATTAGACAGATTCAAAGTTTCAAATTAAAGAGCCAAGGAGAAGCAAAAACGCTATTAACGTAGAATACATCAGTGCTAGAAAAAGGGGAATTGAAAACATCAAAACCTGTTTATTTTCCTTGGAAAACAGGAGCAGAGGGGGGAAACTTGTTTTGATAGTTATAAGTCTTGCAATTCTAAGTAAGGATTTTGTTCAGTCCAAAAATTTGATATTGTACTCACACTTGAGAGAGAGAAAATCAAATTTCAATTATATAATGATGTGTACCAGGTTATGGTACACATCAAGAAATATTAATTGCTCTCTGTATAATTATACTAACTAATTAGGTTCATTAATCCATAATGATTGAAGGTAAATATTTATTAAAATTAAGTGAAAAAGCTAAGATAATGTTAGTAAATAGATTCAACATAGAGACCAACTGAGACCAAAAAAATTAATGAGTGAAACAGAGAAAATAAGAACTTTACTTGAATAAGGTTAACTTACATTGTATAATAATGAGTAATATCACAATATTTCTGCCAGTATAACAAATTTTCTGCACATGTTGCTCCCACATTTGTGTATATTATGCATATCTGCTTTTGAATACAAAACAAATTTTAAAGTAGTTTCTATATAGCTGTCATATTTTATGTCATTTGCAGAAAGACAACAATCAAAGCAAGTAGATTTAAAAGAAAATGCTACTTTCTAAAAATATCATTGTTTGGATTTCTATATTTGAACCATTTATTTGCCGTAGTGGTCAAAACAATTTTAAATAAAATGTATAAAACCATGAAACAAATATCAGGGGTCGATTTGGGAAGAATTGGAGTCCATCTATTTATTTTATTCCATTATTATATTTTCTGCATTACATTTTATTCCTTTTTTGACAAATGTTTGAAAAAATATTTATTTATGATATTGAATTTTAATTCATGCATTGATGTTTTGTAGAATGAAAAAGCTTGGCTTAAACACTTACATGTATGCACCAAAAGATGATTTCAAGCATCGTGCATATTGGAGAGAGATGTATTCTGTTGAAGAAGCTGGTATGTAGTTTTTTTTTTCCCATTTTGTTTCCTAAATATTATTTCAAAAGTCAACAATATTTAACTTTTTTATATCAAAAACTTACTTAAACCATCCAAAGTTGGCAAAATAAAAAAAATCTCAGGTAAGGTTTTATATTGCTAATTCTTGGAATAGTGGTGAAAGAGGCTAATACTTGTCCCTTTCATCATCTTATCAATTTTTTTTTCTATTCCATTATTTTCATTTCGAACTAAATTAAAAATCTTGACCCACATTGAAAAGTCAACACAGTCCCTAATAGTTCTTTTTACCTGAATTCTGTGCCTGATTTCTCTTCATATATGGTATTTATTTTCAGCGCATGAAATTTTTCTTGAGAAACATATTCGTACGAGTGAAATATTTCTTGAAAAGCATTGAGTGCCAGAAATGTTTCTTGAAGTGGCAAATGAAGTTAATTTTGTATTAAACATCGTAAAAAATATTAAGGAAAATATCTTATATTCATGTAATACCTATCCTTAGTTGACATATAAGCATATTTTGCATGAGAATCAGATGCACTTGCAAACTCAGCCAAGCTATTATTGTACCATAACTTAACACTTTAATATTATAGACTACAAATACCAACTTTTTATTTCTTTCAAAGGTCAATCGATTTTTTTTTCCGCCCAATGTGGTGAACCATAAGTAATTTTTCTGTTGCTGTTGAAGGCATTATTAGTACTAGTACTGTTTGCAAGTTTGGCCAATTAGTCCCTAATACATATTCCTTTACACTAAGCTATTGGATTAATATTTTCAGCAGACTTTAAAAGATATTGACCATTTTTTATTTCTTCAGAAAAACCCTCCTCGTCCTGATATTCATCTTGTCCTTATTCTTCACAAATCGAGCTGATAATAAAATTTTACTAGCTTTTGTTAATTTTAGTAAATACTTTAACAACCATACTAATGGTCAGCTTGTTAAATGCAATATTATTTCATTATAATATTCATAATATTCAACAAATAGTGAAGTTTTGAAGCATGCAGCAAAAATATATCTTCATCTAGAATGCAAAATATGCAAAAAAATACTGAGAATCTTTATTCTTATACTGATATTATTCTTATCTATGATTANACACAGTTTATTTTATTTGTTTGTAAGGGAGAGCCAGAGAGATACTTTATGGGCTTATATTCATGATTAATATTCATTTTTATCAGTTAATAATTATTATAATCATAAACTCAAGAAAGAAAGACATATTTGTAAATTTTAATTACTTCTCTAGGTCATCATAGGTATGTGTAAAATTTTAAATATATTTTAAATAAACAGAAATATTGAGAAAAAGGAAAAGAATCTTATTTAAATGTTTTTCAATTTAAACTGTTTTCTTTTTCTTTTCTTTTTTTTAAACTCAAGAAATTTCCGGAACTTTGACTTGGACTCACAATCACCCCTGTTGAAGTGACCACCTATTGTATCCTTATCTTAACTGAAAAAGGGAAATTCCATTTTAGCTGTTCAAACATTTCTCAAAAGGAAACAAATTTTTTTCATTTCAGTACCCCTTTATGCAATTAGGTGGGGACAGAAAACAACAAATATCTATTTAAATGGGTTTAACATTTGTTGCATATAAAATGATTTGGTTCCATTAAATTTCATTCAATATGCAATTAAGTGGGGACAACTGTATCACCATTTCTTAATACTAATCTAACTCTTTATAGTTTGGACAGTAGAGAAGATCGTATTAAAAATATAAATATTTTAATTTCGTAACATAAACTTATACATGCATTTAAATTATGCTGCATATAATTTATTTAGAATTCCATGTTTTAAAATTGCCAATGATTTAAATTTATAAAGACATAACATTTTTTTTTAATGCATCATTAATGATTTTACTCAAGAAATTTTCAGAATTTTTGAGTTGGGCTCGCAATCACTTACATTGTACAATAATGAGTAATATCAAAAGTTTCTGCAAGAATGACAAATTTTCTGCAAACATTGATCATGCGTTCGTGCATGTTATGCATATCTGCTTTAAAATATAACAATATAAAGTAGTTTCTATTTATATAGCTATCATATTTTATGTTGTTTGCAAAAGATTTTTCTCATTGGTTGAAAAATAACAAAGCAAGTAGATTTAAAAGGAAATGCTACTTACTAAAAATATAATTGTTTGGATTTCTATGTTTGAACCATTTATTTGCCGTAGTGGTCAAAACAAATTTAAATAAAATTTATAAAACCAAAAATCTAATATCGGAAATCGATTTGGGAAGAATTTGAGTCCTTCTATTTATTTTATTCCATTATTATATTTTTGAAGTTATACTTCTTATGCGACTTTCAACAAGGTTGCGTTAAACGTTTAACGCTACATTTTTATTGGCCAGGAAATCACATGGTAGGATCCAGTTTTCCCTCATTCATTGCCATATTGTTTTGGTTCTCACTAGCATAAAAATAATAAAAGTCATAAAAAGTATTGTTTTTCAATAAATATTTTTTTAGTTTGTTTTGATACACATATAATTTAATAGGGTAGTGTTTTTTATTTTCAAATTTAGTGGATAACAATTGTAAAAAATGAGTGAAAACAATCCCACGGACAATGCGACGGATTTAAGGTTATGTCAAGGTACGTCTCTTGTGAATATCAATTGATTGTTAGGTTTTCTCTTTTGAAATTACATTATGACGCATTCACATACATTATTA
>NC_092212.1:10922249-10968268 GCF_043381705.1 Parasteatoda tepidariorum
CGTCTGCCGAAGACAAAACTTAATTCGTTTACATCCATCTTTCTTGTTTTCTGCCCTGGAAAGGGTTTATTCGATTAACAAAATAATAATGAAGATAAACAAATTTGTGAAGGGTCCGATTAAAAGAAAAATCATTTTGTGAAGGGTCCGTTTTTAAGTTAAAATATTTTGTGAAGGGTCCGTTTTTAAGTTAAAATATTTTGTGAAGGGTCCGTTTTTATGAAAAGATATTTTGTGAAGGGTCCGTTTTTATGAAAAGATATTTTGTGAAGGGTCCGTTAACGGACCCAAATTTCTTCTAAACAGACCCCTGAATACCAATTGATTGTTAGGTTTTCTCTTCTGAAATTACATTATGACGCATTCACGTACATTATCTGCATTCCATTTTATTTCCGTTTTGACAAATATTTGAAAAATATTTATTTATGATATTGAATTTTAATTCATGCGTTGATGTTTTGTAGAATGAAAAAGCTAGGCTTAAACACTTACATGTATGCACCAAAAGATGATTTCAAGCATCGTGCATATTGGAGAGAGATGTATTCTGTTGAAGAAGCTGGTATGTAGTTTTTTTTTTTTTTCTATTTTATTTCCTAAATATTATTTCAAAGTAAACAATATTTGACTTTTTGATATCAAAAACTTATTTAAACCATCCAAAGTTGGCAAAATAAAAAGATCTCAGGTGAGGTTTTATATTGCTAATTCTTGGAGTAGTGGTGAACGAGGCTGATACTTGTCCTTTTCATCGTCTTATAAATTTATTCCCGTTCCATTAGTTTCATTTCAAACTAAATTAAAAATCTTGACTCACAATGAAAAGTGCACACAATCCATAAAAGCTCCTTCTGCCACTCTTGGATAAGGCATTTTAAAAACAAAAATTTTGTGCCTGATTTCTCTTCAAATATGGATTTTATTTTCAGTGCATGAATTTTTTCTTGAAAAACATATTCGTGCAAGTGAATATTTCTTGAAAAGCATTGAGTGCAGAAAATTTTTCTTGAAGTGGCAAATTAAGTTAATTTTGTATTAAATATCGTTAAAAAAATTCCGGAAAATATCTCTTATATTCACGTTATACGTATCCTTAGTTGACATATAAGCATATTTTGCATGAGAATCAGATGCGCTTGCAAACTCAGCCAAGCTATTATTGTTCCATAACTTAATAGTTTAATATTATAGACTACAAATGCTAACTTTTTATTTCTTTCGAATGTCAATTGATTTTTTTTTCCACCCAATGTGGTGAACCATAAGTAATTTCTCTGTTGCTGTTGTTGAAGACATTATTACTACTAGTACTATCAGTGCAAGTTTGGCCAACTTGTCCCTAATACATATTCCTTTACACCAAACTATTGGATTAATATTTTCAGCAGACTTTAAAAGATATTTACCTTTTTTTTTTTTCCTTCAGAAAAACTCTCCTCGTTCTGATATTCAGCTTGTCCTTATTCTTCACAAGTCGAGCTGATAATAAAATTTTTACTAGCTTTTGTTAATTTCAATAAATATTAACAGCCATACTAATGGTCAGCTTGTTAGATGTAATATTATTTCATTATAATCAACAAATAATGAATTTTTAAAACATGCAAGCAAAATATATCTTCATCTAGAATGCAAAATGTGCAAAAATTACTGAGAATCTTTATTCTTATACTGATATTATTCTTATCATCTATAATTATTCTTGATATTAATTATTTAAAACTCTTAGCAACAATTTTATAAGAAAAGTTTTGGACACACAGAATTGTTAGTTAAAGCTTTTATTCAATCTAATTCCATTTAGAATAAAAATTGCATAAGAAAATTAGTAATTATGATTAATGTTACTAACTAACAGGGAAAATTCTTCATAGGTATTAATCATCTATTATTAATTAAAAATATTTAAAAAATCTATCTAAATTTATTAAAAAATTTATAATTAAAAAGATATTTATAATTAAAAAATAGGATCTTTTTTATAATGTGAATAATAAGTTTTTAAAATAATTTGGTACTGAATTGCTCTATATAATTAAGAACAATTATGTGCACTTAAAATTGTTCTAGAGTCTCAATTTTAAGGTTTTTATTCAGTGTCATTCAGTTTACTATGTCTTTCTTAGTTTTATTTTTATTTTCATATATAGAATCATGAATATTTTTTTAAAATTATATAAAATAATAAAAAAATTTAATAAAATATTAAATGAAATAGTTAAGGTTTATCCTCATGGTAGGTAGCCTCTTAGAGAATATTCTTTAAGAAGAATATTAGAGAATTTTACATCTCTATGTAGAGACTTGATATGTTGTAGTTATATAAGCAAGATCATTGTTCTTTTAAAAAGGTTAATATGTAAGTTCTTTATAAGAAAAACTCTTTAAGGTAATATAGTTTTCAGGTTGGGAGAAACAGAAATATAAATTTTTCAGCCTGGATGCTTGAATTTAAGAAAATTATTAATAACTGTTGATACTTATAATTATCAACAAAAACAATGTAATTATGTGATGTTAAGATTTTTTTTTCTTGTTTCTTAAATTTAAAGGTTCCTTTTACTTTTTTTTTATCAGTGTCCTAAACAGCTAGACGAGTTTAAAGAATTATTCTCTTATTTAAATCTGGAAGATTTATTAATTGCTACCTCTACTAGCCCCTCAAAAGCAATCAGAGTCCTTACAGAATAATGTTTTGAGTAGAACTATTAAGCTCCCCATTTCTATGAAACATTATGTATCTAAGTTAATATAATAGTTTTGAGCCCCATTTTATGGAGATTTTTAGCAAAAGTTTAGTTGTGGATATAATTTTGCCTCTTTGCTACTAGCTATGATAACGGTGGAAAACATTTTTTTCCCTTCGAAAATTAGAATTTACTGAAATAAAGTGATAAAGTGTTGTCAGAGTAAATAATTTTACTGCGTATCATAAAAATAGACTTCCTTACAAGCATCCTAATTTACCATCTTATGTTTCTTGTCTTGTTTTCAGAACATTTAACTTCTCTGGTGCAGGCTGCTGAAGAAAATGATGTCATTTTCTTTTATGCCCTCTCTCCAGGATTAGATATTACTTATTCAAATCCAAAAGAGATACAAGCTTTAAAACGGAAACTAGAACAAGTTTGTATAGTTTTGTAATTTTTTCTTACTATTGGAATTAATCACTTTTTAAATTTATTTGAATTATTTAGTTTTTTTTTTCCTTTGTACTCAAGGTTAACTAGTTCTTTTCATATGCCAGTTTATAAGGACTTTTTCTATAACTGTTAAATATTGATATCTATTAAAAATGACTTTATATATTACTCCCTGTATAGAGCAAAATTAGGAAATTTTGTTGCCAACTGGTGACTAGTAGTTGCATTTTTTAGTCTTCATTTTTTCAAAAGTTAAAAATTCTAAATAGCTAAAAAAAATATAAATATATATATTTATATTATTAGTTTAAATAATTTTTCTTTGAAGCCTTTTTTGAAACATAGTATACAAAATCTAAAATGAAGAAATAAAAATAAAAAACATCTTAACCTCCCCAAATAGGTTTAGTTGAAATTTAATCATTGTGTACCACATTTTAAACTCATAAAATTTAAGATTTGGGTTTTTAAAAGGATATTGACAATAAAAAAAATTTATGTTTAATAATAAATATAAAATGTATTCATTACAAAACTAATCTAATATAATTGGAACACTAGTGGTGAAATTATATTAATTAGATTACTTTTAAATATTGTTATCTATAAATTTAAAAAAAAGTAATCTGAAATTATCTTGACTCAAATTAAACCTTTAATAACCTAATCCAACCCTCCCCTCCTGAAATTTTGAACTAGGATAAAATACAGTGATATGGAATTCTTTCAAAAAAATAATTAAATAAGGAAAAGAATTAAATAATTAAATAAGGAAAAGAATTAAATAAAAAGGAAGAAAATAGAATTAATTTAAAAAAAGAATTATCTTAAAAATTAAGAAGAAAACACTGCAAACTGACTTGAAACAAACAAAAAAAATTAGTAAATTATTGAGAAACAAATATCTATAAGCTACAAAAGAAAAGAAAAAAAGATAATTTGAAAACCATATTATATTTAGCACTATATAAAAGTTTATTTTCAACTTTAAAGGCAAATGCATTGAAATATTTATAATATCTGTAATGTCTAAGAAAATCAAAACAAGCATAAAATAAATTTATTTTCCCATTTTCATGAAAAAGGTGTCGATTTACAGACAATTTTTTAATTACCATTTGTATATTTAGTCGGTCCCGCAGTGGACTGATCGTTAAAACACGGTTCCCAGCAGATCACCGAAGTCAAGCATCACTGGCTACGGTCAGTGTGCGGGTGGGTGACCACTTGGATCAGTCTGCCTAGGGACCGAGGGTGTGCGATATTGGTCCTCGTTAAACTGTGCTGCCGTAAAGTGCTTGACTTCGCGCGCAGGTCGTCGGACTTCCAAAGGGGGAGGCCATCCCCTCCGCAGAGGATCAAAATTGTGATGGCATGTCTTCGGATCATCCTCCGGGATGTTTCCCAGACCGTCGCCAATAGCCCATTGTGCAGCTCTAGTGCGACTTAAATTAACAACAACCTGTATATTGGTCACTTTGTGGTTGGTAGTGACCAATAATTTTGTTCTACAATTTCCTGAATAAAATTTGGTTTTAAAAAATATTCAACTTTGGCTTTCAACTATAAATCTTAGAATTTTGAAAATCTTCTACATGCCAGTTTGAGATTGTTGATAATTACTAAGAAAACCTCACTTCATTATTTACGAATGGTAGATTAGATTAAGCTTCTGACCTTTAAGTGACAAAATTCCCACCTATCTAAAATTAGTTAATTGAAAAATCATCCTTCTTACCACTGTTTTCTGATTGGAAGATGAAGTGAATCTGTCTAGTCCACACTTGTATTTGAAAGGGGAAAAAAGTATAAACATCTGGAAGCAATAAAAAGGAAAATATCAAAACCGTCATCGGGTTAATATAACGATTCACGTGTAATTATTATTAATTTTTTTTAAATAACGTCAGGTACTTGAACTCTAGTTCTTCACCTCGGAAGATGCCGGAAGTGTTGCTCATTTAACTTTACCCAGTGGGCACCTGTGAACCAAAGTCGCAGTCAGGCACGCTAACAGCTCCACTACCTGGCCGGCAACGTATAATTATGGAATATATATTAATTTTATGTAGTTAATTTTCATAATATTTTATTTATGAAAGCATAATTAAATATTGTAAAATTATAATGTAATAAATATTATAATGTTTTTTATTATTTGTCTGTCCACTTACCGAATCTAACTTAATTGTAAAACTTATTTTTATATATTTATTTATTTTGTTATATTTAGGTTTGTCAATTTGGCTGTAGGGCATTTGCACTACTTTTTGATGATATTGAACCTGAAATTAGTGAGACTGACAAAGAGGTTTATCAGTCGTTTGCTCATGCCCAAGTAGCTGTTGCCAACGAAATCTTTGAATATCTGTCACATCCAAAGTTTATATTTTGCCCTACAGGTATTGTTATTTAACTATAAGTTCAAGTTCGTTTGTTTCTTTTGTTATTATTACAGGATGTCTACCATGATTATAAACAGTGAAAACTGTGAATTTTTTTAAGGAAGCTCACAATCAACTCAGACAGTATTAGATTAGCTGAATAATAATGGTTACTCATATCTATACCATGTGTGTTTTTTTTAAATTTATTATTAACCGTTTAAAAATCATGTAATTATATCTTATAAAAACTTATCTAACTAACATTTATTCTAACATTTAATGTAACTAACATTTATTTCGCTTTTTGTCAATGCTATTTTAATAAATTCTATTCATTAATATTTTCATTATTCTTTTTTTTTTCTATTAAACAAGCACCCTTTTTTAATTTAAATTAAATGTTTTTAAGGATTGCAATTTTAAGCATTTTTAAAAGATTTTTATACTTAGAGCTTTATATAATTGATAATTAATTTTAATACTTTCCCATTTTGACGGCACAGATAATCAAGTCACCAAGTGCGAGTTTACTTGGGTTTTTTTTTCTTTTTGAATTTTTTATGCAACAGCTATTTTTTAAAAGAAAATCCAGGAAATGAATGAATAAAATAGATTGATTTCCTTGAGCTGGTGCAATGTAAAAATTGTCGAATTTATTAAATAAAAAGTTTTTGATTAGTATCATTAAATTTAAGCTATAAAATATTAAACAGCTTAAAATAAATTCTAAGTTTATATGTTAACTTTTAAATGTATATACATGCATAAAAGTTTAAATTTTTATATTTCTGTTAATGATACATTAATTATTTTAAATGAAGTGTTTCAGATATTTCTTTCTTTCTAGAGTCTTAAATTCCTAAACACGTATACATGTTGTAAAATAATTATAATAAATTTAGAGTGGTGAATATACTCTTGGTTTTTTCTCAATTACGATCTGAGATTTTTTTATTTCAATGTTTATATATAAAAGAAAATCTGTCTAAGAACTGAGCTTGAACAATATATTTTTCGATGTTTTCAACAATCATCGGAGGAAAAATCTTATCTTTCCTTATATACACACTTTTATTTGTTCTTCAAATTATGCAAATCTTGTGATAAATTAAAAATAGGAATCCAAAAATCATGCAAAAATGCATAGCAATAACTGCAAAGTTGCATTAAGACCTCATGGATTTACAATGAATTTGGTGCAAAATCAAATTTAGGTGGTCGAAAAGTGATTGCTCATATGTGTGATTCAAGAGCAATGAGTCGTAATATTTTCAATTTAAAAATATCGGGATTTTTAAAGTTATCTCGATATCCATGGGTATAACTAAGAAAAGTTCTCAAATAGTTATAACTATACAACACAGGACTTGCTTTTTTAATTCTTAAGAAATTTATTTCAACACTTGTTTTAAAAAAAAGCACCTGTTTCAGTATTTTGAACTAAGAATCACCTTGATTCAGTGGATAGAGCATCCCCTTCCTAGTGAAAGAATCCAGGTTTGAATCCCACTAGCAGCTGGTCGATAGTATTCTACTCCCGACTCCCACTGACTACAGTGCTGACGTAAATAATTTTTATTGGTAGATAGATCATGAGTTAGAATTCCCTTGTTGTCAACCTAACTGTGTTTTTTATCGGCATGATAACGCAAATACCATCAAAGTTCCATCAAAGAGTTCTCCATGAAGGTTAGTTTGTGTCAATGCTTGGTTCAGGAGTTTCCTTGTCTACTGGGCTGAGCTCAAAATTACAAAACTAGAGCGTTGATCACTCATTGTCTAAACTTGGAATTGGGTTGGTTGTTCAACGCCTGTTAAACAAAATATTTTGAACTAATTTCCTATTAAATTATTTTTTAGAATACTGTGCTGCAAGAGCAATTCCTAATGTCCAAAATTCAGAATACCTCAACACAATTGGCCAGAAATTACACATTGATATTGACATTATGTGGACAGGTAAAATGATTTTACTTTTGTAATATTTTGTTGCAGGAAGATTTTCTCAATCAATATCCTTTACTCAATCAAAAACAAATGGTTTATTTTACTTTTGTATTAAGATTAATAATTTTAAATATCGCATAAAATGTTGTTAAAAGGCTTGGGGCAAATTACAGATAGGCTAATGCTGTATCAGAAGTAGTATTTTTACATCAAACTGCTCCTTATTTTTGTTTTCTGGTAGGCAGAGTGTGCCAAAAATAACAGACCAACATAAATAACTTTTGTTCTAACTATCAAATCTTTATGTTTTAGGACTCAATCATAATGGTTCAAGGGGGTGACCTCAAATATGCTAATTAAATAGTGCAGACATTATTTTAAGTTACGAAATCACACACAAAAATGTACTTTCATTGAATAAACATACCTTTTTTTCAACGGATTTGGATTTCTGACCCTTAAAATATTGTCCCTTAAGTATTGTTTGGTCAGAGGAACTGTCCAAAGTTTGAACGCCTGAAACTATGGAGATCATATTTCCAAGATTGCCCCTATATTTTGAGGGTCAGAAATACGAATCCATTTTTATAAAAAATTGCACATGTTTATTAAGAGAAAGTGCTTTTTTCTGTCTAATTTTGTAACTTAAAATGTCATCTGCACTAATTAATTAGAATAATTTGAATTCACCTCCTTGAACCTTTAAGATTGAGTCCTATAACATGAAGATTCAATCATTAAATCAAAAGTTATTCAGAGTGTTGTTGTTTTTTTTTTCTTTTTTAGCAAAGTTTTGTTCAACTTTCTGAAATTTTCACTAGCTAACAGGACAAGGCGGGAAAAAGTCTTTTTATTTTTCCTTAAAGTACTCTGAATAATTTTAAAAATGAGGCTTATCATTATATTGAAGCTAGAACATTAACTTACATCTTGAAAATATGAATAAATAAACTATACTTACCAATTTCAGTATCTTAAAAATATTCTATTTGTTACATATTATAAAAAACTACTTAAGTTTGATTAAAAGCTGCATTTGTTGAATGGTGTGACTGTCTTATAAATTTTAGGACCAAAGGTAATCTCAAAAGATATCACTGTTGAATCCATACAAGAGTTATCAGAAGTTCTCCGTCGTCCACCCCTCATTTGGGACAACTTGCATGCCAATGACTATGACCAAAAGAGACTCTTTATGGGTCCTTACTGTGGTAGGTCTACTGAACTTATTCCAAGACTCAGAGGAATATTAACAAATCCTAATTGCGAGTATGAAACCAATTATATACCGATTCATACTTTATCTCAATGGAGCAAGTGTACAGTAGATGGTAAAAGAGAATTAAATTTAAGTAAGTAACTCAAATAACTTTTTGCATTTCTTAAATCTTTATTTTTCTATATTCAAATGCTAAGTTTACTTTTATAAGCAAAACTGCCCTAAATAATATTTGTAAAGAAATTTTAACCATCATAATATAAAATTAATAGAAACATTAGAGAATTTTTTGTCCTAAATAATNAAAATTTATCGAATTTCGTTCCGATTTTTTGGTTTTCTGATTTCCGGATAACGGGTTCTGTACTGTACTTGTTTTTAAAAAAAAGTATCTGTTTTAGTGTCTTGAACCGAGCGCCCTCCCCGTGAAAGAATCCAGGTTTGAATCCCAGTAGCGACTGGTTGATAGTATTCTACTCCCGACTCATGCTGACGTAAATAATTTTTAGTGGTAGATAGATCATGAGTTAGAATTCCCTTGTTGTGTTGACCTAGCCATGGTTTTTATCGGCATGGTAATGCAAATGCAGGATAGTTTCATCAAACAGTTCTCCATGAAGGTTAGTTTGTACCAATACTTGATTCAGGAGTTTCCTTGTCTACTGGACTGAGCTCAAAATTACAAAACTAGAGAGTTGATCACTCATTGTCTAAACTCAGAATTGGGTTGGTTGTTCAACGCCTGTTGAATAAAATATTTTGAACTAATTTCCAGTTTAATTATTTTTTAGAATACTGTGCTGCAAGAGCAATTCCTAATGTCCAAAATTCAGAATACCTCAACACAATTGGTCAGAAATTACACATTGATATTGACATTATGTGGACAGGTAAAATGATTTTACTTTTATAATATTGATACATATTTATTGCAGGAAGATTTTTCTCAATCAATAACCTTTAATATATCAAAAACAAATGGTTTATTTTAATTTTGTATTCAGATTAATAATTGTAAATATCACATCAAATGTTGTTAAAAGGCTTGGGACAAATTACAGATAGGCTAATGCTGTATCAGAAGTAGTATTTTTACATCAAACTGCTCCTTATTTTTGTTTCCTGGTAGGTAGAGTGTGCCAAGAAAAATGGACCAACCTAAATAACTTTAGATCTAATTATCAGATCTTTACATTTTAGACTCAATCTTAATGGTTCAAGGGGATGACCTCCAAAATATTAATTAAATAGTGCAGACATTATTTTAAGTTAAGAAATCGCACACAAAAATGTACTTTCACTGAATAAACATATCTTTTTTTCAGCGGATTTGAATTTCTGACCCCATAGTTTGGTCAGAGGAACTATTAAAAGTTTGGACCCCTCAAACTGTGGAGACCATATTTCCGAGATTGCGGAGATTTAGGGGTCAGAAATTCGAATCCATTTTAAAAGGAAAAAAAAGGCATGTTTATTAAGAGAAACTACGTTTTTCTGTCTTAATTTCGTAACTTAAAATGCCATCTGCACTAATTGATTAGAATAATTTGAAATCACCTCCTTGAAACCTTAAGATTGAGTCCTATAACATGAAGATTCAATTATCAAATCAAAAGTTATACAGAATGTTTTTTTTTCTTAGGTGTTGATATTTTTCTTTTTATTTAGCAAAGTTTTGTTCAACTTTCTGAAATTTTCACTAGCTAACAGAACAAGACAGGATGGCAAATTAGTTTTTTTTTTTTCTTTAAAGTAATAATTATTTAAAAAATGGATAATTTTTTATCATTATATTGAAGCTAGAATATTAACTTACATTTTGAAAATAATGTGTAAATAAACTGTACTTATCAATTTCAATATCTTAAAAATGTTCTATTTATTACATTTTATTAAAAGCTATACTTAAGTTTTATTAAAAGCTGCATTCGTTTTGTAATCTGTTGAATGTCTTATAAATTTCAGGACCAAAGGTAATCTCTAAAGATATCACTGTTGAATCCATACAAGAGTTATCGGAAGTTCTCCGTCGTCCACCCCTCATTTGGGACAACTTGCATGCCAATGACTATGACCAAAAGAGACTCTTTATGGGTCCTTACTGTGGTAGATCTACTGAACTCATTCCAAGACTTAGAGGAATATTAACAAATCCTAATTGCGAATATGAAACCAATTATATACCGATTCATACTTTATCTCAATGGAGCAAGTGTACAGTAGATGGTAAAAGAGAATTAAATTTAAGTAAGTAACTCAAATAACTTTTTGCATTTCTTAAATCTTTATTTTTCTATATTCAAATGCTAAGTTTACTTTTATAAAGAAAACTGCCCTAAATAATATTTGTAAAAAAATTTTAACCATCATAATATAAAATTAATAGAAACATTAGAGAATTTTTTGTCCTAAATAATGTTTCTATTAACTTTTTTGACTATCATCAGAAATGTATCAAAGTTCTGCCTATTATGTCCCCCACCCTTTGTGTATAACACAATGCTAGTTATATCAAAGTAAAAAAATGAATGCATTGAAACTTACTTAAAGAAAAACTTATTACTTTGCAATTTGCAGGTTTTTTTTGTAGTTGTTAGTCTTTCATTAAATATTTCTTATAAATAACTATAGTGTTATATCCTTTTATCTCAATTACTTTTCTCTATAAGCAGAGACTCGATTATTTATTTTATTTTTTTATTTTGCAATTTCCGATTTTTTTTTTATATTTTAATATTTTTTATGGACGATTAACAATTATCATTCTTTATGAGCACCAATTCAAATAAACTTTAGTTTTCATTGGGGCATTGCATTTTTTCTGAAAAATAAGGTAATATAGAAAATTGAAATTTTCGACTCTCAAAGATCAGAAATTTAGTCATTCATGTGCATTTCAAAAAGACAAGCTTTTACTTTTTTTACATTTTCAAAACGCATTGTTTCCAAAAATATCTGTATGTAAGTCAATAAAAAAATTACTGATTGAAAAAGTGTAGATAAGCGCACATTCATTATTTTCTTAAAAAAGCTATCCACTAATACCAAAATCCCATCCCATGGCTCCATTTTTGTAACTTTAAGTGGGAACCCATATTTTTTTTACTATACATTCGGATTCTTTAGAAAAAAGGTCACTCTATTTGACCTATAGGTCACAGGTGGCACTTTAACCGAGAAAGTTTCAAATTGGGTACTAACTGTTTAAAATGGCAAATCTTAAAATCAGATTACCCACCAGATTAAATATATATATATTTGCAATATGCGTGGTCAGAAAATACTACTTTTTTAAAGGCTTTTTTTGTCTATTTAATTTTTTCAGTTACAGCGCCATCTGTGGAGAAAATTGTGTAAACCTATAGGTCAAATAGGATTACTTTGTTCTGGAGTATCCCAAATCTGAAATAAAAATTAGGGGCTCATATTTCAAAGTTGCCCCCAACCTGCCCACAGCGGGGCAGAAGGTCAAATGTGGTATCTTTAGAATGCTTTTAAAAAATTTGTTTATCTTCACTTTTTTTATGTATGTACTGTTACCGAGATATTTGACAGTTTCCAAGCTTTTTTTACACCTTGTAAATTAAATGTCATTATTTTTTTTTTATCTAGGTGAGTCTGTCTGTGCAGATATAAAGCTAGAAACTGAAAATGAGTTTGGCTCTGTGGAGGATATACCTTCACACCTTAGTCCTAACACTTACCATCCTGCTAATGCTCTGCGTGTAGCTGTGCAAGATTGGCTCCCAGAATTTTACAAGTCCAAAAATGCCCTTGGCCGCTTATTAGGCTCTGGCCCTTTAGTTCCTACTCCTATTCCAGCATGTCCACTTCCAGTCATAACAGCTTGTTTCACTACCTCAAACATGACCACTCCTAATGCATCTGGAAGGACAAGTCCAGGCCTAGACTCAAACTTTCAACCCCTTTCTAGTGAGTTAGTGAACTCTTTAATAACTACTAAAGAAGCAAACCTGGAGCCTATGGACTGCAACCCCTTGCCCCCTTCTCCAAAATCCTCACCACCTGTGGAAGTCGAGGTGGAAAGTGAAATTTGTGTCGAAACAACGCCTAAATCCGACGAGGTCGAAGCGACCGCCAAAGATGACGGTGCTGAGGAGATGCAAACTGAGCCCATCGATGTAACGGGCACGTCTAATGGAAGTGAAACGGAGGATAGACAGCTTACGGAGAAAGACGTTAGCCTATTGATAGACTTGTTTTACTTGCCCTTCGAACACGGCAGACAGGGTCTGAAAATCCTCCAAGAATTTCACTGGTTGAAATCGCATGGATATCTTGTATGCCAAAATCCTAAGAAAAAGAGGAATGAACCTGATAATCCTGAAGTTCAGGAGTGGTTGAATAGAGCAACTAGATTTGATGCATTGACTCAATCTGTAGGGAAATTATTGATGCGCTTGACGTTCTGTCCTAATCGGTCTCTTCTCTATGATCTTTATCCTTACATTTGGGACATTAAAGGTGTTATTTCCATGCTGAATTCTTACCTGAAGTGGATTGGTAAGTAATTTGATTATCTGCTTTATTCTTTAGTAAAAAAAAAAAGTCCAAATCTTAGGTAACTAAAATTCATCCATTGGATTTTCCTGTTGACAACAGGATTTTGCTAGGTTCTCTTGGTTTAATAAAAAGTTTTATTTTTATTACATATTTTAACAAATTCCCTTCAGTTAGGAAAACTTCTGAAAGAAATACCTATTAAAATAGATTTTTTACTTAGATTATTGCTTGTTTAAGTATTTGAATATACAGTGAATCCGCACATCACGGACAATCCTACTGAACGGATGCCTCTCACAGAGTTGCCATCTTGCTCCGCTTTGAAAAAAAGTCTTTTCTTGTGGTAATGAAATTTAAGTCATTTTTAGGTTAGTATTTTTCCGACTACTAAAAATGAAAAATTCAAAATATATGAAACTTTATCGCAAGTATCTTATGGTGACACTTTAAAGAGTATGCGTAATTATCCCTATTCTACAAGTTTTACTGTTCAATTCACTACCAATTTATTACAACTTTTGCAGAAGGCAGAGCAATTGGCATCCCTGCTCTCATTGTGGACATGTTTTTATTTCCCCGTGAATTTTCTATGAATGAACCCTTATGTACCCTCTCCACATAGCAGACAGTCATTTATGACCCGAAAGATATTTTCTGTCTCTTAAAACTGTACACCAATTTTTCAAAGAATACTTTGAAAAAATTATTTATTGAAAATCAAACAGAAAAAAAAAATTATGCAACGTTCCACTATTTTTAAAAGAATGTAAATTTTTACCATATCCTTAATTAAAAATATTAATCTATTTCACTACTAAAGAATCCTATCTTCCTCTTCTCCCCTTCCTTTATCTTAGCAAAGGAAGGGAAAATGATACTGTGTATGTGAAATATGTAGGAGTATCTTTTCATTAGGACAACACAAGTTGTAAGAGACCCCATCACAAACTGAAATGCCAGATTAAATACTTTAAATTCCTCTTCCCAACGTAAAATGTCTTTCTTTCAATTTCACTCCGATATTTAACTCAGCCGGGTTCAAAAACAAATCTAGTCATTGAGGTGTTCATATAAATCAAACATTTATTCAGGCGCTTGACGAATTATTATGGTTGTGAATATTATTCAATAGAAAATTAAGCTCTGATAATGATTGTGAATATTAAAGCTCTTCATAGGGCCTAGATTCTTACAGGTATGTATTGCTGCTTTCTTTTTTCTGTGCATGACAGAAGGTTTACCTTCTAGACTTTTTTTCCCAGTTTCTTATCAAGTGATTGGGAGATGTAAGGAGTGTTAACCTAATAATATGAGAAAGTGACATATGACTAAAATTATCGGTATTATATGACTAACATGAATGTCTTTGTAAAAAAGAAAAACATATTCATTTATCTGTAACTACATCTAAAATTATGAACATATATCAAACTTTTTCTTTTTGCATGGAAAAAGTATTTTTTTTTTAAAGTTTAAAATGTATATTAATGTAAATAGTAATTATATATTATTTAATTATTTTTATATCTGTACAACTATTGTAGAAAAACTTTATGGCTTTAAAATCCGTTATTAGTGTATCCTTCCCGTAAACGAACAACTCTCGTAGGCGAACAATTTTGTCAGTCCCAAGAATGTCCGTCTAACCGAGGTTTCACTGTATAACATTTACTTCTGAATAATGCAGTAAGTTCCATTTAGCTTTCCTTTCTTCAACGAAAGCTGCGGTTCATAAAACTATCTAAAATTAATGCAATATTTATTACTCTTCAAAATTATGAGTTCTATAAATTTGATAAAAATATTTATATTCAAATTCATTTAATTTCAATCATAAATGGAAAATCTTATAGGCAATTTACGTTTCCATTGTAATATAGTTTTTTATTTTATTGACTATACAGAGTCCATAGTTGTCATGATTTTCTATTTAAAAAAAATTTTATCTAATTATTTATCCAGATTTGTTTTCTCCTGATATTCCTGATTTTTGAGTGTGTTTAGAAGATCTCATTTTCTGAGAATACAATGTGAATTCTAATTGGATTGATTTGAAAAATGAAATGATTTGTATTTTCAATCCAGCATCTTTTTATTATACTCAATAATGCTTGTAAAATTGGTAAAATTTAATGGTCCGAACTTAAGAACCCCCTAATAATTATATTCATGTTTCAAGTATGTAGCTTTACCTGCATAGAATTTAAACATTTTGTAAAGAAATTCAATTAGAAAATTTTTGGTGGATTAATTAATCAAATACTTATTTAATATTTTCAGCACGCCCTCATATATATATATATCTAATAGAATTAGAAAATAAAAATAAAATTTAAAAAAATTTTTATTGGGAAAACATAAAGGTCTCTTAAGAACGCATTCCTTTCAGCAGAGTTTCCCGTACTTATGACTTTTATGTACCCTTTCTAAATTTTTCATAACGCTATGTACCACTAATAAAAAAATGAATAGATTTTTTACTGTAAAAAAATTGCACAAAAGTGCAATTGACAACTAGCTGTTGACACCACTAATTATTAACTGTTAACTCTGCAAAAAATTGACAATAGAAAAATAAGTAATTGTAAATTTTCATGGCTGGCTTTGATTTTAAATTTAAAAAAATTTGAAAATTTCGTTTGTTGCAAGATATTTTGCATAAGAAAGCGTACCCCCGCTGAACTGTTCTTGTACCCCTGGGGGTATGCGTACCACACTTTAGAAAACACTGCTTTACAATGATGACTTGTGGTATTTCGAACTAAAGACTAATTATCCAGAGATGAAAATCAAACTTTATAATGTATCTACATTGCTGAAAAATTTTAAAAAATGCAATTGAAAATGAGTTTAAGAGGAAAGTAGAAAATCAGAAAACGAACCTGTAAACCTATATGAAGTAAAATAAAATAAAAATGCCTTAAAATTAGGTAGACTAATCTATCAGTTAACAAAAATCGCTTAGATAAAAAAATATAAAAATTAGCTTATACCGTATAAAATAACTGGTAATATGTATATACCATTTTCTTTTTTTTCTTTTCTTTTTTTTTTTTAAGGCTAATAATATTTTTTTAACTCCATTTTAAGTTTTTTTATTTTAGAGGTCATATTTTGAAAGAAAGAAAAGAAAAGACATGCATTAAGGAAATTCTATAATCATGAGAACTGATTGATTATCCACTAATCTAAACACAAAAATTGTGCCCATTTTCTTTGTGGTTGGCAAGGGATCTCATGTTTCCAAATTTATTTTATAATTATTCTGTCTATATATATATATATATTTATTTATTTATGAAAATCATTGAGCAATATAATGATTAGCTATATTTTTAATAGTTCGAAAAAGCATTGCTGATTAAAAACCTAGTCAGTTACCATGTAACTAATAAAATGCTTCTACCTGTCATGTTGTTTTCTAATGAAAATTCCTGAAATTTGCGAAATACCTAACTGAAAACAATACTCAAAAACGCTATGATCTTGGAACTGGAATCTTTCCAGCATTGTTGCGACTGCTGCTGATTGTCGCATTATCTGCATATTAATTTCTATTTTTGAAATGATGATCCTCGCTATTCTCTTTTACAAATTGAATTTAAACAACATAAAGTTTTTGTATTTAATTAAATTATGCTGAACTGTAGCAATAATCACTGTCTGACTTCATTAGAGTTACAAGCAAATCAGCATCGATGGTGACAGTGCTGCAGGTTGCCTCCGTAAATTCTTCTCCCACTAACAAGATGTAAAGCGAATGTCACCTCAAAGAATAAGAAAAATATGACTTGTCATTATATTGCCTCTGACCCTTTATATGTTTTTTTTTTCTTTTCATGCCATCTTAATGTTTATTTCTTCATTCTTTATCTGTTCATTCATGGTTTTGTTTTAGTGGGCAAGTTTCTATAATGACATTTTTTTTCTTCTATTTTTATAGCACTGCGGCGTGTTCCTTTGCCTGTGACAAGTTTCATTTCCGCTCCTTTCACATGTACGCATCCCTGCTTTTGTATTTTAGGCTTTCATTTGGTAACAGAATACTTTTTTACAGTTAGAAACAGCAATTTTTTATTTATGCAGTGAAAATATTCAAAATCTGGATTTCTGCCTCTGCAACACAAGTTTTTGATCCTGTTCATTTTCTTCCAAATTTAGTTTGGTTTCCTAAAAAATTATGGGGCAAAATTATAAAATTTAGTTACTGGCCATTAACATTTAGCCATTTTTAACAGTGGCCACTTTTTCCAAAATCAAAAGTTTTAAATAACTTAATAATGTCAGGCATATTCCTTTTGAAGCATTTCTCAAAATATGCTGAACATTACAAGGTTCGTTTCCAAAACAGAGAAAAATTTTAAGAGACATGGGTGAAATAAAATAATCTTCAGATTATAATAAAATATTAATAATAATTCCTTATTCATTAAAAGAAAAGTAATAAAATGTACGTGGAATGCATTTTCAACAAAAGAAGTGGCGATTGTTAGACCAATTTTTAATTCCACTCGTATTTCAACACCCTAAGGCCAGTGGCGACTATTAATTTTGCCCTACTATACTAACAATAAATAATTTTTAGAATAAAAAAATTATATTAATGAAAAATTGCTAGTTATCATTACTGCCATTGTGGTTTTACTTATTTATGAAAATTTTTGTATATCTTTATGTGATTTATTTAAAACCCAATATACTAATAAGACTTTGCTTCTTTAGGAGATGAAAACGAGTCTCGGTTTCTAAATCTGTTATTTTATTCTCATTGTAAATCCATGGTTGTAAAGGATTTTTTTTGACTGAATTCTTAAAGAAGATTTTTTTTTACTGTAAGCAGTTATCATAGACATTTTTGCACTGATATTTGGGTTTGATGGTTATTAATATACTTTTTTTTTTTTAGTTGTATGATTCTTAAGATTTAGTAGTACAAATTAGGTTCAGCGAAAATAAAAATTATAGCATTTTGTAAGAAATAAAATAAAAACTTACGATATTTAGTACGGTGTAATTTATAATAGCTGCTAATTAAGCAATTTAAAATTCAGTAAAAATATTGGTTCTTTTAACAGTTGAATAAACTTTTTCTCTTTAACTTCATATACATGTATATCAGGTCTGCAACTGGTGACTAAAATGTGACTATTTTCGGCATGCGGCGACTATGGCAACTTTTTTTTTTTGCCTAAAAATGCAACTATTTTCAGGAAAAGAAAACTATTGAGAGACTTTTCTGTACTCCTAGCGCTGTTTTTTAGCATAATTGAGTTGAAAACTTGCAGCCTGCGAAAGCTTCTGAACACAATGAATTTTTTTTTTCTTAAAAAATAAAAAATTTCGACTTGCAAATTTGAGTCATCACTTTTTAATTCACTCAATTTGCCCAGATCCCACTGTAAGGCTTTTTTGTTTCTCAGTCGCCTTTTCCACTATTATAGTTACAAAATTCTGCATGATTTTAAAAAGAAAAGAATTTTCTATTCAATATTTACTATGCGGAAATTCTGAGTTAAAGAAATAACTTTTTACAATATATGTTTATATATATATACATTTGCTGAATCAATTATTGTTAAATGGGGGAATTTTTTAGAAAAATTATGTTTTTTTAATTAAAAAGTATTTTTTCGGATGAATTCTAATTATTAAAAGTATTTAATTTTCTGCAAATATACAAATTTTTTTATAAAAATTTAGTGCTATAACACTAACGTTTATATAAGAATTAACATATTTGCCTCCAACTTGACTAAATGAATCCTGGTATATGACAGTTAAGTCGTTTAATAATTTTATAGTTATATTTTTGATAAATTTTTGTTTTCATTTAGGCAGCTTTTCGTGCTTTAGGCTACTAAAAGCAACTATTTTGTTCATTTTTTTTCTGTGGCAACCCTGTTATATATAGAAATATTGAATTGTTTTTTTTTTTTCTTTTTCATTTAATTTAAATTATTCAACATTATTGTACGTAAATTTTTTTTTCTTTTGTAAAGCTATTTTGTTGTAAAATATAAAACTTAATTTGTGGTTCTTCCTTTTTGTTTTTCTTGGAAATTGAATGAATAGATTGCAATTATTAGGAATAGCAATAATTCCAACCCCGTAAACAAATTAAGTTATAAAATCAGTGTAATTGTTCTAAGGTATGAAGTTTTTTTTTCTGTAATATCAGTAGAGCCATGGTTTTATAATGTGAACTTTTCTTTCCTATAGAATAAGTCAATGGATATACTAATTTGCTTAATTTCTCCATTGCGAACATTTTAGGAATCACACCAATAAGTTTACTCAAGACTGCCAACTCCTAAATTTCGATTTGATCTTAACTGCGATTACATTTTGCAAATTCATATTAATGTATTTGAAATTGTCTACGTTGTTATTATTGGTTGATAATTTTTATTAAATATAACTTTGTCTTATTTTTAAATATAAGTGTATGCTCTTGTGCTAGCAAAGTTTCTTGTCGCAAAAAAAAATATTTTGGAAAAAATTTTGATTTTTTTTTTCTTAATTTCTTTTTTTTGCCATCAAATTTTTCCTTTACGAATGATGCTGAGCACTGTATCCATAACTGGGTATTGCATCAATAACTGCAAACTAACCAAGACTGCACAAATTTCTCATAGCTTAATATTTCCCCATTTATTGTATTAATTTTGGTTGAAATTCCTGTCAAAATCATGGCCTTTGTTTCAGTTTCTATAACTTTTTAAAAATATTTTTATGAAGTAAAATTTGTACATTGTTAAAATTGTTTAATAATAATTTTTGAAAAATAAATAAATGAAAGAAATTCATATGATTTTACACAATTCTGGAATAAACTGGTATATTTGTGGTATTCAAATATATAAACAATTATCATATGAAGTTATTTGTGTTATATATAATGTAAAAGAATTTTTTTTTTTTAGAGAGTATGGCATAAGGAATTAAAAAAATTTTAAAATAATTCTTAAATCTGTGAATCTTTGCTTGCACAAGATCTCATTTTGTGCTTTTTAAAAATTGACTTTTACAAAAATAAAGTTTAGATTGTATTGGTGTATATATTTTGGTGTTTCATGCACTGTATTTGGCGTAGTGATATTATGCTTTGTGACTAACAGGGTTTTCTAAAGGTTATAAAGAAGCATTCATGAGTGGCGATCAGGAACCCTGGTCATTCCTTGGAGGCCTTACTTCTGAACTTCAAGTGAGTTTCAAAACTTTTTTTTCTTATAATTTATCTACTACAGCTGTAAATAATATATATATATATATTTCTATGGAAAAAATAGGAATTTGGAATATAGAACAAAAATCTGGAAGTTGTTTTAAAAGTTTTGGTTTAGGTAAAATATGAATGAAGTTTGAAATTTTAGGCTGCTTACCTCTTGATAGCAAAAAAACAATCTTTAATGGAATATTTGAAAATCTTTAATGGATTGTTTGAAAAGCTATGGGGTGGAACAAAGAAATTCAGCAATTAGGAAAATGGCTCACAGTTTTTCAGGCTTAGATTAGGCTCTGAATTCATGTTTCGGTAAATTGTATTATAACAACAGCAAATGATTTTTTCTGTTTTATTATTATGGAACAGTCAAAAAATTCTTAATACTGAGCCAGGGATTGACTAGGAAGTGGTCGCTTAAAAAAGCTTTTAGAAAACTATCACGTTATAACAAAGTTTTGCTTTTCCAACTAGAGAGACTGCTAAACTTACATCTCCTTGAAAAAAATTACCTATAAAGCTGTTTGATAACAATTGTCTAGTTCATCAAGTGACTACAAAGTTAAAATAAAATGTATGATTTTTTTTTTAACTGATATGAATAAACAAGGTAGGATTTCATTTCTCAAAATCAGCAGCTGAGTTTGCTATTGCTAAAAAATGCTAGTAGCAAAGCCAGGTTTTATACTAGTGACAAATGCAACAAAGTTATTATTGTGCGATGAATTGCAATATAAAATGGTTATTGAACAAATAATTTAAATGCTTATTTATTATGGAAGTTTAAACTGCTTTTTACTATGTATTATATTAAAATTATGCACTAAATTTAATACATTTGATAAAACACAAGAATTTTACAACATAAGGTGGTTACTCCGACCAAATAATATCTATCTGGTGCAAAAACAATTTGATAAAACTATACAACAATGTGAATTTATAATGTAACCGTTGCAAATTGTTCATCTGTCAGCCAGTAGTAACTAAAATTTGAAATCCTTGAGTCATAATTACGAGTAAGACATTTGGAAAATCATATAAAAGTGGCAAAAAAATTATCTAAAATAAAAATGATTTGTGGCATGATCATTATAAACTGAGCACATCAAAAAGGACCAATTCAAATACGAAATTCTAATATTGTAATGGTGTCATATTGAAATACTAAAATTTAAAAAGCCGTATAGAAATGGCTGGAAAAAGAATAAATGCTAAAAAACGATTGACGCAAGCAGACCATTCAGTCTAGCCTAAGACCATAAATGGTACTCACAGTTTTTGCTACCTTGTTTTTCTGTAAATAGCATTTAATTATTTTAAGAAGCAATTTGCTACATGCTTGTCAACAAAAATGCAGCCTATTAATAAATGCAATTAAAATAATTATTTTAACCTCTGAGCCTGCAATTCGAAAGTGACAGATCTCTGTCTATCCAATCAATAATATTAATTTTATTAACGTTTTGTTGAATATGATTTTATGAATAACTTTTATTTAAATCTTTAAAAAAAATACTCACGATAACCTTTTTAAATTATAGTTAAATTAATTATAATTTTGAAATTTTTATTATTTTTTTTTGCCTAACTTTTTTTGCTTTTGCTTTTTTTAGCTTTATAAATAACTTTTATTTAAATCTAAAATAAAATACACTCGATAACCTTTTTAAATTATAGTTAAATTAATTATAATTTTGAATTTTTTCTTTTTTTTGCTTAACTAAATTAAGGGGACACGGGACCTTTCAAATGAAAAGTTATGAAAACTTGTTTTTTAATTTAATTTTACTATTATGAACATAATTTATTTATTTTTTAGCATATTTTAGGAAATAGGCCAAGTAAAAACAATTTTGGTCAAAATTTTTTTAAAAATTTAATAAAATATGAAAATTTTAAAAAATACAAAAATTGTCCCTTGTGTCTGAAATTTCATCCAAATAATTTAAAATTTTTTCTATAGATAGATAATGATGATATAAAGACTCTCTAGCATCAGTTATTGTTTCACTTCAACAGGTTTTGAGAAAAAAAAATTTTTTTAGTTCCGACGCTTTTTTTTCGAAAATTTTCATTTCCTCCTACAGTTAAAGTTGTATAAAAAACTTTATAATTAATATTTCGTGAAAACAATGCTACATTGTCTTTATAACAGTCATATGAAGCATATGAAAAATTTTCAGGCAAAATTTTCAAATATTCAGACACAAGGGACAAATTATAGAAGTAAATTATGCAAAAAAAGTTAACGGAGAAAAACTACTTTTTTTGTGTAAATTAACTAAAACTCACTGTAATAGCTATAATATCATGCTTAAAATATAAAAAGAACTTCCGATGTATTCTTAATATAATAAATGCTAAATTTTTACCAATACAAACGATTTTTACATAAAAATATTGTTCGTTATGCATCATATCAATATGTCATATGTAACCTTGAAACAAAGAAAAAAGATTATTTTTGTGTGCATAAAAATTACACTAAAAACATTATTCTCTATAATTTTAATAAAACAAATAATATATTTGATACCAGATAAATAAAAAAATTATTGACATTGACATAGGAAAAGCATATTGCAGAATTTCGATAACATGCTAGAAAATTTCAATACTAATGCTATATTAATTAATTAATTTATATGCTATACTAATTAAAAAATATTTTATAGAAATATTGATTTGAACATAAAAAAAAATCAAAATAAGCTTGATAACTACAATGTAAACAAACAGACAGCTTATGGAACGTCAAAAGTGCCACGCCCACTTTTCAGAAAAATAGCTATAAAATCATAAAAAATCATCGTATCGAAAAAATTTGAACAACACGTGATTCAGGCTGACTATCTTTATATTTTTAACAAAAAAAATTTTTTTTGAAAATTTTATGATTTCAAGGTCCCATGTCCCCTTAAGTATTTATAATTTAAAATATATAATAAGCCACTCAATATTGAATATATTTGAAATTATGTATAAATTGTTTTTATGGTGGCTTATATAATCAAGAAAAGAGTTTTTTGGCAGAAAGTAGTTATTTTATCATGATCGTGTAAAGTCTTAGAAAGTCTAAGTGCAATTAATTGTTTTTGTGTGAAGCATGAGATGAATTGCTTTGAAAAATAATAAATATCAGTTTTAAAATTGGTTCAGTAGTAATTGAATTTCTTTTTCAGCATTTGTTACCCCTGGAAAGTGTGAATGATTTGTTTCTGTATAAGTCACCTGAAACTCCAAACAACAGAATTTATACTATCCGTCCTTACTTGTTGACAGATGAGGTAAATTAAATATAAATATATATATAAGAAATAATTTTTTAACACATTGTTGAACACATATTAATCTTCTTGCCTTTTAAAAGTTTGAAATTTTTGTTTTAATATTTTCTTAATCTACATAAGTTTTGATCTTAAGTTTCTTACACAATCTGATTTTAAATTTTCTGTCTAATTTTCCAGTTAATTACTATAACCATCCAGTTATAGTAGTCTAGGTATATATTGTTTTTTTTTTTTTTAATTTGAGAAATGTAATTTTTATTGTTTAACTTTTAGTTGAAATTATTTTAGAATAAAAAGTGAGTTTTTTTTATTCAATTATTGATTATTATCATAATTTGATTAAGATCTCTTGTAGTTTTATTAAAACTTAATTGTTATATTTTTAAAAACCATATTATAATTTTAAATTTGAAAACTAAATTATTGATTAGTTTTTATTGATACTTAAAAAATTAATACTTTTGATTTTTAAAAAAAAAACTGAACTTTAGGACTGTTCTAGGAAAATGAAATGTTTTTCAACTATTTTTCTTTTTTTATATTAATAATAAATTGAACTGGTAAACTATTTTTTCTTCTTTTGTAATGCTACCGATTTATTATTTAGTTTTTACCTAAATATCTCTGCTGCCATTCTTTTCATTTATGATGTTATTATTTATTACTTATTTATCTATTGAATTACGTGTTTTGATCTTTTTTCACCACAATTTCTTGATAGCCCATGTTGGGCCCTGCCCTGACCTCCTTTTGTAGTTATATCCAGGAGTTATAACTACAATTACAGGATTTATTTTAAAACAATTGATCCTCTTTTGTTGAGGTCTTATCCTGAACAATTTATTTTTTTAGTTTTCATCATAATCTATTTAGTTCTAGATATGGGAATTACACAGTGTTTTTGGTTTTTCTGATTCTGTGCTAAAAAGTTTTTTTATTTTTTATTTAGTCTCAAGTTTATGATGTATGCAGAAAAACTTGTGATGATGGCTTAGATGGAAGTGAAGTCTTTCCTGAATATCCTGATTTAATAGGAGATAAGTATGTGTTTAATTATTTAATCTATTCTATATTTACTATGCGTTTGAAGCTATTAATTCTTTTATATTTCTTTGTTTTTAATGCAAGTTAAATACATATTCAACTATATCTCATATACTTAATCCATTTAATTTTTCTTTTTCAAACTATCTACCTTGAAAATCTTTGTGTTCCATAATATAGCCATATTTATGCTGTACGATATAACAAGATGAAGTATGCAGAATAAAAAATATATAATGAATAAAGAGGGAGCTGTTTAGAATTTTAATTATAAAATAAAAAGTGAAGCAGTCTTGTAACAGTTATTTGTTATCATGGATGTTGAGGCTAGGCGCAATCAGCATGATGGGAGCAATATGACCTGATTCTATGACTTTATTTCCTGAACAAGTTTGTTATCATTAATATGAAGTACGTGTCTACTGAGTACCTTGACCATCGGGTATCAGAGCCTCTAAAAATGACCTGATTCTATGAATGAATATGACCTGATTCTATGACTTTATTTCCTGAACAAGTTTGTTATCATTAATATGAAGTACGTGTCTACTGAGTACCTTGACCATCGGGTATCAGAGCCTCTAAAAATGAATTGTAAATGCAAATCATACTTTTTCTATTGCTTTGTTTCTCACAATTCCTCTTGCTTTTGTTGTGAGATAACTCACTAAAGCATTTCCTAGAATTTTTAGCAATTTTTTTAATTCTACGTATTTATTATCTTTCTTTGAAAATCAATTATTCTAAGTAAATAAAATTGAATATTTAATGGAGTTGACATATTTCTTTATGAAATCGGGGAACAAAAATTGAGTTAAAAAGAAACATGTAACAAATTTTAGAGGAATTAATAGTAATTTAAACTATACAATAAAGGGGTTTTTCAAAGCTCTAATTTGAAATAACAAGTTGTAACATTGTGTAACATTGTGTAAATCGACTTTTTGAAGCCACAAAATTTAAGGAAAACAGGAGATCGACTTATACAGTGGTAATAAAGTCAGACATTCCTCGATCATAATTAAATCTAAATTATAATAATATTGTTAAATTTTAAATTTGGTCATTCAGTTCAAAGTAAAACAAAAAATATTCAAAAAAATAAATAAAAAAAATTCCAAGGATTTTTAATCTGACTTGTTTTTAGTAGGTTAAATTTCTTTTCTGTTGAAAGGGGACTTTTAAAGCATGGATATTATCCTAACTAATTTTGAATTTTCCTTAGGTTAGTGGGCCACTTCTTATGCTTAAGTCCTGAATATTGTTTTGTTGTGGAAGATGAAACTGGTATATGTGGTTATGCTTTGGCAGCTTTAGATGCACGACAGCTCAAACAGAAATGTGAGACTGCCTGGATTCCTACTTTACAAACAAAATATCCATCTCCTAAAAAGGAAAATGGAGAGATGCTTACTCCGGCAGAGGTATGAAAAGAGAAATTTTTTTTGGAAACTAAGAGTTTATCTTTTTTATGAGTTACTTAACTGTTATAAATAAGGTTCTCACTAGTGAAAATTTGTGGTTAATGTGGCAGACAAACTAAAGGAAAAAATTTACACTTGCATAATTCATGATATGGTACTCATCGAAAGTTTATTAACCCCTTAACTGCCGAGTAAAATTTACGTGATTCACTCCCCAGTGCCAGCGTTTTTCGCTCAAGTGCACTTTCTTACACGGTGTTTTGGTGCGGGAAAATGATGCACGCTTTGCAATTTAAAAACAATTTACTTTTACAAGACAAAGGAAGGNACTCCCCAGTGCCAGCGTTTTTCGCGCAAGTGCACTTTCTTACACGGTGTTTTGGTGGGGGGAAATGATGCACGCTTTGCAATTTAAAAACAGTTTACAAGACAAGAAAGATGAAGGAAAGAAAA
The DNA here is from genome assembly GCF_043381705.1 of Parasteatoda tepidariorum. Classification (NCBI taxonomy): domain Eukaryota; kingdom Metazoa; phylum Arthropoda; class Arachnida; order Araneae; family Theridiidae; genus Parasteatoda; species Parasteatoda tepidariorum. The sequence goes on from NC_092212.1 coordinate 10,948,909, forward strand.
TACAAAATTTAAATTAAATAATAAAAATACAATATAAAAGATGTTAAAACTTAGCTGTTGTATGATAAATCCTGAAACATGGTTGGTCACATAAACCAACATCACATTCATCGCACTGATAGCGGGATTTTTTTTTTTTCTTGAACAAGCAGCACATTTTTGCGATGCATTTTTCTTCGAAGACATTGATGGAAAGAATAAAAAGCACCAAATACATACGGGAAACGAAAGCGAAAAAACCCGACCTTACTCAAATAAATACACACAAGCGATTAATACGATATCACTTTTCCATAACATCCTTTTCCCATTCCCCCTCCTCCGAAATTAGTAATACATTCGCAAAGCAAACACTTTCAAGGCCATTTTACTGCATTCTGAAGTAGGGGGTGTAGTTCTATTTATAGCAGCGCAATGCAAAGCATGGTACTTCGGGAAAGCGTATATATACACCTGCGGCAGTTAACGCATCGTCTGGCCGAGACGTATACATACGCCCGCGGCAGTTAAGGGGTTAATTGCTATCCATAACACTCTAAAACTAATTTGGTTCATTATTCCATAATGATTGAAGATTAGAATTTATTAAAATTACAAAAAGCTTTAAATAATGTTAGTAAATAGATTCAACATACAGATAAAAATGTAAAAATATATTAAGAATTCTGAATAAAGTAAATTTTAAAAGATCCAAAAATTATGTTTTATTGGTGAGCAATTACACTATCAGTACATAAATGCAAAGCACAGCACAACATGTAAATTTAAAATTTCTGCATTTAAATTTTTTGAACCAGGCTCATTCAGTTATTCCATTTGAAAAAATCCTAAACTGAAACCTAACCTATGCATAGAATAAAATTTGTATAACAACTTTTCTTTCAAATACATGGATTTTGATGCAAAAAAAATATATATATTTTTAGTTACTATTTTGTAATTTCCAAACATATTTCAAGGTAAAAATTTTGTCGCCATGCTTATCATTTTAGCAACATTCTAAGAACATTTGGCGACAATTGTCACAATGTCGCCATACTGGCGTGAGCCCTGGCTGTAAATCACTCCTCCTATTTCATTATTTATTTTGGTTTTGGTAATTTGTAATAAAGAAATTTATCTTATCTGTGGTAATTAAAATATTGATTTATAAATGTGTGTATTTTGAAATTTTTCTCCTGAGAAGGAAGTGTTCCAATATGATTCAGTTCTGAATAAAAGTTAATTAAATAATTAACAGTATAATTAAATAATTTCATTATAATTAAGTAATGACATCCTGCTGAAATGGAAAGATTTGAGTTCTATGATAAATTCAAAATGTTTTCTAATTTATCCTTGACATTCGATGTAGTAAAGGGAAAAAATTTTATAAACATTCAAGTAATGTTGAGTATTATAATTTTAATTTTTGCTAACCGAACTTCAATGTGGCAGTATTTTAAAACCTGTCTGTGAATGATAAATCAAAATGATAAATGTAAATTATAATACTAAAAATAAAATGTAAATGTAGTTATTAATTTAACTTTTTTTATATTTTTAAAGTTTAATTTTAAAACCACTTTTTTTTTCAATTATGGGTCAACTGGTTTATAAAATCAACCACTTTAGAAGATCTAATGCTCCCAGAATGAATGTTACTTTAATGCATGGTCAGGCATTGTAGTAGTTATTCTTATAACTTTTCTTCTAAAATCTTATATTTTAAATTCAAAAGAATTACCTGGAGCTCTTTTTATAATTCAAAGTATTTGTCTAATCAATATATCTTTATACAGTGAAACCTCCGTTAAGCGGACTTTCAAGGGACCGAAAAAATTGTCCTTTTATGAGAGTTGTCCGCTTACGGGAAGTGTACCCTAATAACGAAGTTCAACACTGTTAATTGCTTTTAGAATGTTTTCAAAGATGTAGAAATAATTAAATAATTTACAATAACTATCAACAAAGATATTTGTTTAAACTTTAGGAAAAATAAAAAAGACTATATGTTTGATATAAATACATAATTCTAGATGTAGCTACAGATAAATGAATATAATTTACCGATTAGCATAGATACTCAAGTCAGACGTATGATACCGAATAGGAGCTTTCAGTCTTCATTCGGTTTCAGTTATTAAGTTTACATCCCTTTACATTGATAGGGAACATGGTTAATACCTTCTGGAAAGTAAACCTTCCAAGATTCACAGTTAAGTAATGAGAACCTATGGAGTTAATTATTCACAATTGATCATCTATCAAGTGTCTGAATAAGCATTTCATTTATATGAACACATCAAAGATTATATTTCTGTTCTCTTTTTTACCCCAGCTGTGTTAAATAAAGTCTTCAAATTGCTAAGAAAATTAAAGAAATTTTCAATGGGGGAGAAGCATTGAAAGCAAGATGTCATTTCAACTTGAGGTGTCTCATAACCTGTGTGGTCCAGATCAAAAGATGCAGCTGTCGGAATCATTTCAGGAGAGCAATATCATTTTATCTCCTTTCTTCACAATGATAAGGCAAGGTGACAGGAGAAAGATTGATCAGTAGTGAAATAGCTTAACAATATTTTTAGTTATAGAAAAGGCAAAAAATTTACATGTTTTAAAAAATGGCGAAAAGTTTTTTTCCCTAGCAATTTAAAACAGAATTAATTTTTTTTTTTTTTTTCAAATTTAGAAAAAGTAATGTCCGGTTTGAGGAGATAGAAAATAACGTTTCATTGCCAAAATAACTGTCCGCGTCCGGTTACGGGAGTGTCCGTTTTGTGGAGAATATACATAATGGTTTATTCATAGAAGATTTCCGGGGAATTAAAAATATGTCCTTATTGAGAGGCGTCCGTTTTGCAGGAGTGTCCATAACAGGAGGTTTCACTGTATTTCTTAAAATAATAAAATTGAAATTTTATGAATCAGCATATTACATAGCTACTACAAAAGGGCTGAAAATACCAATGCTTTGGATCTATTTATGAGTAAAAAAAAAGATATTAAAATTAGAAATAAATACATTGTTTTTTGAAGTGTAATCCATACATTAATGTATGTGGGGATAATTTATTTCATTCTATTTGGTGCGGTGATAATTTATTACTGCCAAATTCTGTGTTTACATATTTCTTCATGAAAGTTATAATAAGTTATCATGTATGTATAAATTATATCCTTTAATGATTACACCATTGATTGATGCATTTAAAATAATTCTTACATTTGACTGTTTAGGAGATCATAGCTTCTTTTTACAACCAACAAAAAGATGGTCCACCTGATGTTGTTTATCTTCATCATCCATCCATCTTGAGAATGAACATATTACCCTCAGTCAGTGACTCTAGTGTCCCTAAGAGAATGTTAACCTGTATACTATCTACTTTAAAAGCAAATGGTAATTTTCATTTCATCATTGCACTTAAACTGGAATCCAATTTTTAATGAACATGTAGTTTCTATGTTTCAGGAAATAATTTTTTCTTCTTAGCTTTTTTTTCCTCTTTATAAAAATGTCCAGTTTAAAAGCACTGTATTAACACTGCACAAAGAAAAGAGAAAAGAATGAAACACCTGTGCAATTAAAAAAAAAAAATTTGTACTAAAAAAAATTTCTTAAGTGTTTAGTAGTCAATAAATAAAAATTATGATAGATGGAAATTTATGTCTTTAAAGAAGGTAAAACCAAAGTTTTTTGAACAAAAAATCTGGTTAATAAATTCATCCACTAAGTGCAGTTTTGGGGAACGCTGATCCAAAATGTAGTACATAGACATTGTTTTCGTATCAACCGGTGCAGTTTTGGGGAATGCTGATCCAAAATGTAGTACATAGACATTGTTTTCGTATCAACCTGTGCAGTTTGGGGGAACGCTGATCCAAAATGTAGTACATAGACATTGTTTTCGTATCAACCCATTCGCTAAATTTGTCCCAGTAGTGTCTTTTACGAAATCAACAGAGAATATGAGCAATTCTACAAATAAACGCCAATTAGGCAGCCAAAAAAAAATTTGGGGGGGGGGGGGGGATNGGGGGGGGGGGAGTGCACGCTATTTCTAAATGAATTTTCTTATTTTTTACACCCGAAAAAATCTTGAACATGAAATTTTTTCTTTGTGACGTACTTTAAATGACAAAATACCAATTTTAAATTTTTTTCAATTTACGAACTTTGATTACATTTTTTATTTTTGTTTTTTATTCTAAAATATAATCTTATTGTATGAAATATCTATAAATACATTTTAGAGAGACATTATATAAGAGGTGGTGCTGGCATCTCCATCACTTACCCCTCAGAAAATGACGTCAAACTCAAAATACCCACTGGCCAAATTGCTTCGAACTTCACCAGCGAATTAATCGTTATTAAAGAGGCTCTTGCCTGTTGTCGCTCCCATTCTCTAAATGACTCAATGAAAGAAATTGTGATTTTCTCAGACTCAAAATCAGCACTCGAAGCCATACATAACGGTAAAACATCAATAGCGCAAGAAATTAATACCCTTCTTCATTCATTAAATATCCGTTGCACTCTCTAGTGGATCCCAGCTCATGTTGGAATCGAGGGGAACAAATGTGCAAATGCCCTTGCAAAGAAAGCACACGACGAAGATCAACCTCGAGCTGTCACCTGTGCAGATGCGAATGCTGTCGCCAGATGAAGGATATAACTAACTAACTAACTCAGTGGCGCGACAGCCCATTAAGAGGGCCAAGGCCGACTGTGCCCATCTCAGTTTTCTTGACCTTGGGCTCTGGGGTGCAGGAGCATATGTTCCGGTCAGGTGGTCAGCCGAACGCGGAACCCCCAGTGTTAGTTCCCAAGCATGCTTGGTACTCATTTTATCGACCCACTGAAGGGATGAAAGGCTGAGTCGGCCTTGCCCGGCCCAAGGATCGAANCAAATTGCTTCGAACTTCACCAGCGAATTAATCATTATTAAAGAGGCTCTTGCCTATTGTCGCTCCCATTCTCTAAATGACTCAATGAAAGAAATTGTGATTTTCTCAGACTCAAAATCAGCACTCGAAGCCATACATAACGGTAAAGCATCAATAACGCAAGAATTTAATACCCTTCTTCATTCATTAAATATCCGTTGCACTCTCTAGTGGATCCCAGCTCATGTTGGAATCGAGGGGAACAAATGCGTAAATGCCCTTGCAAAGAAAGCACGCGACGAAGATCAACCTCGAGCTGTCACCTGTGCAGATGCGAATGCTGTCGCCAGATGAATGATATACAACCAGCTTTTTAGCAAGGCAACAATCCCCGATCTAAACTGCCCAAGAAACCTCTCCTCTACAATAGCTAGGCTACGTACTGGACATTTCAAGGGCATGAAGATCTCATGCACCCATATAAAATTCTATCCCATCTGCAAGTACTGTCCTCATCTGCAACTAACTCCAGACCATGTTTTTGTCTGCCAGGCCATTATCGGCTCCCTCTTTCAACTTGGAGCACCTCCCATCGAAATTCTCCATGGCCATCAGGCTCCAGAACTTGCAAACCTTGTTATCAAGACTTTTGGAGGACTCTAATCTTTTCAGTAGCATAGACACGACAACAACAACAGAGACATTATAATAATATTATATTTATCGTAAAAAATCGTTTTATCGGAATAAATGGCTCAGATAAATCTGGTCTTTTTAAAGTAACATATTTTCGCAATGTAACTTTTTTCCTAGGCTTTCTTCATTGAAATATTAATAAAATTTGAGCCGTGATTGAAGTATTTACAAACTTTGTGACAATAGCTGACTTTATGAAAACAACTTTATAGAAAGTTGTTTCAATAAAGTTGGTATAGCATTATTTAACATTATTTTGTTTAACTTCTGTATTTTATTATTTTACTGTCAGAGCTTGCTATTTATAGAATGTCATATTTTAGCATTTCTCAAATTCTTTTTTAGGTTCGCATGGTGTTTTTGTAGATGTGACTGTTGGTGATAAAAATATAGTTGACTTTTTTTCCAAGCTTGGTTTCCTAGAAATCGCACATCCTGGTTTCCATGTAGAAGATGTTTTTTATATGGGAAGAACGTTTTGAGGTTTTTCATTACTTATGGAAATGGCTGTGTTGAAGTTCCACTGCCTTCATTTTACAAAAACCACACACAAAAGACAATCTGAAAGGAAGTCTGCGCATCCTTCAGCAATGCCTAAATAGGAAGTAATTTATTTGGATATCGAATAGGACAATATTGTATTTTTGAAGGACCAAAATATTTTATTTCACTACAAAACTTTAGCATGAGTGCATTTTTTAAACTTGTTTATGAATATTTTATATCTTTGCTGTTGATTTAGTGGCTGTGCTGCTATTGGAGAAGGATCTGCTATCTTCTAATTTATGTTGATTGAATCATTTGTCGTTTATGCTGTAAATCTCCACAGTCGAACTCATTTAATATAAAGCTTGTATAAATTAATAGTTATTCACCAATTTACCATACGTCATGGTGTGTAAGTTGACTTTGTATTCAAACACCCAAATTTTTACTAAAATCGGGAGGATTAATTTATATACCGATAATAAAGTTGGTTATCCGTGGATTGCGAAATATCAAGGTACTATAGAGATTGAAACATATAAGAATAATTTTGTATCAATTAACCCCTATAAAAAAAACTATTTTTAATATATACAAGGTATCCATGCACCTAGAAAGTCATCGATTTCGATTTTTGAACAAAATTTGTCATGAAATGTTATGATTTTAACTAATTTTTTTTGTAAAAAAATCATGGATTTAGGTCCTACGAGAAATCTAAATTTTAAAATGGAATCCCCCCCCCATCCTAATTTCATGGTGTTCCGAATATCAGAATTTGTAACAAAATCTCTACTCACAGTCATATTTTATTAAAATATAAAATGTTTATATCATGCTTTTTAAAAATTATGGAAAAGTGTCTTAAGAATATAATTCTACAAAAAAAAAATAATTTGCTTTTATATTTTTTTATGCTATTTTATTGCTTCAACTCTTTCTTTACTCTGTTTTTTTTAATTTAAAATCTATAACTATGAAGATACAGAGTATAATAGTTTTGGTTAAATTTATCATTTCAATTAATGCTATTATAATGCTTTTTTAAATTTATTGTTGTGTTTTTGTCAAGGAAAATAATAACTTCTTTAAGTCATGAAAAATTCTTGGAATTAGTCATAGATTTGAAAATGTATATTGTAGCAGATACCCTGTATATATAGTTAAAATTCAATGATATACTCTATTATTTCAGGCATAAATATCCAATGCTTTTTGATGAGCCTATTCAGTTGACGGCCAACAGATGGTATGTTGCATGGGCTAGAATATCCGGTCCTAGTAGTGACTGTGGTGCAAGTGGGCAGTCAGTAGTCACTACTGAAGAACAGTAAGAATAACAATATTCATTTTATATTTAACGACTGTTTTCTTCTTACATTTAATTTCTTGTTTTGAATTTTAGGATTGTGTTCTATTTTAAAAGCTCTAAAAAATCCAATAATGGTACAGATGTGAATGCAGGACAGATACCTCNACTCACAGTCATATTTTATTAAAATATAAAATGTTTATATCATGCTTTTTAAAAATTATGGAAAAGTATCTTTAGAATATAATTATGCAAAAAAAAAATTTATTTGCTTTAATATTTTTTTATGCTATTTTATTGCTTCAACTCTTTCTTTACTCTGTTTCTTTTAATTTAAAATCTATAACTATGAAGATGCAGAGTATAATAGTTTTGGTTATACTTATCATTTCAATTAATGTTATTATAATGCTTTTTTAAATTTATTGTTGTGTTTTTGTCAGAGAAAATAATAACTTCTTTAAGTCATGAAAAATTCTTGGAATTAGTCATAGATTTGAAAATGTATATTGTAGCAGATACCCTGTATATATATATATATATATATATATATATATACATACAGTTAATTTTACATTTTCTCTGATAATTTCTTTGCACATAAAGGTTTTTTTTTTTTAGAAACAATACTTTTAATTGCATTAAAAATAAAGGTGAAATACTTTTGAATAAATTATTTTAGCAAAATACAGCACAATGAAAACTTTCAAAACATCATCAGTGTCAGATTCCATGATGTAAGCTATGCCTTCATAAAGATTCCACTCTGCAATGGATTCTACTTTATCCTCACTGGCTAAGTACCTCAAAAAATATTCTTCAATGACTTCACCCTATCCAAAGGTTTCAAAAAGTTTTAACAATTAAATGAAAATGTTCTCTCTCTTTTTTTTTCTTTTTTTTTTTTTAGTCCTTTCTTTTGGAACGGCTTACTTATACACCAAACATACCAGAAATTTACTATCTTGTAATCAAAAGCAGAAGTTTGATTACAAGATAGTAACAGAATATTTGACTTATACAACTGGTCAATTTATGTACCGAGACATATGGTGTATGTTATTTTGAGATTTTTGCTGTCAATAGAGCTCAGATTTTGATTAGCTAAAGAATATTCATAAAAACATCAAAAGACTGTCTCATGGAATGAAATAGGAATTATTATTGAGAATAATTATTTCTTTTCAATAACATATTGTTTATTAAAATAAGCTGACAGTAAAATTTTAAAACTAAAGTAGTTGTTAAAATACAAAAACTCACTTTGATTTTATTTTTACAGATTACCACATTTTAATGATAGATTTAGTAGGCTTTAATGAATGTGTTAAAAGGGAGCTGATTCTTTTAGTGGCAGCTACTGTTATTAAATATATGCATGAAATTGTTCTCTAATATCATCCTTTTATTTTGAAAACTATACTTAGCTGAGCTTGACTTTCCTGTTGTCATATTGATTATTTTAAAAAGTGAACACACAAAATATATATGATTGAAGAAGAGAATTAATTAGGCAATACTTTCTCGGAAATGTATATTTCTGGGATATTCTTTAACAATCAAAATGAGCAAACATCTTCCCCTTTTCCTTAAAAAATGAAGAAAGATAAAAATTTTATTTTTTTAAGTACTTGCTGTTTTGAGAGAACCAAGTGTCATTTGACATATGTTCTCTAATTCTAGCTTCTGGTGATTTATGCATTGAATCCACTAATCACCAGAAAGTGAGGAATAGAACTACTAAAACCTCTGACATTATATTTTTTTTTTCATTGTACAAAACTTGTTTTGAACTCAGACCTTAGTTTTTGTTGGGAATCTATTGTCCAAACTTGCTTAAGTGTTGCCAATTTCAGATGCAGGACTTTCCATTGTGTGTGTATACATATATATACACTTTTGTTCATTATATTATAATTTTTCAGAAATGTTTTCAAATATTTAGGGTAGGCACAGAACAGGGAAAAGTTAGGGAAATTTATCAATCTGTAAAAATTAGGGGAATATCAAGGGTCAGAGAAAATGCTTAATTTAAATTTGAGGTACCAGAAAGTCCAATATTTTTCCCCCAAAGAAAATCGGTCTTGTAATAATTATTTTTTATAAAAAAAGAAAAAAGTTATTTTCAACTCTGATAACAAATATGAGTGTTTTGCAATAAATTTTAAGTATAAGAATAAGACAAACTGAAAAATTCATAAAATGTATGCCTTCTTTTACAAAAATCTAGATAACTAAGCATGGAAATGTGTGAAAATTTAGTTTTTTTCTGAGTGTTATAAAATGTTTTGAAAATAGCATATTAAACTTATACATATTTAATAATCTCGCAATTTTTAATTCATATTTCTCATTAATAAATTTTTCATAGACTAGTTTTAAATTTTCAACCTTTTTTTTAAAGTTAAATGGGTTTGACTGTCTTTTATGATTATATTATCAGGTTCTTATTCAGCAATTTCTAAAATATATTTTTTTTTTATCTGGAACTAAGCAATGTTGCAATTTTAATGTTAAATCTTACATTGGTATATAAATGTATAAATTGTGTATACTTTAATCATAATATTTCAGCTCATTGCAAAATAACTTTTATTTTTCCTGATATTAACTACCAACTTGAACAAGACAGCTACACATTTCTCAGCTATGGATAAGATAAATATCTGAGAGTTGTTGAAATTTTGATATTTACTTTTATGAAACATCTAATAAGCAAGGTGCCAATATATTTATTAGTATTGTGACGTTGTAGTGTCCGATTTATCTTTGCATTATTGTGAATTAGAATTTGTTGAAATCTTCTGATATTTGAAAGTTTTGAGTATATTATAATCTGAGTTCATAGATACTCTTTAGTTCCATTAAGTCCATTGTATGAAACTGTATTTAATATTGCCTTTATGCTAAGATGTGATTATTAAAATATTCCATTATTTGCTATAAGTTCATCTTCTCTTTTGGTGACAAAAAAAAATTCCTTAACTCAAGATTTTTAGCATAACCCTTCATAATTAAAATATGTATGTTAAGAAAAACTGAGATACAAATTTTGATTAAAGTTAGAATAAATGTTAAATGCTAAATTAGACAAAAACTATTCAATAAATCAAATAAATAAATCAAACAAATCAAAATAATGGAAACATTTCTACACTAATATATTTTTTTCGGTTTCTCAAGAAATATTCCAAGAATAATTATATAACTTCAAAAGGGTTTAGATCTTGTGATTTCTCACACTTATCAATAAAATTCAAAGCATTTAGAGGTTCAAGAGACCGACAATAAATTACAAATGGAAAATAGTGTTTTTGAGCATCATATGCCAAAAAATTTTTAAATAAATTTGTAACTTGTAACAATTATTTTGGTTCTTATATGCAATGATTGCCCAAAACTTCACAAGCCTAACTTAAATATTTTTGGAAATATGGATAATTTATTAAAAAAATTATAATTTCTTTGTATTATGCTTTTTTACTATAACTTTAAAATACTCAATAAAATGTTCAGAGCAATTTAAAATTGATTACAAAATGTTTGCTTTAAAATTTAAAAAACATTTGTTGAAATTGTGCAATATGTATTGAAGTAGTTGTTTTATACTGCATATGTGCAGAAAAAAATTTAAAAAAATTTTTTTTTTCCTATCATTTTGTAGAAATCTGGTATTTGGTTACTGATGAAAAAAAATTCGGTTTGAATATCTTAATAGTTTTAAGCAATTTTCTAAGTTGCTTTAGTGTTTGTTAAAAGAAACTCAAAATGATATAAGGGGTTTTCTATAGATATTATTTTGTATCATAAGATAAATAACAAATAAACCTTGCAATAAATGTTTATGCACTGAAAAACTGTGTGAGGAAAGAAAGCATGCAAAATAACAGATACTTTTATGGGGGCTGATCCCAAATGATGCAGGTGTCATTTTTCATTTTAATAAATCTTGTTTAATATTATGAAATAAAATTTAGAAAACCTCTTTTCATTTTCAGTTTTTTTTTAAAGCACAGAAACTAGTTAGAAAATTGTTTGAAACTTACTAAATTTTTAAGATATCATAATAGAACTTTTTTTTATTAGTTGTCAAATACAATTTACTTCAAAATTAAGAAAACAAATTTAAATTTTTCTCATGCATGCGCAGCATAAAAGAATTACGTTAATTACTCATATCTTGCGCAGTTTTCAATAAATTTTAAATTACGACAAATATTTTGTTTGATTTTATTGACTATTTTTAATGTTATAGCAACAAAAATGTAGGACAAAAAAATTATTTTTTTTATAAATATATATATATCCTTAAATATTTTTGCTAGGTTTACAAACTTTTTTGTAATTATTACATATAATAACCAAAATATTTGTTAGAAGTTACTAATTTACGGCTACATTTTTTGACATAGGGTGTTCAAAAGCACTATTTTCTGTTTGTAATTTGTTGTTGGTCCCTCAAACGTCTAAAAGCTTTGAGCTTCATTAATAAGTATGTGAAATCATATATCCTAAACATTCCTGAGCTTCATTAATAAGTATGTGAAATCACATATCCTAAACATTCCTAAATTTGTAAAATGATTCTCTTAGTATTTTTTGAGAAAGATCAAAAAATGTGTTAGCCTAGAAGTGTTTCCATTATTTTGTCCAACCCCTGTAGCTATTCCTAACCTCTTATATATATACATAGATATCAAATTATTGCTTTAAAAAAAAAAATTTTACTAAGTTCACAAAAGTGCATAAAAAGTGCCCTAAATGATCTAAAAAAATACTTATGTCATCTAAATCTGCCCTTAGCTATAAGGATCCTATAAGCAAATTTAAAGAATAGAGTTAACATCATTGATCCTACTAGAAAATTAAAATCTAAACAATTTGAATATTAGAAATTAAAGTTGTGCTGATTTTTTTTAAAAAATTAATACTTATGAAAATAAAGTTTAAATTGTTTCACTGTTCATTACAAAATGTTGTATGACATCAGAACTGTTGTATTGCATTAAATCTGACCTGAATGTATTGTATTAAATCCAAACTTTAATAAATTGTGTTAAAAATAATATGCCCTGCTTTGTACATGTTAATAATTACTGTATTGCATTGCATATTTACAGCTAAGCAATAATTGTCATGAGATTTAAAACAATCTTATTTACTCTTTAAATGACAATTATGTTATTACATCAATTGATTTAATATATTATTCCAAATGTATTTGCCCAATATGAAATAGAAAATGTCACAAATAGATTCCTTATATGAAATTTTGGATAAAGTTGGAACAAAATTCTTTTTTTAGCTTGAACTATTTATTATTTGCTAAAAACCTGTGGCCTAGATCTTAACTCAAATCTTAATCAATTTTAGACGATTTCAAAAAATCATGTATGTTATAACAGACAAGAATCTACTATTAAATTATTTTTAAAAAATACTTAATTCTCATTTCCTTAATATTGATTTGCATTCCACGATGTTTATTTCTTTGAAATTTATAATTTTGGATTTGTGAATTTTGTTTTTTATCAAAAAATATCTTAAACAGATTTGCATCCCTTTTTTTTCTCTTTATTATAGTAATCGGGTAATTTTCACCTCAGCATGCTATTGAAAAATTTCTTTTACATTAAAATGATGTGTTTATTATTTAAATTACAAATTAAAAAGTCTCTAACTTAATAACAAGCAAAAAGTTAATATATATATATATATATATATCTAATTGATTTAAATAATTATGTATAAGTGTGCTGTAATACTAAATAAAGTTAAGTTTTTATAGCTGCATGTAATTTCCTTGAAAAGAGTTAACTACAGTCACTTCGTAATTACTCTCATTTCATAAAACCTATGCTTACTTTGTCGTATCAAAAATTTCACTTATCATTAGTTTTGTTTTTAAAATTATAATTGTATTTTTGACAAATAACTTGTATCTTTAACACTAATGAAAAACATTGTGTTATAGAAACTTGAATTCACCCTTAATTTTAGTTTTCATCTTTAAAATAGATTGCAAGATGATTGCTTTTTTCACGTAAAACCAAGAGAAAATTTCATCTTATCGAAAATTTGACTTGCCATTATTCTTTTTGTTGGTGGATTCGTAGATTACTATCGTATAAGAATTTTTCCTCTCTTGAGTTTTATAAAGGATTAAAATGTTTCAATGCTTAAACATCTTTGGCAATAAACTTACCTTCGACTCAAACTCTAACAGCAAATAATAAAAATAAAGAACTTTGTACATTTGAAACGAATGTTATTCATTAGAATGTGTGCATCTGCAACAATGCACCAATGCAAATCAATCTTTAAGAAAAAGATGTATTTACTCATTACTCTCGGGTGTTGTCTCTTTCACTCTCTTGGACTTCTTCTGAGCAGTTGGTGATTGTGCATGGATTGCAATAAAAATAAATGGTTGTTGCCTCTATGGTTGCTGTCACTTTATTTTTTAATTTATTTATACTTTTTTTCAGTTGAAAAAAACGATTAACTTAATGCTAAAAAAATGGAATTAAATGGAGGACGAACTGAGTAATGGAGACTTATTTTACTGAAATTTAGTGAATAATTTTAGCGATATTCGAGTTAGAAAAAAATTTACAGTAATTTGTTAGCATTATTATAAATTGTGATTTGAATTTAGGTCACTTCATAATTTTTGTTTTATACAGCTCGATTATGAAGTTTTGAAAACTTCAAAATGTTTGCCTTTAATCATACTAAGTCCTAAACTAAAGCTTTCTTTTTTTCACTGTAATCCAACTAAACTTTGATCTTAATGGAAACTAAATTGAATTTTTTGAAACTACTTGTAAAATTAATGGAACACAGCAAATTAATCAGCAAAATGGAATTAATCAGCAATTTGCATGGAAAAAATTTCCTTATTGGCAATTATTTATCAATTGAGTAAATGTGTTTATTTTTCAGTTCATTAATGTGGAAAGAATAAGTAAGTTTACTAATGCGTGAATTACTCTTAGGATAAGTTTACCTAATGCAGTCCCTTAGCTCTATCCTAGTATCCCAATATTAATTTTCGCAATATTTTAGCTTCTTCTTTTAATAATAAATACCATGGGGTTATTTTGGGGTAAAATAAATTGGTGCACCCAAAACTTTTTTTTTCTTATTTCTAAAAGTATGAAGATGTTCTGACCTTAAAAGAATTAGCAAGTTGTTTTTTATACTAAGGGATCTGACTTAAATAGTAAAATGTGGCAAACACCAAAGAGAAAAAATATTTGACACTAAAGTATCAAAATGAAAAAGTTGCTGAATTTTAAAAATAACTTTTGAGTTTCTGCAAAATATTGCCGACATCTGCAAATTTTCCATTGCAAAAAAAAAAACTTTTTAAAAACTACTATTTTTAATTGATGTGTTAACATGTTTTAAGAATGTTAAGAAATTTTAACAATCTTATTTATATTTAAATTTTAACCTTATATTTACTCATTTAGTATTTAAACTTAATAAGACAAAAACCAAAGCAACAACAATTATATGTTTTATGATTTTTACATAATGTTTAAAATACATTTAACAGAGTTTTTTAAAACCTAAGAAACAAAATAACTAATTGGAAGAAAAAAGAATATTATTTATGCCTTTGAAAATATTTTGTCGTGTCCCTCTTTACTAAGTTAGACTGACTTTTTGTAACAAAAAAATTTAACAAACTGTGTTCTACTTTTGGCTATTTTGATTAATGTTTTAAATATTTATTCTAGTCTGTAGTTTTATGTTTTGTTGTTGATTGTGTACTTTTTTTTATAAAAAAAAAAAATTTCTTTTGTCTAGTTTGTTAATGTAACCTTTTGTAATGACATGCATTGTATTTGATGGGTGTTTAATGAAAATCGCCATTGAATTTTTCTTTTTTATTAGGAGGCGCAAGAAAAGCATATCTAGTAAATAAATATATTTTTTCTGAATTTTAATATTTTTGATTGTTTATTGACACTGTGATTTACTCTTTGTTATGTATTAAGAAATATTTAGATTAAGGCATGGCTCGAAAAAAACTCAGAAATTTTTCCCGTCCCAGAGGACGGCTTGTCCAACAATGTACCCGTCCTCCTTTGAAACTAACCCGTAGCTTCTAAATAAATAAAAATATAATTTTCCCTTATTTATTACAAACATTTATATAAATTGCACAATGAATTAATAGTTACTGGGATTACATTATACAGTAATAAAAGAAATACTGGGTTACTAATAGTTACCTAGTATTTCTTTTATGAAATAATTTAAATGACAAAGATCAAGTTATCTGGAATGTCAATTTATCCGAGGGTACTGCGTTATTTAAATGAATCAAATATGACGTTTGCCAGTTTCACAAACAAGCCAATGATTTACAGAGGTTTCTGCACAGAAATCTGAAACGGTTTTCCATTAGGTAGATTTTCATAATTGCGTTTAACGCTTCTTGTTTATCAATTCCACCATGCGCAGTATGTTGCTGTGTGGGTCATTTTGCTGCATTAGGTCTTTATAAATAGCTTGGGGTTCTGAGGGCTGAAGTTTTCTGGTGTTTAGCGATGTTATGTATCTTAAATTTTAATGACACCCATTCTTGAGAAAAGTTTTCTTTATCTACTCCTTCAAAAAAGATTGTAAGATAACAAAAATTGAAAATGTATCTCGAACATTAAGGGGAAAATGGCCGTCCATGCGGACGTCGGATTCGAGAAATTTGTTGTCCGCTGGGAATTTTTGACAGCAGTGGACGGGTGGTTTTTCGAGCCCTGAATTAAGGTGAACCAAAAAAATTGAAGCATCATTTAAACAACATTCCCTGCATGCTCACAAACATTCACAATTTCCCCACGAATTTTTTATGCCAACAATAAAAGTGCAATGTTAATTATATTTTAACAATTTTTAAAAAAATGAGTGCAGTGTTATTTATAATTTTTGTTTAAAAAATTGTTTGCCTTCGGGAAAATAGTTTTTTATTATATACTGTAATTTCAGATGCATTCCATTCTTATTTCTGGTAAAAATGTTTCCTGCTTATGTTAAAATTAAATACTTCAACTATTAAATTCATGAATGCCTATTTAACCTAACTTTGAGTTTCATAATAAAATCTAAACTTTAATTATTTGAATTATACTTATAAATATGTATGACAAATTTTTTCATTCATCATAATTTTAAATTATAACTTAGTCGACGAATTTTCTTCTTTTCTATCAGCACTACAGCCCAGTGCAGGCTAGGACTTTTTCAGATGTCTTATAGGCAATACAATTAATGCAAGTGTTTCCCACTATTCACTCCCAAATCCTTCTCTACGCTGTCCAGTTACCTCATAAGGTGGTCTACCTCTTCTTGCACCCTCGATCGTTGAGAATGTCACTTTTTTTACTAGATCGAGATCTTCACGTCAAAGAATGTGTCCTAGCCATCTGAATCTTCCTATAAAACTTAACTCAGAAAATTTTATTTTGCTTATATTTTTTGTATATTTCAAAATTATGTAAACTTTTTAAAATGTTATTTACTTTAATGGTTTCCTATAATTGACCAAAGAATCTTTCTTTCAAAAATAAGCAATCTATTTTCCTCAAATTTATCCTAAGAAGGTTGGCCATGGAGCTAACTTCCTCACCCCAGAAAACACTCCTAGTTCAGAAATCTCGGAAGCAAAATCCGCTCAGCATATATGAAGACAATTTCTAGTTGTCCTATTATTAAATAAAATTTACTATAAAATAAATTAATTAAGATAATTGCTATACTATCTTTTAACCTTGCTGTTGGCTGGGAAAGATATTTGGGGTAATGTTATTCTGAAACCTTAAAGCGGGCTATTGGAGAAAATATCCATCCTTAATAAAGGTGCAAAATATTTAAATCTCAGAAGTAACATATTCTGTAGTCTCAATGGGTCAAAAATTATATAAATTTAGCTAAAATGCTGTAGAATTAATATATTTTAAAAATCATGGTTTTCGTACATCAGCTTGCATTCGCGCTTAAAAAGTAACCTATTTTTAGCAATAATATATTCATTACACTTTCTTCGTTTTAATACAATTTAACTTAGTTGCTGTTGAAGCTATGTAATTATAAAACGTTGTACGGATATTATTCTTTTCTTAAGAAACAACTACTTTTAAACATGACTATAAGCCGATCAACAAAGTCTAAGACTTTTTTAATTTAAGCATTTTTTTTATTTCAAATTTTGGCCCTTTGAGANTAATTTAAGCATTTTTTTTTTTTTTTTTCAAATTTTGGTCCTTTGAGCTATTTATATGTATTCAAAATGAAGATAAAACAAAGGAAAATTACAGACATATGAAAAAAAGGGGAAAACGAAAAATAATAATGAAAATAACAGAAAACTTGAAAAAAAATAATAATAAAAAGGATTAAAAAAAAATTTAAAATCTGGAAAATAAAAGATATCTTTTATTTTCCAGATTTTTAAAAAAAAAAGAAAATTATCCTTTTTTTCGGATTTTTATTATTATTTTTTTTTTTCAGTTTTTTGATATTTTTATTATTATCATTTTTTTTTTCAGTTTTTTGAGCTGATAAAAAGATTATATCTTTTATTTTCCAGATTTTTTAAAAAAAAAATTATCCTTTTTTTCGGATTTTTATTATTATCATTTTGTTTCAGTTTTTTGATATTTTTATTCTTATTATTAGTTTTCTTTTTCCCCCTTTTTTCATATGTCTGTAATTTTCCTTTGTTTTATCTTCATTTTGAACTTATTTTATGAGTTCTATTTACTTGCAATAAATGAAACTTATTGTTTTTCTTAATTTTCTTCATTTTTTTGTATTTATTTATTTTGCTTTATATATATATTTCCCTTTATGGATAATAACAGGGCGATATCATTAAAAAAAAATTTATAGATTATTCTAACTAGGGGGCTCAATGTTAATATTTATGTTGACTATAGATAAACATTGTGAGAACTATTAAAGCATCACGCATTGGGTGGCTGGGCCACCTCTTCAGAAATTCTGATGCCGTCCTTGCCAAAGAAGTGACTTTTTCCACAATTGAAGGGACGAGACGTAGGGGACGACCACATACAAGATGGATAGACGACGTTGAAAAGGACCTCATGCTATTGGGAGTCAACCGATGGCGGGCCGTCGCACCAGACAGGGCCAGATGGAGGAAAATCTGCGAGTCAGGCTTGGCCTGTGAAAGGCTGTTGCGCTTATGAAGAAGAAGAAGATAATTTAAAACTCTCCTCCAGATTATTCTCTTTTAGATGCATTTTTAAAGTTACCTTCAGTATTTGGCAAAACGCCCATATTTTCATTTGAGAGGAAAGGCAAAATTCTATGACTTAAAGTATAAAATCCAAATGAAGGGAACAAATATCAATCAACACCAATATCTTGCTTTTTTTCTTCCTACGCCGCTTTATCTATTGGTTGTATCTCTATCTGTAATTATGCTGGTTAGCGAGGTGAAATGATGAAACGAAGCCATCTGACAACGATTTCACAAAATTCCTTGGATTGGTGAGTGATAGCGAGCAGGGTTTGTGTGGACTCTTAATATATTGAAAATAAAGCATGAAAGCAAAATATTTAATAATTACTTTGCAAAATGTGCAAGCAAGGCGAATAATAGATAACGAATAAAAACTGGCGTGGAGTTGGTGAGCGACAGAAGACATTAAATCCTAGGAGTGGAGACCATATGGATGGGTGATCGTGTAAAGCTAAGGGTGGCGGCGCTAGTGGTAAAATTGCTCTTTCCAGACTTCCGGGTTACTGCTTCCGATATATTTTTACGCCGCAGATTGAGAAAACGCGCCATCATATTATTGCATCATATCTTTTGCAGTATTTCACATGTACCGAGTTCTTTCTTTCAGCCTTTAAACTTCAGCATTATCATACTAATATTATAATCATTAGAATATTTTCTAATTAGGCTAACTTAAAAAGATATTTTTGGCGACTAAAGGCTACAATTTTCAACAG
>NC_092212.1:10968408-10974568 GCF_043381705.1 Parasteatoda tepidariorum
GCGACAGAATGAGACTCTGTCTAAAAAAAAAAAAAAAAAAGAAAAAAAAAGAAATCGTTTATTTGTAAGCAAGAAAAATATTGATGCAAAAATATTTTGCTCAGAAAGAAGTAAAGACAGTCCTACTAAAATACTTTTCCCATGACTCTCCACACACACTTATTGTTTTTATTTATTTATTGGTACAGCATAGATTTACAAGCTTGTGTGCCCAATTAAGGGTAATAAGCCATTTTCAAGTAAAAGGACACATAGCACAATACAGAGAAGAACATCACAAAGAATGTATACAGGTCTCTACGGCGGGATTCTAACCCGCCACCTCCACGCTTAGCAAAGCGTTTGGCGCGCAATATCGCTCAACCGGGAGACCCCGTAATGATGAAATGTTGGCTAAGAACAAGTAGAGAGTTTTCTTATCTACGAAACCTGTCACCCATTTCGATCTCCCATAACAAAGCAGTGGAACTGGGTTTCCATCAGTTCAGAGCTATGCATCTGTTAAAAAACCATTCTCACTGCCATGTAAATATGAATGTTTTAAAATAGTAAGAACAGGAGCCAGAGTGATGCAATCGCATTCATGAACCATATATAGTGAGAATAGAATTTAAGATATAACCCCAAGGTGCCGATCAGATAACAAATTTTAATGAACGCATGCGATAATTTTTATCTCCATGTTTTTTAGATATGCTTAAATTAAATGCAGTGAAAATGTCTCATTAAACTTTATGAAAAGTTTCAAAGTAAGCTTTTGGCAGCAAAACTGTACTCGATATAAACTTCTACTTCCATCCTCTGATCTGAAGCCTAGAATTTACACGTTGTGGTCCAACTTGCGGTGAATCGCGTGGATTTGTTTAAGAAGATATTTTATACAATAATTTAGTTCAGTATGGGTAAGAACTTAATTTTTACTATTGATCTTAGTATTATTTTGAATTTGTTTTTCCTTTTATATTTTGATTATTGTTTTCATACTGTATTTGTAAGTGATTTTAATTGTAACCATCTTGAAACTTTTTTAAAAACTCATTAAAGATGCTTAGTTATCTTTTATTTATTACATATATTTTTAATTTTTTTTGAAATTTTGTTATTGCTGTGGAGTGATAAATTTAAAATAATATTTGATTGATCCTAAATTTGTCAGCTTCTTTTGTGTTGCTTAAATATTTTTAACATTTTTTTGTTAATTTAATTTTCAACTCTCATATCAGATTTTTAATTGTGATTTAAGGTTTTTAATTTAATGAAATAGCATGATCGTTAAATATTCCAAAATCAATTACACAAATCAAGAGAATTTTAAAAAGGCTTAGCGTTGCTATGTAGTTCATGATCATGGGACCATAACGATGTTCCACAAATTAAATATCAATTTATATTTGTTTTATAATAATAATAAGAAGAAAAGATCAATTATCTAGGTTTCTGTTATTTAGTCCTTGATTTGAATCATTTTTAATAGTTATTAATGTATTTGTTCATTTACTAGTTTGGAATTATTGGCTGTTTAGTATTGTTTGAAGACTATTTCTTAAAACTTGTTTTATATATAGGTAAGCCAAGAGGACTTCGTACTGCCCGTAAACACAGAGATCACCGCAGAGATCAAAGATGGCATGATAAGAACTATAAAAAAGCTCACTTGGGAACTCGCTGGAAGGCTAATCCTTTTGCAGGTGCTTCTCATGCTAAAGGGATTGTACTTGAAAAAATGTAAGTATTAGATTATGTAGCAAATATTTACCATGTTAAAAGTATTCTTGTATTGTCTTATACCTTGCTGAAATTTTATTTCAGTAGCATTTTTCCTTAATTCAAGATAAT
This sequence comes from Parasteatoda tepidariorum, assembly GCF_043381705.1. Classification (NCBI taxonomy): domain Eukaryota; kingdom Metazoa; phylum Arthropoda; class Arachnida; order Araneae; family Theridiidae; genus Parasteatoda; species Parasteatoda tepidariorum. Next base: position 10,970,245 of record NC_092212.1, read on the forward strand.
AAGTTTTGAAAGTATTGCATATGTTTATTTTTTTAATATGATTTTCTGAATATACTGAATTTGTCTGTTGTATCCAATTCAGAAAAAGAAAAGATGTTGCAGGTGGCTCTTAATTTTTTAAAAATATTTTTTGTTTAAATATGTCTGATATGTGTTTGTTTAAAACAGGCATGAAAGTTTTCAGCTTTTATTCTGAATTTCTAGCAAAATCACCTCTCAGTCACATTTTATTTGAATATAAAATGATTTTATCATGCTCTTTAAAAATTATGGTGTTCTTTCAAATAATGAACAAAAAAATATTATTTCTAGAGCGAATTATCCTTTAAACTATCTTCTGTGATTTAAGAATTCTCATTATTATTATTTTTTAAAAAATTTTATCAATTTAAAATTCTAGTTGAAGTAAAGCAGGTATTGGCGAATTTTTTTAATTCCGAAATGCACACAAAAATCGGGAGTATTTCTTTTCTCTCTGATTAACAAGAAAAGGATCTTGAGAATATAATTTTGCAGGGAAAATTTTTTTTTGCTTTTGTATTTTTTTCGGCTGTTTTATTGTTTTCAACTCTTTCTTACTCTGTTTTTAAGTTTAAAATCTTTAAATATGAAGATGCGTATTTGAAGATTAGAGTTTTGGTTATACCTATTTCGAATAATGTTGTTATAGTGCTTTTTTTTTTAATTGTTGCGTTTTTGTTGGAGAAAATTGCAACTTCGTTAAGTCATGAAAAATTCTTGAAATTAGTCATGGAAAATCATAAAAAGTCATGAATTTGAAAATCTGAAATGTAGCAGATACCCTGTATTTATGATTAAAAAAATAGGCATGAAATCAAAAAAACTGTTCAATTCCCAACAAATTGTATAATCAATAAAATATTGAATTATAAATTTTGTCTCAGAATGTTTTTAAGTGTTTTTTATTTTATTTTTTCCTTTAGTGGTGTTGAAGCTAAGCAGCCTAATTCAGCTATTAGGAAGTGTGTGAGAGTACAGTTAATTAAGAATGGTAAAAAGATCACGGCATTCGTTCCCAGAGATGGTTGCTTAAATTTTATAGAGGTAAGTTAGTATGATATCTTAAAAGAGTGATTATATTAGATAATATATCTTAAAATAATAATAAAATAGTATATGTTGTTGTGCAACTATATTTGAGTGTAACTGTGACAGCGTCTCTGAAATTCTACTATAATATGGCTATTGATAGCAGGGATTTGTCTAGACATTTTGTGAAAAAAAATTACTCACATTCTTTCAACCAAGGTCTGCTTTTATGAATTTGTGCAAATAGGTAGATACAAGATTATTTTGGCACTAAAGTTAAAATGAAAAAAATTTTTCGAAAATTAGAGGTGCTTCTAAATTAGAGATGCAACATACAAATATTTGGTATTTAGCCTATACTGCACAACACAGAATATTAATTTCCGACGAATAATGGAAGAATCGTCTGCCGAAGACAAAACTTAATTCGTTTACATCCATCTTTCTTGTTTTGTGCCCTGGGAAAGGTTTATTCAATTAACAAAACAATAATGAAGATAAACAAATTTGTGAAAGGTCCGATTTAAAAAAAAATCTTAATGTGAAGGGTCCGTTTTTATGGAGAAATATTTTGTGAAGGGTCCGTGAACGGACCCCTGAATAGTTATTAAACCTGAAAACTAATCTTATCAAATGGTGTCAGAAACATATGGAGTGTCAGTGGTAGCATTTTAGCAGAAATATTTTTCCTCCGAGAAGTAAAAAATTTTGGTTTTCTTTTCTTTAGAAATATTAAAAGATTTTTATATTCTCTAGAAATGTGTGTCATTTTTCTTTTTCTTCAAGAGTATTTAAAGAAAATTTGATAATGACTGGTTTCAGTAAAATTTCAATTGGATAATATGTGCAGGTGTTCATAGATCTCTAATAAAAAGAAAAGTAAAAAGAGCTCTGGAGGTCATATTCATATTATTTCTTTTAATTTTTTTAAAGAGTGCTATATATTTTAATAATGAAATATGACTGTAGGAATTTGATATAATTTCTGTTTTGTGGCAAAGGAATGATACTAGTCCTTTTAAAAATTTGGTTGAAATAAAATCTATTAATTATATTTTTAATATATTACAATCACAAATTTTAGTTGCTCCTAACTCACTCAAAATATGTCGTTAATATTTGCAATATTTTTATTGTATTTTTCGTATTTGCTGTTAAAGAAATTTTAATGGGGTTTTTTGATGTCCCAATGTTTTTCGATGTTCAGTTATTGACATTATTTACCTCAATTTTTTTAAAAAGAATAAAACTTAACTGCACTAAGCAAAGTTTAAATCGTGATATTCATATCGCTGATTCAAGTAAACATGCTAGGTTAATGCATTTAGTATCCTTTAATCCATTGCTGAGTATCCTTTAATCCATTATTTCAGCCATTCTTTCGACTTCATTGTAAAAATTTGAAAACTAATCTGGTGTTTTTTATGCATTTTTATTACATGAGAAACTATAATCCCTTTTTTATTTTGACTGTGTCGATTTCATAGTTTTTTTCCTTTTTGTCTTTATTTCTAGTGCTGATAGTTTCCATGGGAGTTAATAAAATTCTCGTTATTTCTCACTTGGTATTATTTCTACATGTGAGAATTGTCCTTTTAATAATCATTTATTGCAAAGCTCAATTTACGCGATATCATACATTAGTTATATTTTTTGGCTTTTAAAGTATATTTTAAGTGCAGCAGATAATTCTTTTTAGTTTGTATTTTTCTTTTTTCAAAGTAACATGGCATGCTCTATATATTTATTATGTGTCAAAGTCAATACAAAATATGTGTTGTTTTATTTTTTGAAAAAGTTTCTTTTTATATGTGTATATATATAAATCAATGGTCAATGTTAATTAATAATTAGTTTCTTCATCTAATTATAAATAATTCATCATGGTTAACAATTTAATAGTCTCAACATTTTTATTGTAAATTAGAGAACATTCACAAAAAAATTTTTATATTTATAATCCAACTTGTTTGGTTATGTATCTGATTAGTAGTTCTAAACATGTCTGAAATTTCTTTCTGAAATAATTTTTAATGCTGTGCTTATATCAGGTCTGTTTAATTAGTATTTATTAATTCTGCCATGTATATTTATGATAAAAATGAAACTTCTGTGAGCTGAAAATCTCAGTTAAAAAAACTAGCAATAATTAATTTCTGAATTACTTATAGATTTCTGCAAGATTGGTCTGCAGGTTAAGATTGATAAATTGTGTTTTTTTTTTTCTTTTTTTTTAAATTTTTCACTGCTGAAAGTTTTATTATGTGGCAGTTATTGACTACATGTTTTTTTTTTTCTCCATTAATAGTTGTAATAATATTTTTGACAATGTTGAAAAATATTGATTGATATAATGAATAAATAAATATTGATCAGAGGAGAAGGGATGGATTTTGCACTTTTTATTATTTTTTTTTTAAAAAGTAAGGGCAGAGATGATTGTCCTGGCCATATGCCATATTTTTTCGCTAACCACGGTCCGGAAATCCCAGGTCCAGAAGTTTCGAGAAATCATAGGTCACATTTATGCATGAAAATTCTTGTATATTTTATTTAAAAACATTAGAACTAGAATTTATCCATGGCATCTCTTTCATTAGTATATATTTTTTCTGGTAGAATAGTTAATGTGATTAGAGATAAAAGTAAAATTATACATAATTATTAATTTACATTTTGTTGCATATAGTTTATTAAAAAATTCGTGTTGTGAAAATGTCAATAATTTGAATTTATAAAGACATTGAATTTTTGAACTGTGTCATTGATGATTTTAGTCAAGAAAGTTTCGGGATTTTTGAGTTGGGCTCACAATCACCCCTATAGGTAACATAAAAATTTTCCACAAATTGTGTTAGTGTGTATATTTTTTGTCTTGACTTTTGACCTGTGCAGCATTTTCAATATGAAAGCATGGATATTTTTTATTTACAGTCTTAGTATGATTCACGGGCCCTTCAATGTTATAAAGATTTTTTGGGGGGCAGGGTTGGGTTTTTGTCGTCAAAAAGTGGTTTTTGACATGACAAGGGTATAATACTGGTTTAAACTGTCAAAAACCTGTCAAAAATGTCAAAAACTGAAGTTTGCCAAGAAAATATGTAAACTTCAAAACTACCAACAGTTGCCATGCATTATATTGAAATTTAATTATACTATAGGTAATCAGCAGGTTTTAAAATATTTTTTAATTAAAATTAAGGTAAAATAACAGATTTAAAATCTCAGAAATTTATATTCAAATGCATGTGCAGAAAAATTTTGCACAAAAATT
>NC_092212.1:10974675-10978373 GCF_043381705.1 Parasteatoda tepidariorum
TATAATTTTTACCCGTCACACTGATAAACTAAAATAAAGTAAGCAACCTTAGATAATAAATATTTTATTAAATAGCAAATTCAAAAAATGATAAATAAAATGTAAACATAAATTTTACTGATATATGTTTAACTTTCAGTAGCATTTAAAAATAATTCTAATGTCATTTAATATCTCTTTTCTAATGTCATTTTCCTTGAAATGCATCTCACATACCTATAACAAAATGAATACAATATTTAAATGTGCATTTAAAATAAATAGTACATACTATATTCATGTATGAAAAATTAATAGATTTTTGTAGAAAAATTAATAGATTTAAATTTCATAATCAAATAAGTTACAATATATTATGGTCAAACAAAAATGTTTAAAGTTTGAGCAAAAATTTAATAAAATACTAAAATTATTAATATTTTTATAAAATAAAACTCTATAAAAATAACTATATATATATATAAAAATAGCTATATAGTTATTTTGTCATTATACACAAAATTTATTACAATAGTTTCGATATGATTGATAAGAACAACTTAATTATTACGATTAATTTATCCACAATTTAAAATAATTTACTCTAAGTAAAAATATAATAAAGAATCATAATTACATTTTTAAAAATAAAAACAAATATTACTCACTTTAGAATTCTTTGTAACTTCAAAATCTCTTGGTATGGCGGCAAGCCATTTCTTACGTAATTCTTCATCTTTGGGAAATCCGAAAACAGATACTTTTGTACCATCAACTTTGTAATTTCCTCTACAGTTTGGTACACAGCATTTAAATACCATTATTCATAACACTAAGAATTAAATTAATGCTGTTTATAACATTTGTAGAATAAATATAAATTTTACGAAGAACGCGTACATCAGAACACCGTCGGTTGTTTACAAATTCTAATCAAAAATATTCGCCAATTGGCTGAATGCGTACACAGGTTACAATACTTCAGAATATCGCCAATGGCTCGTTTGATCAGATTCGGATTTTTTCGAAAAAATAGCTACCCTGACTGGTTTTCCTCTGGGCCTAACTCTACTACGTCATCATCGCCTATAGTAACCCGTTGTGAGGCTTTATTCCTCTAGGAGGTATTGGTCAGAGTCAACGGTGAATACGGGGGTAAATGGATCACATACCTCCCGAATTTAATGGTGCACTTCATTGCTTTAAAACTTGTCTGCATTTAATTAAAAAAAATATTTTCGTTACTAATGCTTTCTTTTCTCTCCCAGGAAAACGATGAAGTGTTGATCTCTGGTTTCGGTCGAGCTGGTCACGCTGTAGGTGATATTCCAGGTGTCAGGTTCAAGGTTGTTAAAGTTGCAAATGTTTCATTGCTAGCTTTGTATAAGGGAAAGAAAGAAAGACCTAGATCTTAATATGTAATGAAAGTTAATAAAAAAAAAATTGAACAAGTTTTGGTTGGTTCTTTGGTTTCTCCATGCTAAATCCTCTTCCCCCTATTTTAAACTATCGATCTGGGAAGTATAATCTTTAAGGGTTTATGATCTAATGTAGATTTTATTTTTTATGTATTTTGCCATATCTTTAATTTATATCGGTTGCAGATGAGATACCAGAGTGTGACTAGTGATCTCTTTTTATTAAGTTAATTGTTAGCGTTCTCCCTAAGCAATTTTCGAGTACCCTACGACCCCACTAAATGCGAACTCATTATCTAAAAGATACCAGCCCTTATACTCTTTTTGTAAAAGTAAGACACCATCCTTGCCTTTTTATTCAGATTCCAATTTGAGAAAAGATTGTTCATGGTTGAATAATAATTAAATTATCTCTATTGTTGGGTTTGATTCTGTTTATGAATGTAATTTGCTTTGTTAGGATTATTATCAACTGGTTAAATTTTTCTAAAATGTTTTTTTGAATGTGACATGATTCGTTGAATATAGAATCTGAGGCTTCTTAGTAAAAGGTGCCATTACTTGTTGAAAGGTGTAATGTTGGTCAGCACTTTTCTTGGTTTTTAAAATGTTGCAGTGTCAACTGATTCTTTTCAAAAAGTTTTTTAACGTTAATTGCATACTTGATACTCTATTAAAATCAGGCTACGGTGTACTATTTAACTGTCAATCAAAAAGTGCAACAAAATTTTTTTTATTTTACCTTCATTGCTATTTTGTAAAATTTAAGAGGTAAAAAAAAAAAAGTTCATTCATTTTTAAAAATTTAGGTAAGATCGACTATTTTTTTTTGAATTTATTAAGATTTTCCTGGACATTTATTTAGATTAATATCTGTGATGTTGCAGGGTAAGCAAATTAAATAATAAAAATCTCCATATAGAGCTGTAACTGTTGAATGAATATATAGGTTATCTTGCGCCCAGCTGGTTTTGTGTGATAGTCAGTGTTATGTACGAATATATTTGGAGATTTTGCAAGCATTTGAAATAAAGATTCTAAGCAATTTAATTTGCTATAATTAATTTGAAAACAAGGCAGGCTATCCGCATAACATTTGCCCTGTGCGTTCGATGTTTCTGCTAAATGGTGGGTTGAAAATCCAGAATTCTTTTAATATATGGGTATTTTTGGGGGTGCAATCAGTCAACTTAGTAATATATTTGCATGAAATTCTTTTAAAGGTTCAAGTTCATTTAAACTGAAAAATACTCTAACTACTGTTACTTAGTGAACAGATTTGTCGAGAAAAAACATTAAGACTGAGAAATGATGGTTTTTTTCATGATATCACTTAACACAAAAGTTTGTTTTCAAACTAACTCCTATGTCCTTAAAAGAAAGTAAAAAATAGATAAGTATTTAATTGAGCATAAGTATGCAATTCAGCTACAAAAGATTAGTAAAGTTGGTCCAAATTTGACTCCTCCGTTTTGATAAAAACGTGTTAGTAAGCTTTACAGTCAATTAAGCTAATTATTGCAAAGTTTTTAGATAAATTAAAATATTAAGAATTTTTTTTTTTTTTTATAGTTTTTCTATTCGAAGAACAAGATTCAAATTTGAGGATCCTATGTTGATGAATATTACCAACAATTAGTGCAATTTACCAGATAAAAGATTTCATAACTGAAATTTTAAACTTCTATTTAGGTTAAAACTTGTTATTTAGCATTACTAACAATTAGGTTAATTATATCAAAATGGGACTTATATAGTATTTCGATATATTGCATACGTCATAAAGAACACGCATTTCAAAGTTTTACCTCTCTTCTGGGAAATGGCAGAAATAGTGCGTTCTTTGCCTTTTATATATACGGATGAGGGACATTAGGCAGTTATTTAGTTTTTTTTTAAAAAAAGGGTATAACTCAATGATTTAGATGCTGGGTAATTTATTAGAATTTAGTGAAAAAAATCGACAAATGTCAAATCAATTTTGTATAGTAAGGAATAAAATTGCTATCTCCATACCTGCCAACTTTTAGTACCTTCCATTATGATTTTTCACAGTGGTATTAAAATGGAATTAAAATTTCAATTTTAAGCAGAAAAATACATCGTTTTTGAAAAGGCCTTAGTCTTCAACCATGATGGTAACACATATTAATATATTTACTTAATTTTTTTAAGAATAGTAGTGATCAAAATCATTTAAAATATAAGTTTATAAAAGAAAAAATAGTATATATTTACTACCACTTTAAATATGAAAATAAAATTTTACGCCAAATGCGTAAAAGTTGGCAGGTATGCAGA
>NC_092212.1:10978613-10980572 GCF_043381705.1 Parasteatoda tepidariorum
ATTCGTGTCTAACTGAAGCGTTTGTCCCATTTTGCATTGCGATTGCGGATTAACGATCGAGCCACGAGTTACTTGGTCAATGAGTGTTAATCTCTGTGACTGAATAATCAGAAAGAAGTTTAACTTTAAACCGCGAAGTAAAACCGAAGTACTTTGCGGAAACTTGAGTTTAAGGAAAAACCCGGTTATAAGGATTTAGTTCAGCCTGATATAAGTTAAATTTACTCTGGAGTAGGTTTAAATCTGAGAGAAGATTTTTATCCTCGATTTTTCTGTTTACAATCGTAGCTCATTTTCATTTCGCTTTCGTGGATGTTTAGTTTATTGCTTTTTCTGTATTGTTTCACAAGTTTTCTATAAATTATAAAGCCATTCGAATGAATTAAAAAGGTACTTTGGGATTATCCCGTCGACTATTTTCGCCAAACTTGATATTATCGCCAAAAGCTTGCTTCTGCGCCAATAACCGTGACCAGAGATGCCAACTTGCTCCGGACAGCGAATAAATATTTTCGAGTGGTAGTTTATTAATTGTAATTCTTTGTTTAATAAATTCAATTTATTAGATTTTTATCCACCACTATTTCTAAATACTTAATAGACTTACATATTCTCCACTTCATTATAGTTAAGTCATGCTAAACATGTTAAAAAATTAGCAAAATTATTCAAATATTTGCAAATTATAGTTAGTAGTTATTTACCGTTTTTTTAATTATTTTGTCTTGTCCGGAGCAGTTGGCATCTCTGCGTGACGTATCCGCGTATCGAGGCAACATCATGCAACCTTGACTACACGAGTTAGTTTTCTTTAGCTTGTTGATATATCCTGTTTTTTTCTCTCACTCTGTTGCAAAATAATTCGAATTTGGGATTTGCCTAGTACTAAAGAGAGTGCAATGGCATATTTTCAATAGTATAGAATTATTTCTTCTAAGATAATGTACGTTAATGGCTACGATATGTCGTTGTATATCAAAACTGATAAGCAATGGCGGTGCAATGTAAAAGGATGCGAAAAGCGAGTTGATTGGAACAATTACATGAGAGAGGTATGCACCCATAGCCTTCTACAGTGTGATTCAGAGCAAATAGGAGGTTCGAACAAAATTGTAGAGATAGATAAGAGCCTTTTTACAAAGCGGAAAAACCAAGTTGATCGTATTCTTCCAGAACAATGTATATTTGGGGGACTGTACAGAGAGACCGACGAGTGTTTCATCATAAATGTTCCCAATCGAAAGGCAGTAACTCTAATGGCTGAAATTTGGAACAGCATTGCCGAAGGAACTATAATTTTCTAAGACTCATGGAAAAGTTACAAAACTGATGAATTGGAAGCAGCTGGATTCCAACGCCTTTAAGTGAATCACCGATATAATTTTGTGGATCCTGAAACTGGTTCACATATACAAAATATAGAACGATTGTGGGGTTCGGCAAAATGACGGAACAACCCGAAAACACTTGGATTCGTATTTAAACGAATTTAAACGGCAGCGATTGAACAAGGATAATGACTTGTTTGTTTGCGCTTTAAAACTTATCAAGGTTTTTTGGTAGCCGAAATGATTTATCTAATAATATATATGGTTATTATTAATTATTTGTTTATTATTATGATTTGATAAATTTATTGTGTTTACAATGTTTGTTTTGTAAGAACTAGTTCCAAAGGATTTGACGAGCGTTGGCAGGTCGACGGGATAATAACAAATACATAATATAATTGTTTTAACTAATGAACATCTTCATCTTATCTTTCTTTCTGAATCTACTATAGTGATAGCGAAATATAATGAAAGAATGCATCTTTTGGATCTCTAAGATTTGTTCTGAATAGACAGTATACTACTCAATTATTTTTCTCTTGAAAATAAACATCGAAATAAATATTCATCCTTCTAATTAATTACTAACAACTAATTTTATATAATACAGGTCTTTGATTCGGTATTT